>NC_071339.1:4870000-5187500 GCF_027744825.2 Synchiropus splendidus
TTACCTTCAATCTGCGTGTAAGCCCTGGGCTCGGCTCCCCCTTCGCCCGCTCCTCTGAGGTCCGCAGCTCAACCTTACCGTTCTCCTCTATCTCTGCCAGCCTCCACACAATCTCACCCGACCTTACCTTCAGCTCTTCTATCCCTGCATTTCTTTTAGATATAAATAAATATTTAGCCGTGTGCAGGGCGCTGCGGCCTTCCTCCCCAGATCCCGGCTCTCCGCAGCTGCCTGGTATTTATCATCCCGGACTCACACTGAAGCCATTTGGCAGTCAGATCGGGGGGTGATGAGGTTAACTGCTAAAGTTGTATGCAACTTGGAGCCTTCCTTGTGATGATTAATCAAGCGGCCAAAAATGAGCCCCTGTCCCGCCATCCCATGCAGCGTGCAGCATCTGTGATGGTCAAAGCAAACAAATGGCCTCCCGCATTGTTTCTGAGGACAGAGCAAAACTGGACATTATAAGCCATTAATTTTACATGGCTTCAGCCACAGAGTGCCAGCCAGCTAATGGACTAGCTTAAAAAAAAAAAACTACATGGGATGCAATATAAGATGTTGGCAACTTTCCCTAAGCACTTACTCTTGTTTTTGCTCTGCTTAAATTTACTGTATACGATTCTTGTATTTCGAGATCTTCAGTTTCTGCTCCTGCGTCATAACGTCACATGAAACACTGTAAACACCGATAACAAGTTTCCTAACTGTCCTTGCCAAGATAAGGCATCAGGTATGCGCGACCTGACAGCGGTCTGTCCCCTCAGTCCATCCTCCTGGAGGTCTGTACCTTCCACTGCTAGGATGCAGGAAAGTCGACAGCGAGCAGCGCCTCCCTCTGGTGGCCTAGAACTAAGTGGAGAAAAGATGTCATCGGATTCTGGTGGAAGTGTCTCCCACGGTCTAATATTTGTCATTTAAAAAGAGAATCATAGCTTCATTTTTCATCTGGTCAATTCACTCTGCAGGCCTCAAACTCATGGCCCGGGGGCCAAATACATCTCATGAAATCATTTGATGCAGCCCACACAAGCTTTATAAACATTATTGGCCCAAAATTAAACTAGTAATTTAACATGGACATGAACTCACCACCAGTCCATTTTGGTAGTCAAGCGATGCTCTTTCTAGCCAGCATATCTCTTTAACTGATCTGGAAACTGACAAAAAAAATGGGGAAAAAAGGGAATTCGCTGAAAGAAATGGAAGCAGAAGCATGTTTATTGATGGTGGCGGAGGAGAATAAGAAACAGGATGCGTTTCGACATGAACCAGAATGGTGCGCTAGACAGGCTTATTACTCAATAGTTAGCTTCTAAGTGAACTTTCCTACCATGGCAGGGCGAATGTATGTGTATTTTTGTTCGACCCATGGACTGAACATTTCGGCCACCTTGCACACCCCCGATTTAGTCGTAGTGTTACTGTAGTAGTGATACTGCTGGTTGCTGGTTCAATTCAAACTAGAGGTTTACAGCCTTGGTATTTGGAGTTTGTATGTTCTTATGTGAGTCTCTTCCGGAGGTTCCGAACAACTTAGGCTCCCTCTGTCCTCATGGCCTCTGCAGCCGGGATAGGTTCCAAATCTGCCAGACCTCCTGATCGTTGAGTACATTGAGGTTTCAGAATTCTATTTTGGATCCAGGTTCATGTCTTCTATGGCCTCGTCTCCTGTTCTTCATGTGAAGCAAGTGTGAAGTCTGTGATGTGTCTTTTTTCACTTTTACTTTGAACTTGCGAAGTCATTCACTGGTGAAAAGATGTTTTGAGATAGATATGAATGATGACATTTTAAACGCTAATAATATGACACGTAACACGAAACGTTTTGTCGTTCTTCAGTCCCTCACCCACAGAAACAGCTTTCCTACAACACTTCCAAGGCAGGAGTGGTGAAACTGACTCAGACTCTGGGCACCGAGTGGATGGACAGAGGAGTGCGAGTCAACTGCATTTCACCGTGAGTGTTCCTATTCCCAGCCTCTCTCTTTTTCAGCCGCTGCCAGAAAGCGCACTCGTCCAGTTTGTGTGTGAGAACGAGCCACAAACGGATCAGCGTGTTTGCTTTCACACGACGGGCCTCATTTAGTCTCGTGATTTGAGTCCTCAAACAATGCATCAGTGCCTAATTAGATGACGTCTTTGGGGATGAGTCAACCAAACACTTGCGCTAATTGTTCTATTCAATTAGGAAATCAAATGTGCAAACTCATTTCGTGTGTCGGTGAAACAATGGCGCTTTGTTTGTATCTATTTGTCTGTGAAGCGGAGCAGAAAGGCGGCGAGCATCCCTCAGCCCCAACCCTCCCTGAGCAGATCCACCTGGTGGCACGGGGCCATCCGGGTGGGTGGGTGGGGGTTCGAGCCGCAACACGCCCGCTGTCCCCCGTTTTATTTATCAGCCGCGTGTTTGCTAATTTTCATTTGCGAGGAGACAATTCTTCGCTCACCAGGTGCCTCCGCAGGCGCGGATTTCTTTGAGATGACAGTCGGTAAATATGCATACAAAAAGGGGGGACACAATTAGCGCTCATGAGGTTGACTGGAGCCCGATTCCATTGGCAACTTGAACCGCACAGCGGTGATAAGCGGCATTATCTGGAAAATTGGCTGAGGGAAAACAGTGGCTCTGATTGCCAGGGAAGGTAGCAGATAACAGGGCGGATGAAGAGAAATATAATTGAGGTGGAATATGTTAACCAAGGTGTCACAGGCGTCTTGGAGGTAATTTAGCCAAATGTTACGTGGAGGCAGCGTTGGGACACATGAATACAGATTCACAAACATCTGATACAAAGGTACAAAGGCTTTTCTTAGATCTGAAATAAAGTTCGACTCCAGCTCCCGGTGCCATCCAGGTAATAAGTGCTCGATATGTTTCTTCATCAAAGGTGAGGTTTATACTAGTGGTGGGAGCTAATTACGATGAATAAATTACAACATTACTACGATTATTTTAATTTAATTTGCTGTCCAGACAAAACGGAGCCTTTGTGAGTGCACACGTGGCAGCTAGGATGAGAACAACGACAACAAACATGGAGGAATCCCTGAACAAAAGCAAACAAAAGCATCTGTTTGCTTTTGTTCGGGGAGGTTTTTCGCTACACCAATGACCTCATGGGGTTTCCACTGCTCTGAATGTACTTGAAATTCTTATAAAATTGAAATTCTTACACAAATATTTTCAAGACATTAAAAGAGCTTTAGTTTAAATAAGGTGATATAAAAACTTGAATATAGACACCATTGTGATTTATTGTGCTACTGTCAAACTGATGCAAAATAAACAATATTTTGTTATTTAAATGTATGTATGGGTTCATCATTTGATTCAGTAATACACCAAATTCGTTCAAATTGAAAAATGTGGCATCTTAATTGAATCCCATCCCTAGTTTATACTGTAGTAATACCTTAATACTAAAATAAAAATCAGACCAGTCAGTATCCCAACAGAAACTTGGAACTGAGAACAAAGATTTCTACACACTCAGACACTAAGGGCCGAATAGATACTGGCAGAGGGCCACATATGGCCCCTGAACCGCCCAGTTGAAGTTTGAAACAAAGAAAGAAAACACTACAATTTGAAGCAAATACTGACACATTTCTGTTCTGGGAGCTTGAGCAAAAACAAGGGTACATGTGTAATATAGCCAGTAACCCAAAGGCTGGGAGAAATCCCATTGGCTCTCCCTGATTTGCGCTTTTGATTGGCACATGAACCTCTGTGTCTGTTCCTCAAAAGATAATTGGGTTTATTTTTGACTCTGAAACAATGCTGTCACTCATCTCTGTGATGCCTTGATTTCATTCCGTCCTCTGTCTGTGCTTCCAGGGGGATCGTTGACACTCCTCTCATCCACTCGGAGGATCTGAGGCCTCTGGTGCAGCGCTGGCTGTCAGATATCCCTGCTGGTAGACTGGCTCAAGTGACAGACCTGCAAGCTGCAGTGGTCTACTTGGCATCTGACGCCTCTGACTACATGACAGGGCATAACTTAGTCATAGAGGGTGGGCAAAGTCTGTGGTAGAGGCTTTTCACTCCCCTGGGAGTAGTCCCAGAAATAGGTGGCATCCATATATCAGGATCACAGCGGAACACTGTCAGAGCCACCGCGGTTGTGGAAAGGAGGGTTGGCTCCTGTGCATTATCTTCTGGGGATGTTGGAACATGATCATCACGGCATTTGTACGGAGGTGTGACGCATCAATATCCCATGTTTTGTACCTTCCATTTTTGAAAAAAAGAATAAACGCAAATCTGAAGGAATTGTGAAATGAATCTATAAAAAGTCACATAAGAACTACTAAACCACAGACCCAAATCATATATAGGTTAGTGGTCTTCGTCTATAGTGGGGGGGGAATTACATTTCCTAAAGGGCCACATTAGAAACTGTAGCTGTTGTGAGGGGCCATCATCAAAAGAAAATATTACCGCAAAATATCCCAAATATAAACTTAAGTAACATGGACAAGATGAACCTAAAAATATTAAATGTAAGTAAGGATATTAAGACGTGTAAATATGTCTTATATACATTTAATTTGAATATAAATCAACATAACTATGGACCCGATGTTGTAGATAAAAAGGCAAAATATTTCAAAATATATTTTCAATATTCCTTCGGTGTATTTTGAGGAAAAATGGCCAATGAAAAAAATTATTTATATATTTACTGCTGAAGTGGCGGCGGTGGTGACTAAAAGAGAGAACAGAAAAAAAAATATTACATATCAGCCACGAAAATAGAGGCAGCATCAAGCTGCACATGGCCCTCAGGCCACACTATACCTAGGTCTGGTCTACAGTATTTACGTTGGATGACAGAATCATTCCAAGGAACATAAAAATTGGAAGTATTTCAAATTACTGCCATTTATTTTCGGCCATTGCACTGAAATTTTTTTAAGTGATGGCCCAAGCATTGTTCCCTGTGGTTCACCGTTTCCAAGTGGACACACCACAACCACATCATCTTAGGTTCTTCTCAGATGACGGCGCTTGCTCCCCAACATAAACGTCTGTCATTCTAAAGCACCTCATCTATGAGACACCCCTCATCTGGACCTGGTCCCTCCCACCAGTCCGGGACTCTTCTCTGCAGGGTGACAGCATCCCTCTACGCCTCTTCATTTCCGTCTTGCCAAATGGTCCCAACAAGTGGTGCTTGTGTGGACCATCTTCTTTGCAGCGTGAACTGTTTGTGCGCAGAAGAACAATACTTCACCAGGAGGTGAAGGCAGACTACGACCTCGGCCTCTGCAATTACACCAAAAGTAGCAGCCAATTAGCACTTTCTGTGCGTCGACATGACACTGTTGCTGTTTATGTGGGCAACTTCACCTTCCCGCTGCTAGTGACCGCTCTCTCATTTGCATAATTGGGGGATTGGCTGTGTTAATGGGAATGGCGTGTGAGAGGATCCCATTAAGATATGGAGTGAGATCTGATCGTGGCTGCTTGCTGTCTGCTGTTTATCTCCAGCTGCAGTGGCACATGAGAAACACCATGGTGATTTTCATCCTCACCTTTTATGGCCAAATATCAAAGTTTTGTTTGACTGGGAGTTCAGCACCAGAAGTCGACCCGACAAAAGCATGGCACTTCCTCATGCTGCCACTGAGAGGCAGTGTGAAGACAGGCAGCCAGGGCTTGCTGTCATCTCAAAGCAATAGCTTTTTAAAGAGTGAGGAGATAAAGCTCAAATACAAAAGATCTGCAATTCCAGTGCGCAAACAGCGTCTCATGACCAAGAGATGCTGAATAAATATATATTTTCAATTCAATTGAATGTGATCGCGGACACTCTGATTCAAATGCATTAAATTGTAGTCATGTTCATCAGCTAGTGGTGAAGAAGCAGCTCTGAGGCAATGGTGTGCGACATTGGTGCACGTTCAAGCACTATGCATCTGCTAGCCAATAGCCCTTTCCATCCCACTGAGTTACACAAGAACTGTTTTTTTATCAAGTTTTCACATTCAAATCTCTATTCAAGGTGTCAGAAAAACATCATTTTTCACATTTGTTTACATACGAAAACAAGCGTCATGAATTCCCAATATGTTCTTCAGTTAATACCAAAGGTTTTTTTTTTTTGTTTTTTTTACCTAAAACATATGATGACATATGGACGCTTTCATTCTGAAATTAGAGCTTGTGATTGAGGGGGCATTAATAATAATAACAATAATAATTTTTAAAAATCTCATAAAGGAAACCCTTAATGATATGAAAATTCGAATTAACATAAAATCATCCCCCTTGCGATTGCCATTTATTTGAAGCGAAAACTATTTAAAAACTATTTAAAAACTATACTGAATAAAAAAAAAAAAAAAAAAAAGACGTGCTTCACTTCATTGTATACTGTTTTTGGTGACTGTACTAGTGTCGTGAAACTGCTGAACTGAATTAATCACTTCTAAAGGAGCCCATTTCTAACCAATCCTGAGTTCCAAATGAACACACGTGACCCATAAAAAATACCTCTTACTAACCCTCTTTTGGTTGGTGGAAGAAAAAAGAGAATGTTAAAAAGAAGTTGTTTCAATGGTACAAATAGGTGATGGAATGAATGTCATATCCAGGGTTTCATCATTAACACGCAGCTGATAAAGAAGTAATGCTTCAAATGAAACAATAAATAGACGTGCTAATATAGAAATAACTCATTTATTGTTTGTTTGTTTTTTTTATTTGGGAATTTTGAGGATTTTTTTTTTTGTAAGCCATTCCCACAGATCTGTCAAAGGCTGGAGTGAGTAAACACTGGCTCCCTCTCACAAACAGCTCTCGCTGACAGTCCAAACTGTTGTTTTGCCGCACATTAAACTCTGTCCAGCCCTCTTGGAAAGGTCTTGTTGTCTTTGACAATTGCGGCTGAGAGAGCCAGATCTATAATTTGAGCAGCGGAACACGGTATCCCCTCAAACACTGTAGCCTGCTTCATGAAGTGTAAGTGATCTTCAATCCATTATTTATGACCTCCTTTTGCTGCCATTACGCGCAGAGGAGTGAGATGCTGTTGTACACACGAGCTGTTGTGCTAAACAGGTTTGCAGCAAGAAGAAAAAAGAGGCTTCTCGTGCGCCCTCACCCTTCAAATCAACTTTGATAAACGTTCTGGTCTGTCACGCCATGTAACCGTTTTACAGCGGCAGCCGTGGGGAGGTAGACTGAGGTCAGCGCTCGACAACAGCGCTGCTGATGCCGAGTGAGAAGAGGAGCTCAGGGTTTATGGAAGACGTATTAACATTTGACAATATCAATTGACTTTTATTGACGATCACGCTGCTAAAGCTGTTGGTGGTGTGTTGATCTTCAGATGATGACCCTTATAAACCGAACCAGGACTTGTAATCCTCTACTATGAAAATATGCTATTGAATACTAAGTACATAAATGTAACTACTATCGCAATATTTTAGCACCCGCAGCTTTCTTGACCGGGCTTGAATCAGGTCCGGATTCCTTCATAAATTTGCAATGACGCCCATTTCCACTCACACAAGGGACTTTGGCCCAACATGGTGTTAATGGGAAGACTGGTAAGGAGGTCATTTGCTCGGCTGGCTGAGGAGGCAACCGGGCTGGGAAGCTGGAGAAGCGTATTGACTCCAAACCGATGACTCTACAATGGCATTAGAGACTGAAGAAGGGAAAACAGCTTCTACACCTGAGGTTTTTCCTGACATGAATTACTGTAAAAGTAATTTTCAGTTTCAGCCTCAGCTTTCAAGACATTTTTTTTTATTTCAAGGTTAAACTCCACCATTTTGACCAACAAAAGCTCTCTTTTTTCAAGAGTTCAAGAGCGAGTACGTGCGCATGAAACACTTGGATCATTGTCGACCAATATTTGTTATCTCATGCGTTATTCATTGAAAAGCTGTTTTGCTGTTTGCTCTCTTCGGCCCTCCTGCTGACTTCACGTCAGGTCACTTTCACTGGCGGCTGTCGCCTCACATAGATTACCGATCAGCACAAGGACTTTTGTAAAACTACGAGATTTGGTCGGATTAGACATCAGCCATTTCATGCGCTGCTCAGTCATTTCACACGTGTATAGCCCCATGTGACAGTAGTGAGAGTTATATAATCTAGTGATGGTCTTCATGGAGCACCGCCTTCATTGTCTGATGTCTGTAGATGGCACTCTGCTCTAAAATCATTGGATTTGACCGCTCAGATCATTTTCAAACCGAGGGCGCCCCCTACTGAGCTCTGAAAATTAGGCCGCTGTTTCATGAAGCCTCGTCAGCACATTGCTAATTTCATCTTGAATGGAGTTGAAACTCTGTTTCTCAAGTCCTCATAGACCGTCCTTCCCTTATTTTATGTTTTTCCTTGCCATCTGTGGCCATTTCATTGTGTCCATATATATTTTAATGATGTTACCAGTGACGCTAAGAAATTAGTATGTCAATGAATTTGTTGTTGCACTGACTTTTTCCACACATTTGGGAGCATGGTCTCAAACGTCCGGCCAGTGAGCCAAGGGGGGCCTTCAAGGCAATGCTTCATGGCCCTTAACCTGACATGAAGTCAGTGCGGCTCACAAGTTTCTTTCATGCCCTAAAATACACAACGTTAGTCCTGGGCTCGGTCACGATGGTTTGGTCGGATGTTGAGAGAAGTGACTCCCAATTCTTCTATGCGGAGATCAAGCAGTACTTTTGGCATAGCATGTATCCAGAATACTTTCGGGGGAGGACACTACCTCAAGTGGTCCACCGGTCCAGATGAGTTTGAGTGTCCCACAGGAACAAGCACCTCCTCACTGTGATTCAAGCTAAATACATCCAAAGCAACAAATGCAACACGCAATTCCACTGAATGGCTTCAATGACAGGTTCAAATTTCAAACTGAAAATCGCATAAATGTCGCGAATGTGTTTTTCTGATGAAGGTCCTCTGGCACCAGATGATCCCTGTGCGCATTTTATTACATTTATTTTGATACAAACCCATCAACTTAACGCGATTTAGGAGCGTTTGCTGTCTAACAAACACGCGGCTCCTATGACAGTTAAGAGGTGTCACAAAAACAATCCTGATGTCCGCATCCTGAATGCATCAGGCTTTCGTTCCTCATTACTGTTCCAGGGAAAGACGGTACGCGGAGTTCTCTAATTACAATGCAGCTAATGTTTTATTTCCTCCCCACATGGGATTACTTTCATCCTTCCCATTAAGATGCACATTTTGTTTGGGTACTCAAATTACACTGGCCATATTAAATCTGAGTGTGCAAAAGGCATTGATCACAACCCGGGTTTTCTGCACTCCGACTTTGATTTAATTTGCTCTTCCATTAATATCTATGAGACGTCCGATTGTCGTCTTGGGCATATTGATGGTATTGTAAGCCCTGCCTTCATATAATGTTCCCCAGCGGCGCTGAAGAAATGTTACAGAGAATTAGGCCGGGAAGGTGGCGCGGAGGAACTGGCACCGCACTCGGAAATTCATCACCCTAATAAATAGAGAGGGATGTGGCGGATCTGAAGCGAAAATCCTCCCGGCCAGGAAAGACACGTGCACAAACCGCTCACTTTGGCCGCAGAGTGGCTGCACTTAGGTGCCTGTCATTGTTGCTGCCTACCATTCAGTGGGCGGCACTTGCTGACTGTCAGTCACATCTGGAATCTCTGTATCTTTAAAGGCTTCTACAGGCTCGCTCTTCCTAACTTCATCGACCAGTGGCAACTTTTTGTTTTGCATCAGTTTGTCTCGATAACCACAGAGGATCAAACAAACACAAATCACAACAGATGCCCAGTATATGGTGGACGGAACTGACACACAGAGTGTGGACCTTGCTGGAGGTTTGAAGACAATAAATGCATGGATGGTTGGAAGAACAGGCGGCTGGTTTACTGCTGGTACAACTGAACCTTGGTAAAGCAAATAATGGCGGATAGGTTGGAAGACTGGGCGGCTACAGGCCCATGTAAGCTCCATTTACATACAAAAATGTATCCCTCCTTTTCAAATGATGTTTTCCTTCACTGATCATACAGTTCCATGAGTTCTTCAATGCAATGCAGTTCACCAATACATCCACTCGGGGGCAGCCTAGAGTCAAAAGTTTATGAAACATCATGCTCCAAACCGAAAATACGGCAAGTGTGAAAGAAGTGTTGGTCAGTGAGTCCGTTAAATATATCGCAACTACTGTACTGCCAATGAGAGAAATTGACGACGAGTGTCCGCCAACGTTCTTTGTGTCTCATTAGAGCTGCGTATCAGGTAGTAACACCAACAGTTTCCGGTGGTATTGCATTGTTGAGCTCGTATCCGTAAGCTTTGTAGAAATGTGCAGAAATTTGGACGAAATGGACGCAGAGCACGGACAGAGGCTCCCTCCGTATCCATATGTTACGACGAGCATAAATGGGCCTTAAGACTCAGTGGTCGCTCCTTTCCCACCGGGGGTTGCCTCCTAGATTGTGACCTATCTTGCACATCCATTTTGCAAAAGTCATAACTGTCAGTCGTTGCCTTCTGTATGCCCCTTTCACAACACACAACCAAGGTTTGTTACAAATTGAATCTGACTTTGTTAGGATCAACTATGGACGGAGCAAGATTATAATATGATCAACCCTTTCGTCTTGACAGAAAGGATTGCTAGATAAAGGAGCTCAGTCAACAGTCTGAGATTCAAAGTAGATAAGATGCGCGTCTGTTTTTTCAAGGGGGGTAACTGCTTGAAGTGGGCTCGACAACACTGACGTTTTTCGCCATAGTGATTATGGTTACGCTCACACCAAGCAGGATGTAAGGGACAAAAGTGAGTTATTCACGTGAAGATGAAACGCAGGAGTGGAGGATGCAACATATTTTGGGTGACAAAGTTGCAGTCCGTAGGCATGTGAAACGCTTGTGAGTCAGCAGTCGACGCTGAAGGCTGCCTTTGGCGTCAATATAGGACTCGAAAGTCCACTTCCCATCAGCATCAATATAATACGGGAATGAATAAGGGAGTCAGGATGGGTTCAGGAAATGTCAGTTTGGTGGTTGGAAAGCAGCGACGAGTTTGCCAAATCGGAGTTAACGTACCCACAACCAACCACACGTTTTAAGCACCTTAGTTGTAAATGTCAAAATGAACTAGTTTATGAGGATGAGGTTCAGTTAGCAATCTGTTCCTCCTAGTGGTTCATCCTATCTGGGACACCCATGCCACGACGCAAAGAAGCACTCGTCCCATCCCTGCGCTTCTATATATATTCCTGCGTCATGTTGGACTATTGTATAATTTAGCCAGGAAGGGAACAAGAATAAACTCCGATACAATACAGCTCAGCAGTCGATTCAGTCCTGGTGTCAGGCCACGCCGATTCCCTCTGTTGATTAATGAAGTGCCAACTAAGTGTATGTACTGTTTTGTTCTTTTGTTGGAGCTCTGACATGCGGTTTTCTGTGGGGAAAACACCACGGGAGCCCAGAGACATGAGTTATGCTGTAATTAATGCAATCATGAAGATGAAAATAGCTGTTGTTGCAAGTAGAGAGCGACAACGAAGAGAATGTGAAATGAGAAGGATTCATTGTTCGGTGTTGTCCTGGGAGACGGCGTGTCAGTCAGCAGCATCTGTGAAACAAATATATTTTACCGCGTCTGAACTGAAGCTTTTCTTCACTGCGATTCCTTTAAGCACAATGTAACCTTTTTTTTTTTTTTTTCTGCCGTGAAAAAGAAGCAGGGCCTCGCTTCTGCGATTCCGCCGGAGTGATTCATTTGCAGGTCATTAAAAATACCCGTCTTTTGAAAGCGTGAGGCTGCTCAGGTGGCGAAGCCTGCGCTCCGGAGACGCGTCGTAAATAAAGGCAGCTACATTTCAAATGCCATAAATAGGGGACACCTAAGGACCTTGCATGATTGCAGACATCCAATCATTTAATTTATGCACGTCTAAAGGAGACCTCATTAACATTCAAGTAGCACTCATCTGTCTAGCGGGGAACATTGTGAAGGCTGCATCACTCTCAGATGGAACGTATCTATTTGGGCAACACAGCATGGCCACGCGCTCGGCAAGCACCTGTCTCGCCGCTTCCTTCAATGTCACCAGAGACACAGCATGTAACTCTCATAACTTGAGTGTGTGATTTGTGGTCCAGGAATTGTGTTGCCGTTAATGTGCAGAACCTTTGACAAAGTTAAAGTCATATCCTTGGAAGGTCACGGTACAATGTTTAGCATTATTACTTGTGACTGGGTTGCATGAATCATTTTATTCAGAGACGCAGACCTTTTACAGAAGGTTTTCAACACTGGTTCCAGTATTCAGGACAAACAATGAGGAAGGTGGTCCAGTAAATAAACCTGACATACGTCTTTTTGGACGGGAAATGATGCAAATGTGCTACTAGAGTAGCGTATGTGTCAAACCTAAGGCCCGGGGGCCACATCCGGCCTGCACAACGCACTTTATCTCATAATACTTACCAGGTTGTTTTGTTTTTAAACACAATTATAAATGATAACAATTGATCTGGGAGATTAATTTGTTAAGTAGTTCGTTGTTTGTGCTTCAAGAGAAGTGAAATGCAATTCATGACAATTAATGAATTAGAAAAACTTCAATTTTGTCAAGGCTGACTCACGTGTTTTTTTCTCACTAAACGCTAATTCCAAGTGTGTGCCATTCCTCTAGGGGGCGATGACACTGATACTGTACTGAGGTTGGAGAGGGAGTCCTAAATGCTGTGTTTGCTAGTGCTAGTATTGCTAATGCTAGCGTTAAAGTGGCAACTACTGAGGTGAACACAACATTTAACCACATCAAGACACCTGAAACAAGGCAACAGTAAATACATCTTCTGTTTGCTACATTACTTATATTGTAATTGAGTCAAAGCAGTAGGAAACACAACAGCATTGACTGGCATTTTTCATGAATGAAAATGGTTGTAGGCTGGGTAGACTTACGTCAGCATGTGACGCATGTCGGCACGTTCGGTCACAGCCCCTTCCAGATGCTTTTATTTTGTGTCACCACTTCCTGCTCCTGTGTGCTCTCTTGACAGTGTCGAGCACGATGGCCAGCTGCACCACATTTTGTTGACGAGAACCTCCACATGCTTAAGAAGTAGCTGCAGGTCGATGCAGCGTGATCGTTCCTAATTTATGGTATACAGTACTGATCAAATCTAACGTGAACTGTATGACTTTTTTTTTCATTTCTGGTTGCCCTGTTTTGTTTTTTTTTGCCCGGCGCCTGATGTTCCGTAAGTTGTTCTAATTTTGTTCTCTTGTTACTTGAGTTCTTGAGTCGTTGAATTTTTTTTCTCGCGCCCGACCTGTTGTGTGTATACTCCTGACTATTTGAACGACTTCTCTGGTTACTGCGTTGCTCCGTTGAAGACACTTGGGCAGCATCCCGTTTATGTTGGCTCTGCCTTTTTGAAATCAACCTACTTGTGTGTGTGAATTCCGTGTTTGCATCTGTCTACTTCCTGCACCTGGTTCTCCTCTATAATCTGAACCATCACATGTTCACTATGCTAATTTGTATTTTCACCATTCAAACGTCTTGGGACTGTAACCAGCTGATGTTCAGTCTGGTGTTGCATGTTGCAGCTACAACCTCATTGGTTGAACTGCGTGCTTGACTGTTGCACCGACCCTTCCAGACCCAGTTGGAGTCTGTTCATTCACAAGAGGCAAAATCAGACTTGACTATAATTTAAAAAGACGATAGTGATGATGCGCCGGCGTCTTAACAAGGAAGCGCATCTTTCAACAGGATGGAACAATCTGATCTCACGGTTCCTTGTGAATGACTCTGTGGATCTAGGGGGCAGCTCCAAGGGAAACCCAAGTTCTCTGCCGTGTGGGACCATCTTGACCTCCTATCAGAGAATAATGTATTTATTTCAGTCTTTACTGAGTTTGTCTCAGATTTTCGACTTGTCTTGATCCATTCTAATTCAAATTAATTTCAGGGTATAATTTAACTTAGAAAAATGAAAATATTGTAAAAACATTTTTTTTATTTAAATTTGTAAAAACAGAGTCCACAAGCATCCTCATTCACATTGTTTTTCACATGATGATACATGGTTACATTATTTAGATATGGAATAATAATGAATGCAAAGACTAAAATTATATTATTATATACAGTAGGTCATCAAAACCAGTGTCAATTCAGTCTGTCAGGTCGGTTGCATGCAGGGATTTTTAATGTCCAACAGGTGTCAGTATTCAGCGACACAGTATCGGCACAGTGTGTCATTGCGTCGAAACGCTTCATGATGCCTCATTTAGCCATCACTAAAAGATGAGTGGAAGTGTGACTTGCAATTCAGAATTTGAGAAAGGTGCTAATGGCAGCCAGCATTCCAACAGGCTACCTTAGTGGAAACTGTGACAAAACCTTTTTTTTTTTTGTAGTGTGAGAAAACTATCACACTCACACTATTATTACAAGTCAATTGAATCTTGAAAAAGTTATTCCAGTTCCAAAGTCAGGCAAGTCGTCGTACTTCTCCAAAACGGCTCCGATATTTGGATGGAAAACAGACTGAGTGAATGAACACAAAAATTAGACTTGGACTTAGACTTTCTTTATTGTCATTGCACAAAAACATATCACTGTATTATGGCAACGAAATTTCAGTCTGAGGCCTCCGGTTTCCAAAAACAAAAACTATATGTCCAAAATAAATAAATATCAGATAAATACTTATACGGCTTATATATATATATATATATATATATATAAACAGTATTGCAGCTATTGTCCAACGTTCAGCAACCAGGAACGAAACTGTTCCTGAATCTGGTGGTTCTGTATTGGATGCTACGGAACCGTCTGCCGGATGGCAGGAGGGAGAACAGTGCATACTGGGGATGAGTAGAGTCCGAGATGATCCTTTGTGCCAAAAAAAAAAAAGAAGAAAAAAAAAAAAGTCTCTCAGTAAAGTCAACTTGTGACATTCTAAATTATTGAGATGGATAACCATGTTTTTGATCATGATCTGATTCATGGACATTATATCCAGTGTGAATGATGTTTTGAGACGCTGAAGTCAAAGTCAGTGATGGAGCTGACTACATAACTGACACGGACAAGTGGACTCTTCGGCTGGCGGTGGGCTAATGCTCCACTGTTATCACGGTTACGTCTCAGTTTAGCTGCTGCTCATTAAAAGAAGCTCAACACTGGCCTCAGCATCAGGAGAGACTGATCCTCGGCTGAAGCAAGTCTCATTAAGTTTGAGAATGAGAGTGGAAGTATGTGAGGCGACATGATCAGTCCGCTCCTTGGCTCCGAGTAGCTTGGCTCAGAGTGTGTAACTGCTGCAGAAGGACTGAGCGCGAGCCCCGCTCTTCCTCACTGGATGAATCTTGCAGCATTTTTTGATGTCTCTAACAAGAACACAATAAATTGTTCCTCATTATTCAGTAATTAACTCCAATGCGCCGGGTCCCCATCCCCGTGCGCCACGCTCTAAATCACACCCCGCCTCCCCACTACACAGCTCTTTAATTTCCTTTCTGCTGTGGGGGGTTGGGGCCAAAGGAGGTGGGACGGAGGGGCACGGCGGGATGCACTCCATCATCCCCGTGCCATCCTCTTGTCACCCCGGCGCCCTGCGATCGCCACACCTTTTGTCTGTCTCCTCTCTGCCCTGATGGCTAATATGAGGTCTGTTGAAATATTTGAATATTTCTGACGCGATTTAACCGCCGGCTGTAGCTTACCATGATTCAAACCGCAGAATAGCTGCTGGATCGACAAGTATGGCTTCTGTCCATTTGCTCCTTTTATGTCACAAGAGTTTGTCCACACGTTTGATTTGAAACATATTTTCCCCAGTAACGTCTGAAAGTTAACATTGCCATCTATCATGAAACATAGAATTTCATAATCAATCATCTGCTTATGTTTACATTAAGATGTGTAACACGTTTTAGACATGTTACAGTGAGAAGTTCATAACTTAAAAAACATGCACATAAACTGTATATATCACAAATTGTCCCTGTCTTTCAAATTTTGCATGTTCATGTTGATATTTTTGTTTATTTCGGTGTATTATTCTATAGCTTTCTTTTCCTTTCATATTTCAGAATATTTGACGAGGTTGAATTTTTGAGAAAAATAGTATCTTGTGCTCTTTTGTGTTTTTATAACCCCTCAAAGTGTTTAGCTTTGCATCCCAATATATTATTCAAAAATTTCTTGATTTTTTTAATCTTTATTTATTCTCTCACTCTTTCTTCGGTCGACCCCTCGGTCTCCTCCGACCTGGGTGCATCCTCCTATCTCGCCAAAAACTCCTCACCATGTTCTTATCTCTTGTATCCGAGATCTTCCGTCCATCATGACCTAAAGCTTATGACCATGAAGATTAATAAAAGGTAAATGCGAAGCTTCGCCTTTTTGCTCAGCTCGCTTTGAACAATATGGCAGAGCGACTGCAATACAGCTTGGCAGACCAATATACGACTCCCCTCCCTCACTCAAGAACAAGACCAAGACAAGACAAGTTACTTATACTTCCCCACTTGAGGCAAAGCCTCAACCCGGAAGGAGAAATCCATCCTGTTTTTCCTGGTCTTCTTATGTAATTTATTCATGAATATTTTTACCCATATGGATTAGAGTGCTGAAGTATATCCCAGCTACTAAGGGCAAGAGGCGGGGTACACCCTCGACAAGACACACAGAAAGGCAACAAGACACACACTCACATACATCGCTTTCTGTCAACAACCTCTGTTGTATTTTTTTTCCCCACTGAGAGGAAACCAGAGTGCCATGTGGACACCCACACCTGTGCACAACGTGCCCCAACAAGCTCCCACCTCAGAGACTCTGACAGAGCGGCTGTTTACGTACACGGCGGCGGCGCCGCGTTCTGTCTTCATTAGTGCACCTAACAATGAATGATGAAATCTCTCGGCATCGGTGATGATCACGACCCAGTCAATAGTGCGTTCTAAAAATCACTGAAGGATCGATCACAACTTCATCAATCTTCATTGCTCTTCTAATGACGACTTTGTGAGCGCACCATCAGTCGTGTCCCTGTTAGATGTTCAACCGAACATCTTTCTTCTGGATGAGAATCGGACCAGACTGGCGAGATATGAAGAGCCGGTCCTGTCATTCAACTCATTCTATCAAAGCGTCAAACCTGACCCCCCGGCACTTTCCCCAGTGTTTGATGGGGCTTTTCCTCCTCTGCTCTTAATTGTTAAAATGAGGCCATTAATTGGAGGCTGAGTCAAATCACCTGTCATTTCAGCTGGGACTCGTGGGCTGATTGAAAGGTTTCATAAAAACCAGTCAAAGAGCAGGTTTGTGCGGCGCCTCTGGGACTTACCTTATGTTCCTTTACAATCTCTGCCCACGGGCGCCGCGCTCGCTTTACTACCGCCGGCGGAGGACGGGCGTGTTGGTGACACACATCCACACACTTGGCCCAAATATAGATTCAAGAGAGTCAGAAGTGTCAGGCGCAATTCCTGGAGGATGCAGTGGGAGTGTTCGTCTGCCACTATTAAAGCCCCTGACCTAATTGAGGATGATGCTCGCACACCCCACGTCCCTGTATGGGAGTAAGGTCAGGTTCATTTGAGGGGGGTAATTGTGAAATTGGCATGTAAACTAGGACGGGAGAACAAGTCAGGAAAAATTAGGACAGAAGACAAATTTCCGAGATGTAGATATTTCCGACCATGTGAACTAAATTAGCGTGTTTTGTCGCTCTTCTCTCGTCCTGGTAACGTCCCCGTATCATCGCGATGTCTTCCTCCGCGGGGTCGCAGCCGCTCAAAAAGGGCTTACCGTGGCGAACACTGTGCGTGAGGTGAGGTGAAGCGGAAAGCACCCAAACATTCCTCACCTTGCGAACGCCGTGGCGCTGAGAGCGAGCTACAGAGAGCACTACTCCCACACACTTAAAAATGCTCCATAAGGAAATCACAGAGAAAGTGTCGGCCATATTAACACAGAAAGACCATTAGAAAAACAGCTCTAAATTATTCCGGAGGCAGGATGCTACATAAAGCCCTGGGACCCCATTTTCCTCACGGACTTAATCGTGAGGAACACTACATAAGATGCTGACAAACCCACTGTTTGAAACAAAAACCCTCTAAACACATGGCATTAATATTTAATGGCGCTGCTTCCTCGGGAGGCCACTCCGGGCCGCAGCCGCGTGTCTGAAGGGAGATGGTATTAGTACTGTGTGCTCTGGAGGAAGAGCGGCTCCACACTAATGAAGCGGTCGGGGCCTGAACTCTCCCCCAACCTCGTATCCGATTAGTGAGCAGGGACGCATGTAAACACGCGGAGGCAGCAGCGTGGCACGAGTTAATGCACGTCTTATGTCACTAAACAACAGTGGGGCATTTTGGAGCGATTTGCCGGAAACAACAAATCATTTCGTTAAAAGCGCTGCAGCACAAGTGTCGGCAGTCGGGCGGAGGACTATAATCGCGGCCTTGCGGCGGGTAACGGCGCCATTACGCAGCGGACGGAGCAAAACCACCTGACCTTGGCCACGTCCGTCTGGCTGGCCGTTTGAACCTGGCTGTCGAAGGATTTGGCTGTTGTTAAAAAACATTAGCGCTCAGTAAAACCCCCGCCGCTCCCCGAGCCATCAGGCGCTTCGAGAGGGAACCGGCGAATTTAAGATGTGCAGATGTTTTTTGCTTTAAAACTGGCATCTGTTTATGCAGACAGGCTTTATGTTCCTAGAGCCCACAGAGGACCTCCAATAGGGTTTTATGGAGCACTATCAGGCCGAGCACTCAGCGTTGTAATTGTGCAGCGGCAGGTAATGAGAAAATTGGTCACAAGCAGTGTTCCCTGTAGACGTAACCCCAACACACAATTCTGCGCAGCATGTGTTGTTTCTACGAGCCACTGTTGGCGAGGTGAAACATGGCAGCAGTTTAGAAGCCAATTCATGTCTGAGGACTAATTCTACCTCAAATTATGTTGATGTCTTGCAGTCTGTGTAGCTGTGTGGAGCTGCAACAAAACTGGAGGCATCACAGGACAGAAGTCAACCCTCCACTGTAGAATATCTGCAATATTCCACGCCGTGTAGGTTCATGGTTAAATAGCAGGATGCTGTTACCTTGTTGTTTGGATCCAAATATAAGGCACATATCGCCCTCTTTCTGTTCCCGCACAGCCCTATTCACCGGTTCAGCCAGTCAATTCTTCAGCAGATCCACTTGAAAATGAGGCGAGTTTCCATGAAAAATGTTCACCATCAAAGATGATGGAAGTGAGAGCCATTAGAAAACAACTTTATTATTAGCCACAGCTGACCACACATCCATGTCATTGCAGAGATGTTTGGGCCAGGTTTACTGGTGAATGATAGTTGATGAGGTTTCATGAAACGGTGTCCTGCTTTTCAGAGGCCACTAGATGGCACTGTCTGCTGTAAATCAAGAGCGCCACCTACTGTTTCATGACACCTCATGACTAATAAACTGCAACAAATGTATTGGCATCCTGGTGATCCAGTTCCACATGAACAGGTGTCAGTCCGAAAATTTTCAGTCCGAGATTTGCAGTCAGAAAGGAAGCGTTGTACCTGTACTGCGGCTGAGTGCCGCCTCCTCTGACACTACACGTCGCGACTCCCTGTATCAGAAGGTATGAAACGAGGTATTGCCACAGAGTACAGTTTGCCTTCTTGCACATTCCCCATTATGTGACAAGGACACGTTTTGGGCTGAAGTGATCCAAACAGCCATCGGCCACTTGAGAGAACAGTCTTTGAGGACACAGGTTGAGGGGAGGGACAAGGACGAGTGTCCTACAAATGCCAGCATCTTCTGTGTTTCCAGTGGCACTTGAGCTGAAATGAGTGCGCTCAAACCTGGGGAGAGGCTTCAAGATTCTTTTTTTTTCCTTCCACCGCGCGTCTGAGAGACAGAGGAGCTGGGGCTTGAGTGCATGTTGCACCACCTCCTGTTAGTCTATCAACAGTGAAGGGCTGGAATTCCTGAACCTCAAAGTGAGTATGTATGTGTGCCAGCACCACCACTGTACTATCAAGAGGAGATGTCACTTCATCATTTCGAATCACTTCAGACTGTGTGGCATTATAGTGGCATATTTCATTGCTGTTGTCTTGATGAATTCACTGCAATCTCATGTCAAACTTAAAGTGCATTAATCCTTGGGACCTCCACCCAGTATCACCTTGAATAATATGTCTCTTAAAGCTCGGTTTTCCTTGACTGATTTTAAGAATCCTTGGCCTGAGGAACCTTTTATAAACCTTATATAAAAAATAAAACGAGGACAAAATAACCAGGTGAAGGTGCAAGAAAGCAGACGGCACACTGCAGATGATGTGGTTCTTAACAGGATAAAAGCAATTTCTGTTGTTTGACATCTCGCTAAAATCTTATCTCAAGCATAACCTAGTCTTTTTTGTCAATAACTGATCAAATATATTTGTCCCATCAGAATAAAACTTGTTTGCTTTTATTTCACGCACATTGAGCCACAGTCATATCACAACCCAGTCATTTATTTTACCATCTTAAAACCAGATGTTGTCTGGTATTTAATGCCCAAATTTGGTTCATTCTAGTGATCCAGGCTGCCTCAGGAGCAAAGGATTATGGGAGTGGTGTAGCAGTGTAATTATGTGAGTTATCTAGCTTGTTGTTAGTTGGGGTGTTTATGTAGAGCGTTCATGTTTCCCGTTATTACAAATACAGTCAGCACTGTAAGTTTGTAGGACATGTGAGGAGAGGACCTGTGTTCTCTTTCTTCATGCAGCAAGTAAGGAAACTGGTTTATGCCTACCGTATCTTGCTTATTTGATGTCCTTAATTTGCAGAAAAATACTAATTTTATGGTGAGGAAACTTGCTACAGATTTACTTTATTTAAACCTGGCATTTCCCCTTGATTCATGTTTCTACTGTTGATACAGAGACTAGTTTTAACATATAATTTCACTAAAATCAAGCACTTTTATGCTTGAATATAGTGTTATTGTTGTTTGTTTTCGATGCCATCCTTGATACTACGTGAAGGTTTCTGGGTATACCTCAATACTCCTCAAGATTTTTCCTCAATCCTCAGAATTGGGACAGTCCTTACTCCTCGCAAGAACATGCATTTCTGAGAATTGGAAGGAATTGGAATGCACCCATAGCCTTGTCGGTTTCAGCCATTGGACATTTACGTTCACTTGACATGTGACATGTGACAGAACAGATAAATGGGGTCTCAAGGGCGGTGACCCCTGCAGACCAGGGAAGCGTTTCATCGAATGCCAGTTGTTTGTTGTGAGTGAGCAATACAGTCATTGACTCGGTAGGTGCCTGCGCTCCTCAGCTTGACATTGACGTGAGACTTATTCCTTCCACGGTGACCGTCCTCAAAATTCACCAGAGCTAATGGTAACATAATTGCGAAATCTCCATAGCCAGCTCCAAGCAGTCACCAGCTTCATGACAGGAATCACAAAAATCGCACCCCAAGTCCACGAAAGAGTCATCGTCGGTGCTGGACAAGGAGTCCACGGTTGCTATGACGTGCATGTTGCAGGGGCAGCAATGAGTGACGGCTCGCTTGCAGGAGTCGGGAAACATCTGGATGATGTCGTAGAAGCGGCAGAAGAGACACTTGAGGACGAACTCGGCGCAGTCAACTGGGGGACAGACAAACACACCAGGTTAGATGAGAGCGATCCACCTGAAGTGACTTTTGATGAATGACGTTTAAATCAAATCTTAGATCATAAATCATCTCATTCATTAGCCACTTGGACTTTTCAACTTGCAACGCTTTAAAAGCCTCTTTCCTTCCGTCACACATGCATAATTTAAAGAGCCTGTGCTCCTTCCAGAGCAAGAGAGCTGTTTGGAGACATAATCAATTACCAGAAGTCTCTTCTGTGTCTCTGCCAGCAAAGATTCCAGTCTTCTTGTGGTGACACTGGAAGAAAGCATCTTGCCAGCTGCTACTGCCAAGTGGCGCCCTCTTGGGTACGATGAAGCATGAGATCATCAATGACACTGACCAGGCGCAACATATTTCTAAATATTGCTGCGGATCAAATGTAGTTTTTAAGTGTTTTATTCTTGTATTTTTGGCTGGCATTCAAGTCAACAACTGAATTGTTCGACCAGTGTGTCCTCATTTCTGTCATGCCAGGACCAGTTACGGTGCATGAGCTGACATCAGTTACTGCCCAAGGTGGGAAGTAGGATAAAATGTTTCCTGAGGAAAAGCAAAAACAGCTAAATTAATGTGTCACTTAGGCTACTGTATTTTCACCTTAAGTATATACAGTGGGACCTCGGTTCTCGACCACAATCCGTTCCAGACGGCCGTTCAAGAAGTGTATTGTTCGAAATCTAAATTGATTTTTACCATTACAATGAATAGAAAAAGAAATAATGTCTTTTGTAGGAGTGAATGTAGAGTGTCTGCTGCAGGTGGCTGTTCCTCTATGTGTGTGGCCGCTGCATGTGGGAGGGGTTGCCGAGTGAGTGACGTCTCTCCAGAAGTGAAGAGGTGCCCGGTGCGTGTCCAGCTCTGAATGTGCGCTTCTGTGCAGTTTGGCTGTGACAAAGTCATAAACCAAGTCACGCTCTGTCCCAGACTCGCCTCATCCCTGTCCCAGCTCCAGCCCACAACAGGACATCAAACCCTGGAGTGGAGGTGTGGAGAGCGAGCACCTCCCCTGTGACACTCTACCACGGTCCAGTGTGGAGACAGGAAAGGTTTTACTCCTCAATATGAAGAAAAAACAGTCAGTAAATGTAGCTAATGGGACACGTCTGCATACAGAGGCTGCGTTATACACAATAACAGAGCGCGTCGTGGGTCAGCTGATCGGTCCGTGCACGATATGTTTTTTCCGGCTTTTTTTGGGGGGCGTTCGAGTTCTGGATTTTCGTTCCAAATCTGAAGCCAAAAAAAAAAATCTAGAAATTTTTGTTCGAATTCCGAGACGTTCGAATTCCAGGACGTTCGAAAACCAAGGCACCACTGTATATATTACAGTGTATATGGGTCGAACGCCGGCGCCATCTTGTGACATCTCTGGAAATGCCAAACACTGGTGCGCAGTGGAAATAGCAGCTATATCAGAAAAAGATGAGGGATTTGTCAACGGTTTTAAAGGAAGAAGAGCAGGTTCATGTGTGTTTTTGTGAGAGAATTTAGCCTGAATGGATCAGAGATGGACGGACGACAACGGCAACACTGAGCAGTAATGGAAATGTAGCGTAAAAGAAGAAGGGTCAGCAGTAGATATCATAGAATAACTTTGGGTAAACAGACGGACTGACTCGCTCTTTTACCGACGAGAATTGCCACCTCCTCACCAATGTTTTTGGTGGCTTCTCTGTGCTGTTTTGATACGTTGATATCATGGCTTGCCGTTATTTTCAAAACCCGCAAAGTTCCAGGGCAAAATAATGCAGCGAAGCAGCGAAATGAAGATGGATGCCATTCGTCCCTCATTCTTAAAACTTGTTTCACCTGATACTGCTGACGCTCCTCATCTTTGACCATCCATCTGTCATGCAACTGGTCTGCATTTCTCCTGTGATACTGAAGCCGAAGAGCTTTTTTACATGGATTCTAATGGTGCACCGACAGGATCCACCTCCAGCAACGTCACAAAGGCTTGTTTCCAGTTCTTCCGTCTTGCATTCTGGTTCTGGCTTTGGTCCACTTAGAACTTGATTTACACTTTAGTGTTGTAATTGAGCAGAAATGCTAGTTACCTGTGGGTAACTCCAGTTCTATGAGTGCATGCATAGACCTTTAATGGACTTCGCAGTTGGTTTATAATGACCTTTGTGGACCGTATACTATCATTCATATTACATGTTTATGCTTATTCCAGAGGTGTGTCACTGACACTTAAATGCTTAAATTTTTTATTACACACATCCCATTACTTTGTATTTGTAGCTTTTGCAAGCCTGGTGATCAAATGCACAAGTCAGATTATAATAAGACAAACAACCGCTTTAATATATTGACTGAAAATTTTGGTGTAAAAAAGTCACTGCTCAATTGAAGAAGAAGTGTTTGAAATGTAATGGACCTATTTTGATGAAAAGAGCAGAAGAAAAGCTAATATTCTAGTGTTGTGATGACCATATGTGGAATTTCATGCCACGAAAATGCAACTCAAACTCTAGAGTCAAGCTCAAAAATAACATGACTTAACCTTACAGCTATCAGGGAAAAACCTGCCAACATCAACGTCAGCCTGAATAAGCCACTGAGCTCCTGCACGGCTGAGTCTAAGTGCTGTCAGATGCAGTCATGTCATTATTTGTGAGTTTCTGAGTTTTTATTTTTTTCAAGTCCCCTGAGTGAAAACAGAGGCGTCCCCAGGACAAAGGAAAAACGCAGTCTCTTCCGATGTGTCCCAGATATACCCCGAGGCTTCCTTTTTCCTGGAACACCTCACCACTCTCACAGGTCAGTGGCAGCTGGCCAATAGGGGTCGCTGTGGCACTGCCCACACCCAGGCTTTTTTTTCTTTGCTAGAGGGTGGTCTGCTTCTCCTGGGGATGCTCTAAACTGACCAACAGGAGAAATTAGACGTCCGTTGGTTTCAGCAGGACGCCCTAAATTTCCGATAGTTAATGCCTGTATAGTGGTTTTGTAGTGGCGTGTCAGTGGTCGTCGTGCACTACATGTCAACTAAGTATAAATTATAAATCATTATATTTTGGAGGAAACAACGCCCTGTTCATTACATACTTACATACATTACATGCTTGTGAGTCGTTGGGAAAAAAGTGCCCATTCAGCACAACAGCCCAAGGTACCAGAACTTCATCTAATCTGCAGCCTAGAGTCCTACAGTGGCTGGAACTGTGCTGGGAGGGGAACTATTGAATCGGTTTTCAGAGCCTTATTGTTGAAGTATGAAGAAGAATACTTTCAGTTTTGTGATGACTGATGAGCAAACCATCCGCTGTGAACTCCCTGACCTGGGTACTAATCCGGGATGAGAGAAACGCTTCCCAAAGTTCAAAAAGTTCCTCACTGTATATGGTGCCACCTCAAATGCTTTCTGTCATCGGTTTGGACAGCAGAGCTCCTCCCTCTAGCTCCCTGAGACAGTCCGGACAAACAAGTTGGGCAACTCTTTTCTGCCTTTGACCGAAGGACAATAGCGTAGTAAGACAAGAGCTTTCCCTTTGATCTCAAATTGGCTCCATCCACATCAGTATAGACCCATGCATATCAGTCTTGACACTTGGACTCCTGTTCAAGTCGGAAATATGATCCATTTTTCAAGTGGACCACCCTTTTAAGACATAACTGTAAAAGCTTAGCGTTTCAATTATGTGAACAGATTTGAATAGATGCTGCTACAATTTCAAAAATGTGCTTTTATTTCATTTTTTTTTTTATCATAAACAGAATATTTATGACAGAAGAATTAAACATTTAATAGAAACATGTTCAGTACCCAGCAGACGCTTAGCATCCCTCTCAATTAGTCATTTTTATAATTATTTATAGTGTATTCAACAGTACATTAAAACCAATGAATTCACTGCGGAATCTTCTGTGATTTTCCCATTAGCCCATTTTCGTTCCTGCTGCACTTTCATTGTTTTTAATTATTAAGCGCATTTTTATAATTTCATAATCAATAATTAATTGCTACATTTTCGCGGTAATGTAAAGAAAAAAAAAGGCTATTTATCATTTTTATGTGTGCTTCTTTAATTCTGCATGATAATCATTAACGTTATCAGTACAAAGGGGGCGGTGGAGGGAAGGGTGATGTCACCGACCCGCTGAGCTGCTCTGCTGAGATGTCAGAGAGTCTGCACTTGTGGTTGATGATGACTTCCTCAAGTACATTTTCAAAGAGAAGAGAGGAGCCGTGGAGTTGTCACATTCCCTCTCCTGCTCTTGGTCCGCCTCTCCAGACTCTGCTTCCGTCGTAGCGTCACGCCGGCAGCTACTGGCCTGGCTTTTGTTTTGCATCCTGTCTGAACACGAGAAGATACATATCAGACACAGGAAAAAATGTACAATTTTACAGTCAATGCAAATGACAATGGAAATATGACCGCCTCCAACACTGGTGTCACTGGTTGTCTTCTATGGAAAGAATGTTATTTCCCAAATTTCCTGGGGCTATCCACTCAGCACAGACTTAGGAATCTGAGACATCCCCACAGTGATGTCGGGGAACCATCCATCCTCACAGGTCCGATACTTAGACCCATACAACAACCCTTACTGGTATAAGAGCAGCAGATTTGTTTCTACTCTTTACCCCAGTCTTCTAGGAGAGACCCTAAGATGAAAGTTATCGATGGGACAACATGGCACCTGAGACCAAGCGACTGACTCCTATCTGGTCTTACCGTGCTGGGTTGTCTTTCTGTTACACTCAAACTTTGTCACTCGGCCTCCAGAACCAGACTAAACAGCAGCATAGTCCTCTAGATGTTCTCCAGCCAGTGATGAGGTTCAGACATATTTAGAAAACTCATGCTTTATGGACTCACATCAGATGCATGAGAGCCAAAGCAAGTGACCTGAGCAATAACAACGCTCCCGTCCAACTGGAGTTGTTCAGTAACATTTTCATTTTTGACAGTTATGACTTTGGCCCGTTTCTTATTTTTAGCATTCGACTGCCAACGACTGATCACTGCAACGATGTTGACAGAAACGTGAGGAGTTGCTATAAAAATGTTAATAAAAAAATAATAATAAACCCTGAGAAACCCTACTTAATGTGAAGGAGAACTTGGACAACCTGAGCTTGCTGTCTGGAAGACACCCAAAATCACCTAGATCTGGGTTGTCAAACTCAAGCACGAAATGGGCCAAAATTTTGAACACCGTCTCAGTTGTGGACCGAACAAAATTACATTTACTGAAGAGAGCGTAACTGACACCCCAACGTAATGACATCACTCGTCCGTGGTACAGTTCCGTATCCATAAATTATGCTTTGTTAAAGCGTACGGCACGGGACTGCTGCCACTTATAGCGGGAGAATTGCAACCTCAGTCCCCTCTGTGTGGCTTTACTCCAGGCACTCCGGTTTCCTCCCATGGACATAAAGAGATTGATTGATTTCTCTAAACTGTCCCCAGGTGTGAGCGTGTGCATGAGTGGTTCTCCATGTGCTGGGGTGGGCCCCTTGCCCAAAGTAGCTGGGATTGGCTCCAGCACCAGCGACCCCCTCAGCCTCATCGCAGTGATCCACTGAATTTAATTTTGTGCAAATGTTGGATGGAACACTGGTAATTTAGTCTTCTATTATGTGAACAAGACTATGAGCGATTGAGGCTTTGGATTTTGATTGATGGACAAACCCATACTCACTCCCAGGGCACAAGATATTGATGTTGGGAAGCGTTTAAATGGAGTAAAAACAAGGCTTTCCTAAGCGCGGATTGCGTGTTGCATGGGAGAGGATTGGTAGTAGTAGGGGTTTTAATGCTGATGGTGCCATCAGGGGCTTTTCCTAAAAACCAACCTCCATCTTTATTTTTACGTCACGCACTGGCCACAGCGCCAGGGAAGGCCTAGCATGTGCTTCAATTGAAAGCCAGCATGCATCGGTGAAGGCTGCCTTCGTCGTCAGTAAAGGGCACAAAAGTCCACATCGATATATTACGGCACGGGGGTCAGGACAGGGAGGAGGTTGCAAGGTTTTGTCCATGAACAAATTTCGCACAATTGGATGAAAGATGATCAATGTCTTTCCTGTACCAACAAGTTTGGAACCTGTTGTCATGGACCAAGTTATTAGGGATTGATTTGTCCAGGGGGTTTATGTTACATAAGCAAACATATCAGTGAAATCCCTTTTCCTGTAATAACATGTCATGAACCTATTTTTAAATACAGTGGTACCTCGGTTTTCGAACGTCTTGGACTTCGGAAACTCGGAATTCGAACAAAAATATTGAGGTTTTTTTTGCTTCGAATTTCGAACAAAATCCAGAACTCGAACTCCCCCGAAAAAAGCCGGAAAAAAACACAAAGTACGTGGACCGATCAGCTGACCCACGACGCACTTTGTTATTGTGTATAACGCAGCCTCTGTATGCAGACGTGTCCTGTTAGCTACTCCGCAGCTGTCTCCGCACTGGACCGTGGCACAGTGTCACAGGGGAGGTGCTCGCTCAGACAGACAGAGCGTGACTTGGTTTATGACTTTGTCACAGCCAAACTGCACAGAAGCGCACATTCAGAGCTGGACACGCACCGGGCACCTCTTCACTTCTGGAGAGACCTCACTCACTCGGCAACCCCTCCCACATGCAGCGGCCACACACATAGAGGAACAGCCACCTGCAGCAGACACTCTACATTCACTCCTACAAAAGACTATTTTAAGACGCATTATTTCTTTTTCCATTCATTGTAATGGGAAAAATCGATTCAGATTTCAAACAAATGGCTTCTCGAACGGCCGTCTGGAACGGATTGTGGTCCAGAACCGAGGTACCACTGTATTGTGTTTATGGTTACAATAACTGGGATTCGTGCATTAAGAGTTGGGTTTAGTGGACGAAGGCTGCCACCTTGTTTCATCCGTCTTCAGACGTGAAAGTTGCTAAAGAAATATTTCAGCAGCTTTACACCGTTCATCAACGCCCACTTTAAGGAGCTATTAATGAATGACTGCACTGGCTACAGCCTGTTTACTCTTTCTCCCTTCCACATATTTGAAATAAATTATTCACCCTTCCTTTCTCTGTTTTATTTAACATTTCATGCCTGATGATTTATTCACATTTCTGGACACATTTCTGAAAGCGGAATAAAAATGCATTTGTCTTACCCTTAAATTGTTGAGAGCGAGTTATGAAAGGACATTGCTCTGGGCTGTTTTGGCCATTCTGAAGTTTTTATTAGCAATTTATTTTACCATGAATCCAGAGTTAAGAATAGCCAGCAGTTTCGTTAGGATTAGATCGGGCTTCACTGATGGGTGACTGTTTCCTTCTGAGCATGGATGGAATTTCATTAATTCAATTTTGGATATTTACAAGCAATGGGTGTTTGGTTTAAAAGACATACAAATAAACCTGACTGACAATGTTAAGACATTTAGTCATTGCTTTTAACAGCATATCTGGTGGTACGTTTCCTGATAGAGTCCGTCTTTAATTCTCAGCATGATGTCACCCCTTCATCTGAGTCGTGCTCCTCCCCTGGGAGACTGGAGTCTCTTCCCAGAAGACCCCTGAGAGGGTGTGACCAGGTCACCTCTTATAAAGGAGCAGCATCTCTTCTCTCAGTGAAATGGACAGTTTCCCATTTAGTTCCATTTTCTTTTCCCTTCACAAACTTCTTGTTCTTCAAAACCCAAACCAAAAGACCATATTGCTACTAGGAAAGTGTTTTAGAATAAAGTGCTGACAGAAAAAAATAAAATAAAATAAAATAAAAAATGGTTTGGCTCCACCTGACTTAAAACCTGATGTCACAGCAGGCACTTTTTTCTTCTTGATGTGTCACACTGGACAAAAATGCCCCTCTAAAAACAAGACATTTCCATGCACTTTTACCTTGAAATAAGCTTAAAAAAACCCTGCCAACAGAAGAAGTGAGAGAACAAGATATTGAATATCGCTTTAAAACAAGTCCTTCCACGTTGAAGAAATGTCACTGGTATTGTCAATTTATGTTAAATAAATCAAACATTTTGACTCAAAATATAAACCATTCCACTTTTTGCAGCGCAGAACAGCCAAACTTTCAACATCTTGACTCAATCTCACTTCCCTCACGTCGCAAATCTGTTTGTCAACTACCTTAGGAACCAAACTGTCTGCCTCCTTTGAACAGATGAGTCCTCACGCAGCCTGATGTTCCGGGGTTGGCTAATGAATTCGGTGAGAGGAGCAGCTGCTCTGTGCCCATGACCATTAGCTGATAGAGAAATAAGGCCTCCAGGCAAAGCATGCATTTTTCAGGTTTAGTTCCAGTGTTACTCTGAACTGCCCTCTCCCATCAGTCTGAGCAGAGGATTTAAAGAAGATGAACTTCCAGGTTGGTGCTCGAAGCACAAACCTAATTCACATTATTATAGTTTAGGTTTTTAGTTTAGCTTATTTCTGGTGTTTGGCTTTCCACTAAAATCTTAAATCAAGCTGAACCTTGTCTTTTACGTGTATAACAGATACACACAACACATAAAATATAATGTTTTACTGACTCATCAGAAGTGTTTATTATTGCTCTTATTTCATGCATGCTGAGGTACAGGCATATTAGATGTCCTTTATTTGCCCACAACTCACTAAATAGTAATTTATTGAACCTTTTTTGGGGCTGTTCAAAGCTACTATCTCAGTAAAACAAGATATTTTCCTGATTTTTTTGCTGAAATTTAGTATATTATCTTTGTTGTATTATGTTTACGGGGAGTCAAAAGTTACAATTTAAGTAATGCCACCTTAAAACGCACATTTTTCACGACCCCCTGGATACATCACATTCCTCGATTCAAGAAATCTTCAGTCTTTCAAGTACATGTACGCTGAATGAGTGTTTTTGTCTTGTTCATTTTTTTGCACTGTTCATACCAGAAAATGCACTTTTTTATGTCTTTATTTTCAAGGCAATGGAGGGTGGAAAATAAGAAATGAGAATGCTGATGACATATGCAGGAGCATATATCATTTTCATCTCACGTCCCACTGTTCCTGCTCTGGATATTTGCATCGATGTACCACCTGACCCAGGTGCACAGGCAACACACTACTAAGTGGATCTGGAGAAACCGGGCAGTTGTTGAGCCCTTTGTCCGTTCACACAAACACAACATTTGGTCTGAAAACAGAAGCAAAACCAAGAAAAGAAATCGAATAGACCAGGTGAGCGATGGTGGAGATTATTTATGCCGAGAAAATGAGTCGTGCAAATGAAATCCAATGGCTAACAATGCTAATCCATCAGGAGTGTGATTATTATTCATCATGGTCAAGCAACAGATGAGCACAGCTTGATATGATGAAAATAATTATTGAGCACCAGGCAGCCGCCATGCAGGAGAAATGGTGTGCTGCAGAATAACATGTTTCAAACACACTGGTGCAACAAACTACACCCAGAGGGTCACGTCAGAATAGGACATTTTCAGTCTGAAGAAAGACCTTTTTTTTTTATTGCCCATATGGAGCATTTCAAGTCAAGTTCAAAACTCAAAATCCATCAGTTGTTGCTTCATGGTTTTTCAAAAGCACAAGTCATACCAATGAAATATTATAATTTCTACCCCAGAAGAAGAGTGTTTCAAAAAGTGGAATAAAATTTTATACACACACACATATATATATATATATATATATATATATATATATATATATATATATATATATATATATATATATATATTTCAATGTAAGTGTATTATTTCAAATTATATTTCCAGGTTCATTTTGTTTTATTTTTCCGTATTTATCTCCTCATTTTGACACTCCTATTGTTCCATACCATTCGAGTTGGTAAATAAAATTTTATATACTGTTTCACACCCTATAAATATACAGATTCCAACTATTCCATCGCCTTTGATACAATGATGTCAACATAGTTGCTGTCAAATTCTCTGATAGTTATGCGTATTTACCTCGTCTTTCTCTTCCAGGACGTTCCTCCATCGAGCTTGTTTTCCCTTCCTCGACTTCCAGAATCATTTCATCCGCCATCTAGTCACAACATGGCAAATAAGAAATCCGACCAGTGTGACAAACCTGCCAGGTCAGAGATGAAAAAGTGCGACTGACGAAAGCTTGTTGTCTTCATACCTTTCTCACGCCGCTGACTCCAACATTCTCCTGACTCCTGAGAGCATCCAGGGCGGTTTCTCTTTTACGTTTCAAAGGGTCCATTTGGCCTGCTGCCTGCTGTAAAGCCTCCACAATGTTCCAGTGACGTTGGCAAAAATGTTGGATACCCCTCCTATCGAAACATCAGCGAGACCAAGTCAGCAGCGTTTTATGAGTTTCCCCTCAAGAGGTGAAATGAGGGCAGAACCTTGTTTTGCAACAACCCTTACAGTTTAGAGCACGACACAGAATATAAATAAATGAATCTAAGGTAAATGGGCTCTAACTCAAACCTTTGTCAGTAGCTGAATATATATATATAGAATATAATATATGGAGATAGGAATCTATAGGGGAAACCTCTGCTGACCGCAGTCATTGCCACAAACTATCAAATCTAATGCAAAGGCACAGCCAAGTCAGTCCAGGCAGCTGAACATATGCAGGAGGCAGCCAGCTCCCGTTTGTTTATCGGGGTGAAACAAGCGGTGAAACATGGAAAGTGAGCTGAATTCCAATGTCTCCCAACACAAGCCAACCAATTTACTCTAATTAGGCTCAACAGTACAGATGCATTTTAATAGGTGCCCCGCTGTGTTTGCATATGTTTAGAGAACAAGAGCCATGCTAATTGAAAAATTAAGATGTGAGCGTATTTGTCTGCTGGGCTCCCACTTGGCTGCGCTCAGAGTAAACACCGCTCCTGACGGGAACTTCCACTGAGACTCTCTCGTGGTGTTTTTCTTCCTCCGCCCCTCTTGCCTTCATTTCTTTGTGCGCTGACGATGATACGACGTGATGGATGAAAGGAAGAGTCGGGGTTCCACTCGTGTTCTTCACCAAAGCCCGCAGTGATGATGCAACTGCTGTGTTTTATCCTGCCGCGGACGTGTTCGCCAACAGGCTTTGTGCTCGCTGGTCAGTGTCAGTCATGTTGTCGGGGTGTACGCCGCGCTCACTTCTCGTGGAAATGTCCTTCCTGGGGAGACGTGCGCTGCCTGCACTGGCAAACATGCAGAAAATGTTCGGCAGGGTAACAACTTGAGGACCAGACGACGAAGAAGTTACTCGCCCATTTTTGACTTCCCTTGTTTGATCTTTCTTTTTAAACTCAGCCGTCATTTCCTGAAAGCAAATACTCTATCTATCTATCTATCTATCTATCTATCTATCTATCTATCTATCTATCTATCTATCTATCTATCTATCTATCTATCTATCTATCTATCTATCTATCTATCTATCTATCTATCTATCTATCTATCATCCATCCATTCATCTATCTACAGTATCTATCCATCATCTATCATCCCTCCATTTATGTACAGTATGTATCTCTCTATCCATCATCCATCCATCCCTCCATCTATCTACAGTATCTATCTATCCATCATCCATCCATCCCTCATCGATCTACAGTATCTATCTATCCATCCATCCCTCCATCTATCTACAGTATCTATCTACAATCCATCCATCCCTCCATCTATGTACAGTATCTATCTATCCATCATCCATCCATCTATCTACAGTATCTATCTATCCATCATCCATCCCTCCATCTATCTACAGTATCTATCTACAATCCATCCACCCCTCCATCTAGCTACAGTGCCTATCTATCCATCCACCCCTCCATCTATCTACAGTATCTATCCATCCCTCCATTTATGTACAGTATGTATCTATCTATCATCATCCATCCATCCCTCCATCTATCTACAGTATCTATCTACCATCCGTCCATCCATCCCTCCATCTATCTACAGTATCTATCCATCCATCCATCCCTCCATCTATGTACATTATCTATCTATCCATCATCCATCCATCCCTCATCGATCTACAGTAGCTATCTATCCATCCATTCCTCCATCTATCTACAGTATCTATCATCATCTATCCATCCCTCCATTTATGTACAGTATGTATCTATCTATCCATCATCCATCCATCCCTCCATCTATCTACAGTATCTATCTGCCATCCATCCATTCATCCCTCCATCTATGTACAGTATCTATCCATCCATCCATCCCTCCATCTATCTACAGTATCTATCCATCCATCCATCCCTCCATCTATGTACAGTATCTATCAATCCATCATCCATCCATCCCTCATCGATCTACAGTAGCTATCTATCCATCCATCCCTCCATCTATGTACAGTATCTATCTACAATCCCTCCATCCCTCCATCTAGCTACAGTGTCTATCTATCCATCCATCTCTCCCTCTATCTACAGTATCTATCTATCCATCATCCATCCATCCCTCATTGATCTACAGTATCTATCCATCCATCCATCCCTCCATCTATGTACAGTATCTATCTATCCATCATCCATCCATCCCTCATTGATCTACAGTATCTATCCATCCATCCATCCCTCCATCTATGTACAGTATCTATCTATCCATCATCCATCCATCCCTCATTGATCTACAGTACCTATCTATCCATCCATCCCTCCATCCATCCATCAATTTACTGCATATATACTCCATCCGTGAGGAGTTACACACTTCCTGTTTAACTTTTGTCTTTTCCAGTGGCCTTTTCCTTCTTTTTAAAAAATATTTTAGTATTTATTTTTCATTTTTGGACTTTGGGCATGGTTTCCCAGACAATTCCTTATGACTGCCTTCCAGATTAGGAAGCACGAGTCTCAACGCACAGTCAGAATATCTTGCTTCCATGCTTGGTGCTTGCGTTTTCTTAGTTGTTTTGTGGTCCTTGAGGCTCATTGTGTGCTTCCTTTTGATAGTCTATGGCGGTTTTCTCCTGGCACTTTGTGTATAGCTCAGTTGTCCACTGTCTGTTCCACGGTAGCTTTGCATCAAAATAAAAAAATGTAATGTTTCAAAGTTATATCTCGTTCAAGTATTTAGAAAAGCTCTGTTTGACTTTGACGATATAGTTACAGGTAGATCAGGTATCAGTGTCAGAAACAGTGTCCTACAGTATCCTAATGTTCAGCTCTCTGTCCTACAAAGCTCTCTTGTTCCTTCTTGCTGATACCCTCATGTCACTGTTGCCTCTATCAACACCCTGCCTGCATTCTCTTCTTCACCTGCCCAAATTTCTGTCCATTACTCAGGACGATTAAAAAAAAAGAAGGTATCAATATCTTGTTCGTCCATTTCGACTTCCATGTCATGATAGGTAGGTGAGGTGTCATGAAACAGTGTTACAGAGTTGGTGAAACACTGCCCTGATTTTCAGAGGCCACTAGATGGCGCTCTTGGTTTAGAAATGATGTGAGGTTTTATTGAATTAGTTGTTCAAGTCTAAACATTTTACAGCAGACAGTGCCATCTGGTGGCCACTGGAAACCAGGACACTGTTTCATGAAACCTCATCTACCCGTTACATAAGGACTACAAGAACCAGAACAAGAACCAGCTCCAATGAAGTTGGATTCACAGATGCTGTGAATGAAGTTTTGATGCAAGAGGAGTCTACATGTTCCTCTCCCTCACAGCCAAAACCCCACTGCTTCATCTTTCAAGACAATAGTTATCCACAAGGGTGGAGTCCATCAGAATGTTGCGATCCCGTACTCCTTTGTGGGCTACGTGAACAAGCTTTCGTAACAGCAGTTCTTATCATGTCATGAGAACTGTAGACAAAAAAAAGAATTCTATAACACTTGGAAAAACATTTTAATTAAATTAAATATATTTAATGTTTATTTGATTTAAAAAAAATCACAAAAATGACAGCGAGTCAATGAATCCTAATATAATGGTGAGGAAAATGTCATGATATTATTATTGCTTCATCTGTTCTCAGACATCTGAAGTAAGTCACCCTACTTGAATAAAGTTCACTCTTTATTAATAATAATAATCAATAAAATCCCAGATACTACAGGCTTGTGTTTCCCTTCCACTGACTTTTCAGTCACCGTTGTGCTTTTTTTAAGAAAGTACCGGCAGACTGAGATCACCTTGAGAGGACGACCTAACATTTAAGCCCTGCATATGTGACGGCACTGAGCAGGTGTTTCACGCAGCTGAACAGAATTTGTGATTTCCTCTCCGTTTTAGGGTTTCTTGCGAAATGTCTTCGTTTACTGAACATGCTGCCGGTGCAGGGCTCGCCTTTAGCCTCTAATGAGCTCCACCGAGATTAAGTGTCACGTCGGCCGCGGTGATGAGCGCGCAGTCCCATGTCACCTTGGGCTCAGCCGAGACAAAAGAACAATGACACTTGACGTCATATCCACTTTCTCCTTCCATAGACGCCGGCGATTCTCTCTGGCCCAGAGAGGAAGCCAACATCCGCCTGGTTTGAACAACAACTGTGGATCATTCAAGCGTGAGGGATTAATCCGGTCCAGGTCATGTGAAAGTACATTCATGACCTATACTCACCATGACAGATCCAGCTGTCTGGTTAGACACACAGTCTCTATATGGGGTCTGAAATATATTCTTTATGTTCATCAATGAGTGGCTCATTAAACTCGATACGTGAATCCGTCACACCACACAATAGATCAGAGGTCGGGTCCAAAAGTGGGTCGTGGGCCTTTTATATATCGTGTCACATCTGTGCTTCAAACCGCATATTTCCTTCTGTATTGCATTTGTGATGAAGAGTTCAACTTATTTCTAGCTTTTGGGTCACGACGTGTCCAGACCAGCGTTTCCATACCTTCCAAAACAGACTGCACTTCACAAGCAAAGTAAAGCAGAGTTCACCTGCCCTCTATTAATAAGAAGACACTTCATTTTCCAGATCATCCTGCTGTAATTGGACCCTTCCCAGTGTCTTTAAGGACACCTGTCTACCTTCATGACGGCTGAGCAGGATGAGTGGTGGTGGTGAGGGGGAGAGGGGCGGGGGGCTCTCGGGCTGCTTGTCACTGAGGGAGGAAATCATAGTTTCCAAATTAAGCCTGTAGATAAATGACCTTACAAAGCAAAGGAAATCAAAGAAGTATGGGAACGGGCTAAATTGGATTCCTTGCCATCAAACAGTATATGACTTAAACCAACAGGGGATAGTCTGCACCGCAGTGGAGGAAGTCAGAGTTTCCTAAGGCAAATGTCCCACCTGGGACTCCCCCCCGATGATCCATGGGGTGTTCAGAATAAGCCTTGAAGTTATTCAACCCACTAAAAGGCTAAATAGATTTTTTTTTTCTATTAACATTTCGGCTTTATTGCTCTGATTTCAGAGATATTGCTGTGGTTTCAGGCAATCTACAGTATATTTGTTAATATCCTTTATTGAATTTACTGTCTGCAGGTCTTTCGTGTCTTACTGGACACTGGAGATGATCTGTGTATGCAGAGATATGGAAATGAATAAAGAGAAATTGTGTACGTATACACCTCTAACTTTGTTGGGGGAAAGAAAAAATACATAGATGAAGGAATAGAATAAAAAACAATATTGTAGGTATAAAAATGAGCATGAATGCCCATATTTTTGTGTTTCTTTTTTAGGTCTGATTCATGTTGTCATACTTTGTTTGAATCTATTGAAGCATTCTGCATTGCATGAAATTCTATTTAAATTCTTCAGATTCAGAGGCATTGCATCCCCTAATTCAAGTACAGACATCAACCAGTCAGACATTCGTCTCCATCGTGGCAGCAGAATCTACTTGATGTCGACTGCACAACGGATGGTGTCACTGGCTGTTACATATTAATATGGCGGTAATTGATTTTCGGGCCGCCTGTGGGCAGCGTAACAAGTCGGGAACACAAAAACATGTTATCACCTCATTAGATTTCCACCACTTTAAACACACACCAACAGCCACATCAGTTAGAGCTCAACATTTCCGGACAACGCCGCACGTCGGCTGTGATTCTCCTCCGCTCGGCCTCCCACCCCTCACTTGATTCACCGTGTCCAACTCATTGTTTGTCAGTTTACACTCAGCAGTTTCAAGCTGCTGAAAATCTGACTAATGAGAGGAATGGGAGTGAAAACAACTGTAAACTCATTTCGTGTGATTAGAATGAAGAGATGTTTATGATGCTGGCGAGGATTTGATCACCTGCTGATACGAAAAAATATTGATACTCAGAGCTTCAACAAAAACTGAATAAATGAGCTGCTTTTTAATGTGGTCAATATTTTGAAGCATCATTTATTTAATTTAGCACGTGGTGGAACCCTGGTGGGTGAGATATATTCAGATATGAATCCTTAGTGCTGGGTTGAAGAGTCAATGAGGTTTCATGAAACAGTGTCCTGGTTTTCAGAGGCCACCAGATGGCGCTGTCTGCTGTAAAATGTTTGGAGTTGAACAGCGAATTCAATGAAAACTCACATCATTTCTAAACCAAGAGCGCCATCTAGTGGCCTCTGAGAATTAGGGCACTGTTTCACCAATGCTGCAATACTGTTTCATGATACCTCCTCTACCCATCATGACATGGAACTTAACTAAAGTTCGGCCCACAGTCGAAATGGATGAGTAAGATATTGATACCTTCGTTTGTTTTTTAATCGTCCTGAGTAATGGACAGACATTTGGGCAGGTGAAGAAGAGAATGCAGGCAGGGCGTTGATAGAGGCAACAGTGACATGAGAAGGAACAAGAGAGCTTTGTAGGACAGAGAGCTGAGAGCTGGTGTGGTTTCAACGTAAAGAGACAGAGGGCTGAGTTGCAAGTGACAGAGATTCAACTTGTTACTGAGAGTGACTAAAAAAAGATGAGTGTCAGAGGGACAGCTCAAGTGGACACAACAGGAGATAAAGTTGAAACACTCAAGAAAATGGTTTGGCTTTCTTGTAAACAACAACAACAACAAATAGCATTTGTATTTGTGTCTGTAAAATGCAGATCATATTATTCATCCATCCATCCATCCTCATCCGCTTATCCATTGCCGGGTCGTGGGGGCAGCTGCTTCATTTTTGTTTTGAATTTTGTATTTTGGTCTGTGTTCTCTTTACAATAATATACAATAAAAACACACACAAACAGAGATATATAATTGTGTTGAAGCATCAGAAAACTGATATAAATATCCATTCATTCATTCATTCAAAGCATATACACCAAGATAAAAAATTTAAAAAAACGATTTTATCCCGATGCTTCAGTGAAGTCTGGCTCTTCATCATGCCGCCGCTGGCACCTTATGAACGGCCCTCGCAGGTTCACGCAGGCGTCATGAGAAATCCCCATTATTACAGAGCAATTTGCACCTCCAGATAATCAATGCTGGCACCGAGTCAAGCGCCGCGGTCTTAATGCTTGAATTGATCATTGACGCTCTCGCACCAATACGCAGTTTCAGATGACTAATCGGGTGGGGCTAAGAGTTGCCTGGGCTATTAGCGTAATGATGATATGACAGCAGGCGGTTTTCAGTGAAGCATTGTCTTGTTGTTATTGGGCAAGACAGATTATGATTGGGTCTAAGGCAGCGCACATTATGAGATGCTCCTTAAGTAGCATTCATAAAGCCCAGCTCCTCGCAGTGTCACAGTGATCATAAGTGCTGTGATTCATATATACTTTAGCGGCCGAAGGGGCCACTGCCTGTGACCCGCATTTTCTGTTATTTGTCCTTGCTGGTGGGGGATCGCGGCTCACGCACCTCCTTTGTCCCTGGAAGCATGACAGAGCGAGGACGGGTCATTGATATGCCAACATTGTATTTTTATCTTTCTCATTACTGTCATTACCAGCGACTCAGATACATCTCATTACAGGGGTAATTGGCAAAAACATTACATTCATGCCCTCTCGCTTTAAGGTGGATCTCTTTCAAATGCTCACAGAAGATAAGCGCTGTGTTGGGTCCACAACAGATGATCCTGTTTCAGGATAATTCCAGCTCATTTCCACTGATATCTCTGGGATGCTGTGTTTTTGATCCTGTGTGCGAATGAGGAAGGAATTGCAATGTGTCCACTTCAGCCACCAGCACTTACTGGTGCCGTCCCTGCTCCTTTATCCAGTCTCTGGAAAAAAGACCGGGCTCACAGAGAGTGCTAACATGCCCTCGGATAAAAGTTGCATTTCCAGACTGCAATTACGCGACTTGAAAGGACACTACAAGCAAAGGGGAGCCAGCAAAAAGGCGCAGTTGAAGTGTTTATTAAAGAGGGTTTAATGAGCACTTCACAAACCAAACTAGACAAACTTAAGGGAGCAAATGGAGACGAACGATTTCACCGAGGTGTTGAGGATAATAACAGCAGAAGTCAGATGTGTGCGGCGCGGATGAAACACTTTGTAAGATGGAGAAACAAGACGATACTGAGAGTCAATAAAACCAATTGAAACCTATTGTAAGTTTCATCTCAGATAAAGCTGAGCAGCTGAGTCAGCACCTGGAGCTATCGTCCAGTATGTGAACTGGTCCTGGCACTGACACCAGTTATGTTTGTATATAGTGGGAGGTTTAAATTTTTCATCAATATCAATCCAACCCATCTCAAGCATTGAGGACCACATTACTGAAGTGTTTTCAATCTATTCAGTACAGCCAGGTTCCTTCATGTTCTTCGTGCCTAGAACACCTCACCTGGGAGGCAGGAAACATCTGGAAAACAGGCATCTCATGATGGAGAGGAGCATCTGTTCTACGTCTAAACTCCATTTCCCACGATCTTGGTCTGTTGGTCACCACCAGAAGCTCATGAATTCAGCTGTTTGGTCTTCAACCTGGCTTCTTGTCAAGATTCTTCATGAATGGAAAGCGATCCATGTCTTCCCTCGCCCTCAACAAAACCTCCAGCTAGAGAAGGATTTCATCTGAAACCTGGTCATGACACACTGAAGAGCCTGATCTCAGAATTAAAACAAAAAAATAACATATTATACCGTCGGCATGACCCAGACCATTGCCCAGGGGCCAAATCCAGCACTTGTCTGTATTATCACAGCCTTCTTGAGGTCAGACAAAAACTACACAGCTGATATAACGTCATTTTTTCTGTCCTGTTTCTACTTTAGCAGTGTTCTAAAATTTTCATTTGCCTTTTTGTGTGTGTACGTCTTTGTCAAAATATTTCTATTCAAATAAAATGCATATAAAGTTAAACATTGTTATCCGCTATATATACACTTCTTAAGATCCAGACATGCATCTAATCTTTCTAAAAAAATTCTGTCCTTGCTATTTAAGTGCATATTGTGGTGTGGATATTTTTGCCATTTTTCTTTGGGCATGATGACCCCTCACAACAGTCACAGTTAACAATTCAATGGATATTGAATTGTCCATCTCTGGAGTACTCAAGGTTGTGTTATATCAACTTAATTTTTTTGTTTGTTTTCACTAAACACTAAATTTAAAGAGAATAACAGAATATTTTCTTTGACACTCACACACAAAAAAAAACAAATCGGTGGCACAACCTCCACCAATAATTGTAGAGAATCTCTTGGTTTGTCTATCGCAAAACATCACTCAAACACTTCCAAAAAATTTTTATTATCATTAGTATTTTTTAATCCAGTTTGATAGGAATATTTGAAGCAGGTTTACCAAGCCAGTGCTATGCTGCCATCCAATATTTAAGACCATTCGCCAGTTCATTGTTGGATGATTTAAAGCAGCTCTTCTGAAGTGAAATGACTTCATTCAGACTTCAACTTACATCCCCAACTCTTGCACACGCTCCCATACGGTATCTCCAAAGCCATAGTGCCACGCTGGAGAGGCACGCCTCCCGCGTCCTCGCTCTGCCGTCATTCCACGTCTCCGCCTTGATGTCTGAGCCCCGCGAAGTCTCTCTCAATCTTTGACTCAGTTCCCAGCCAAATATTGACTTTCTGATTATTAAGCAATTTCCACCCAACTTTAAATGACTATCTGAACAATTATTTTAAAGACATTAGTGGACCCAGCGGACCCCCAAGGTCCTGGAACTGATTATGCAAAGAGATAATTGCTATGAAGATTTAAAGAGAATGAAATTGCTTTGACAAACCTATAAGTTGTTAACTACTGCTCAGTGCAAAAGAATACATTTGCTGACGAGGCCACAAAGACACAGAGGAGCGGGAGCTTCTCCCCTGAGTCCAGGTGGGCGGGAGGTGTCGCTCCCTTTATTATCGCAGCTAATGGCGTTCCAGATCTGTCCTCAATTATACAGCATGAGATGAACTGTTCATTAATGATTTCCTGATGGATAAATAGCGCCACATTCAGCACGTGTGCTCCTCTCAGTGGTGAGTGGAGGCGCGGATTGAGGCTATTGACCAAACTTGGCCTCTTTCAGTCGCCGTGGATGTGCGAGCTTTGTCTCCGCTTGACACATTGCTATGCTCTTCTCCCCTCTTTAACTGCTCGCGTATCACCACCAATGTTGTGCTGACTTCCTGAGTGTGAAGCCCATGTTGCACAATTTGCGTTTCCAGAAAAGATATTCATCCGTCCCCACACGCAGGTTAAATGTGGAGCAGCTGAAGAATGACACATCACCCCAGGACTTTTGAGCGAAGGCTGACTTGTATAATTTTCCCATAAGCACGGAGCATTTAAGTGTAGAAGGGAGGAATTATATGGCTTCCTTAAGAGTGATGCCACTTCCTGGAACAAAAGGAGGCGGCTCGCCAATGAAGCGGGGAGTGCGGACGCCGGCTCGATTGGCCATTTCCGCGGCGTCCATTAGGGTCATGCACCGCGCCGCTGTGCCGGAGAGTGCATGAGTGACAACACGGCCAAGACGAATGGAGCACTCTCCCGAAGAGTGAAATCGAAAAAAAAAAAATAATAGTTATTAAATTAATTGCACTCATAATCTCGTAAAATATGTGTCAAAATATTATATGTGGTTCGATTAACACATAACATGAGTGTCAAGTCCGTAATAAAACCCTGATCAATAAAACAATAACCATGTTGTTAAAAGCAGTCATTGAAAGGTGTTGCTGGCTGTGGGCTCCAGGGGTGAGCAACCCTTTTAATATAAACGGATTTCATCTTTCCACCGTGTCACCTAAATCACCTCAATGTTTGTGTATACAATTAAAATAAGACCATAAATCGCAGCAATGGATGGATGAGGAGCCGCGGCGCCGACCCCATACGTCAGGCTTTGTCAGCGGCCCGGGAAACGCATGTCTAACAGTCTGTTGATGAGCGTGTGGTGTGAACACACAGCCCTTCCAGGGAGGGAGACGACTGTTACCGGATACATTATTTTAACATATTGTTATGCCTAAATCGATAAGTTTTAAACGGGCGCTAACGACTGCTATTAATTAAACTTTCCCAGTCTTTTATTGGAAAAGTTACCACTTGTGCGCTTGATTTAATGAATGGTTTATTATTTCATTTTGTTGGCGGCGAGCATTACGCCCAAACGACTGCTCTTTTATCTTGAAAAGAAATGAGGCGTAGTTTATTTGCGGAGCTCTGGCGACGATAGCGCCGCACTTGAAGGGCATATTTGCTTTAAAGCCTTGGAGCAGCCACTGCCAGCGCCTCTCCATACCACGTCTCCGCCTGGAAAACAGGCTGAAATAATATGCTCATTCTTCACATTAGGCCCCGAAGATGTTATTATTTCTTTTTGTCGGTGTGTTTATATGAGTTCATTTGAGCGCTGACGTCAATTTGGAAATGAAATTGTCTGTGGAAGGGAATTATTCTGAGTGGAAATTAATGGCGGCCCAATTAAAACTTGGAAGCCACAGTGTTTGGTAACAATCACGATAATGACTCTTGCTGGAGGTGTGATTTTCACTGGTGGAAGCAGTGTTGTGTTGAAAAGCAATAGGCCGTCACCACGACTGACCAGCAATTCTTTCTGTTATGCAACAACTGTCTGACGTTTCGCAGCGAGTTTAGCAAGTGTTTAGCCCAATAGTCCATATAAATCTTTGGCAATGACACCATTTATTTTAGTCCAGATGGAGTCTAAGTAGGTGTTCTGCTGGAGTGAGATGACGCTCTCAGTAAGCAACCTGTTCATGACTATAACCTGGGCCTGGCCCATCGATGACTTGGTCCCACAGTCAGACCTTCAAAGAGGGAGTTTCAGTTGTCTATATAGCTGCATGGAACAAAATCATGAGCAAACACATGACTCCTAAAGGTTGCTGTTGTATCTAGTAAGAGACTTTTTATGGTCAGACTGAGCCGTTTCGGAAGGCTTAGTTTTGCCTTTGTACTTCATGGTCGCAGCGTGCCGTTATTTTCAGTAAATCTGAGGGTCAACTCCATGTGTCTTCCAGACATGCTCAATAGGCAGCGTGACCTTGGCGGGAAATAAAAAGCCGTTGCAAAAACTTGCCATTGATAAAACGTTTAGGAATCACACTTTTTTCATCTTTTAATATATATAATGACTTATGACTAACATACAATTCTCCAAGGATAAATAGCCCCAATTAGATGCATTTCAGTCACATTTTTTAGCTTTATTTAGTTATTTAAACAATAAAAAAAACATTGTCAGAGGCAAAATTTTGCAGAATGATCTGTAATTTACCTTTTTATTATGTTCAAAAAACTAGATTTGGAAGTTACTGTATAATTCTTAGCTTAAATGCTGGGTCTTTCACAGGTCAGGAAGTTAACATGAACATAAATCTGGCTGGCCACATGAAAGGAACTGGGGGGCAGACTTTGGCCCCCAGGCCTTGCCATTGACATGTAATTTACAAGCTTAAAAAAGAATGTGTCACTGCTACGATGAATAACTCTCTAGCATCTCTTTTCTTTTGTCACTTTTCCCTTTTTTTTCTTTGTTATTGAGCTCCATTGCTCTTCAGTCCATCCATAGAAAAGTCACATCTATTTTATCAGCATTTACAAACCAAAACAAATTTTTCAGCTGTTTTCTTTACTCCCAACTTTGATGTTTTCAAGTGACAAAGTATGTTTGAAGTTTGTAGTGCAGTATTCGTACATATACGTCCTGAGCAAAGTGGTTACAGAGCTCTTCAAATGAGGCGCAACAGCCACCTCTGAAAGCAAAGATGCTGAAACTCGACCTTCATTCTCTTCTATTGCATTAGTCTGGAAAAGAGAAGTCACTTTCTCCGACTGAGCTTCAGGTGGAACCTCCACAAAAAAGCGAGACCCAGTTTTCCCCAGCCGGCCAAACAATTTGACTTGCCGTAGTAAACCTCATCCCTGACTATTTACACTGATGTGCATCCTGATCGGGTCGGCCCTGAAGGTCCTGCCACAGGACCGCAGCTTCCTGTCATGCTCCGTCTGAAGAATCTTCCAGAGAAAAACAGCTTCCGCTTTGAAGAAATTGTGTTTTTCCATTACAGAACACAGATAAACTTCCTATTGTGATGTTGCTGCAGGAAACGCTCCTCTCGCCGGCTGCCATTGACAGTGTGTGTCCTACATTGTGCTGTTGTAATAGAGTGGTTTATCAGCTCATGTTGAGAGTTGCTATAGGCTAAGTGTGGTCGAGAGTCACAATTACCCACCGACACAACACGCTGTTTGTCTGTTGATGATTAATGTGCTGGATCCACCGTGCTGCTGCAAAGGAGTCGGGTTGATGGAAGATTCCAGCCCCCCTTCGCCCCCGCCGCATCGCTTCCTTTTCCTCCGCGCACTGCTATCAGCCAAATTGGATGATCAGTAGGGGAATTCTCCCTCTCTCTCTTGGGGTTTTTTCCAGTGTGGTTTGTAGATTTTGCCTTCAGGTTTGAAATTCACTCAAAGTGGAGAAACCCTTTATCCAGAGACTGATGTTTTTCAATTGAGCATAAAGTGGGGGTCCGCAAAAAGGAGGGGCTATTCCCCATCTTTCGGAAGTTTGTTTACTCTGCAGTGCTCAGTCCGGAACACTGTTCAAGATCATCATTGCTTTGTTAGTTTAAGTGAGCCAGCGTCGAATTCTCCTCCTTCGGTCATCCATTTTATTGGCTTCTTTAAAAACCAGAAGTAAAGATCTTGCACATGTCTTCAAAACCCCAGCGACTGATCTACTACTGCTGCCGCTACTACTTCCATCAGGCAACGTGAGAGAGTAAAAGTATACATCATACCGTAGAGTTACATCTCAAACTCGAAAACATTCCGGGTACATCATGCATTTCCTCTAGTAGCATTCTCAAAAGTTACTTTTACTGAAGTCATTTGGAGGATACTTGTACTTTCACTTAAATTTTGTGTCAGGTAATTTATAGGCAGTAAAAAACAACAAGACGGAGGCCTAAACTGTTGTCAGTCAGAGACGTGTATGTCAGGAAACTTATTTACAAACAGATTTATTAATCCTGGCAAGTCAAGGTTGCTGCAAAACCGAGGAATGAGAGCATTACTGCTTTTCCACTTTGGTCATTTGTCCAAATGAGCCAAATGATAATCTCTTGTTTCCCGCGGGAGTGAGGCCAGGAAAGTTGTTAAAATGCAAAGCAAACCAAACTGACTGCTGCCTCGACGCGGCCAAGAGAATCGCATCAATCTTGTCATCATGTGCTCAGTCAGACCACCACAACCGTTCATTATCAACATTTTAATGTCATTCCAGTGGAAAGTTCTGCACACAGCTGGATGGGGCAGCCAGACCCAGACCATTACGACATGACTTTCACTCACTCGACTCGGATATCAATGACTTTCAAACAAAGCCGATCACTCAGCGCGTTCGGCCGCCACTTAAAACAGCAGTCTGCGGTTTTAATGCAAATCCCAGTCCTGCTGATTTTCAGAGGAATTTATGGGCCTGTCATGAGACATTTTGATCCAAACCTGTTCATGGTTCCCCTGATTCACTGTGAGTATTCGGGCTTTTCCGAACAGCATTTGAACAAGAGGGAAGCCGTCGGGTCGATGGCGACCCTCGGCCCTGCAGCTGCAGCTGAGGGTGAGAGTGGCCCATCAACGTGCGAGCAGATTCACCGGTCAGTAATTGAATGAAGGAGTCCTATTGTCCAATTACCCGCATTATCTGTGGATACCCCTCTCATGAAAAGGCCTGGAAGGAAGGGGACTAATTAAAAAGATTTGCAGCAGGGACATTTAATGATCATGCTGCTTTTGCCTGATATACTCTGTGCCACTGACATCATGTGGGATAAACCACCTCCCCACCCCCAGCCTTCAGCCCTTCCACCCAAAGTCCCCGCATCCATGTTTTCTTAGTTAAGACTTCTTCCTCTCTGCAGTTGCCAGAGTAAGTCATACACCTCCACCTCCACCAAACTTGCCCATCCTTCCTACTCACACACCGCGTGTTGTCGCCTTTGACTGCACCCATGGAACGACAAATCTTCCTCCTCCGGCTTTTCTTGCTTCATATTCGCACCGGGGAAAAAGAAAAATGAAATCCAGTAGTACCTCTGTTTTCCAACGTCCTGGACTTCGAACAAATCGGAGTTCGAACAAAAATTTCGATTTTGCTTTGGATTTCGAACAAAAATCCAGAACTTGAACAGCCCCGAAAAAAGCTGGAAAAAAGCATAACGTGCGTGGACCGATCAGCTGACCCACAACGCGCTTTGTTATTGTGTATAATGCAGCCTCTGTATGCAGATGTGTCCCGTTAGCTACATTTACTGACTGTTTTTTCTTCATATTGAGGTGTAAAACCTTTCCTGTCTCCACACTGGACCGTGGTAGAGTGTCACAGGGGAGGTGCTCGCTCTCCACACCTCCACTCCAGGGTTTGATGTCCTGTTGTGGGCTGGAGCTGGGACAGGGATGAGGCGAGTCTGGGACAGAGCGTGACTTGGTTTATGACTTTGTCGCAGCCAAACTGCACAGAAGCGCACATTCAGAGCTGGACACGCACCGGGCACCTCTTCACTTCTGGAGAGACGTCACTCACTCGGCAACCCCTCCCACATGCAGCGGCCACACACATAGAGGAACAGCCACCTGCAGCAGACACTCTACATTCACTCCTACAAAAGACTATTTTAAGGCTTGGAACGCATTATTGCTTTTTCCATTCATTGTAATTGGAAAAATTGATTCAGATTTCGAACAATTCGCTTCTCAAACGGCCGTCTGGAACGGATTGTGGTCGAGAACCGAGGTCCCACTGTACGTCAATAAAATAAAAAATACATTTTAAATAATAAATAATTCAAAGGGTCACCTGGGCCCTGGAATCGTCTCAGAGAGGCAGGATAGAGACGCCCTTCACTTCTACTTACTACCCATATTCCCATCACTGTGACACTTGTCCTTTAAAATCCTTATTTAGATGCAGATATTTCCCTTTAGTTTGTGTCTAGCTTTTGAAATGGAGCCCCTTTCTGGAGGGAAACTTTGAATCTAACAGATTGTACCAGGAAATTGATGCTATTTATTGTCTCTTTAAATCAACGCATTCGCACATACAGATTAAGTACTGGCGACATTTCAACCTTGTGGTAGTGAGTTTATTCAAAGTTGTTTGATGCTAACCCTTAACCCCAACCTACGGAAGCCGGAGCATGCGCCTGAAAAGAAAATGACCTCGGTGTCAGCACAGGATGCAAAACTCCACTTTCCCAGTAAATGAGGCTGTGGGTGTGTGACTGTGTTGCTAGTTCTAGGTAGGACAGGCCTGTCGTCCTCAATAGAAAGATCACTTTTAGGCTCTGTAGCCTCTGCTTTTAGAAACTGGGTCCCAGAGAGGATACCTTTGAAAACATTGGTTTTATGCCATTTTCTGAATTACCAAAACACAGCTTTTTAAAAACAATGATGTCGTCGCTTCCCTTTTGTCCAAGTGCTTTAACTGACATGATTCCTTGTCGACATTTGGTGTCAAGTGTAGCCATAATATCGGCGCCACCTTGCCGCGGTAGTTTTTATTTTGCACGCCGTATCTGTGTTGCTGTTCCTCCATGTTCAACACCCACTCTTCCATGCTACTGTGTTGTGTCTAAACACATTAAATGACTTTTTAAAATTTAGAGAGAAAGAAGACAAAGCATAAGATTTCAAAAATGTCTATGACTATAAATGATGTATTTTAATGGAAATAAATTCACCATTTTGTCAGTTTTTAAATAAAAGATGCTCAACCACAAAAGAAAGCAAAAATGATCCTCATGTGTAACGTTGTTTCCAGGATCAGACTTTTTTTTATTGTGCCTTGGCTAAGCTCCGCTTTTGTTTCCCTTGTACTTGGAGTAGTGAGTGGGCTTGGAACACACATCTCTGAGGACCAGCATACACGGTGGTCCACAAGTACAAACACTCTCGTCTCACTCTTGACTTGCAAATTTCTAAATTCACTCTGTTGTTGTAAATACAGACATTTATAAGCCAAAGTACAGTGTAAACACTCACCGCTGAGTGTTAAATGGGTGTTTGGCACAAGTGGCACATTCCTGCGGCAGGAATGCTCTCGTCAGGTACAAACTCTGCACCATTAAGCCCGTAAGTGCTCTGAGCAACACAACCTCTTCCACCTCTTCATCCGTGGCTTTAATTAGCACAATCTCAATGAATAACACCAGTGTAATTTGGCGGTTGGTTTCATTGCAACAACCCGCTGAGTTCAAGATGTTTGATCACTGGGTCAAGTGCGCACTTGCGTGGTGTGTCTGAAGAAAAGCCTGTGCTGTGAAAGAGTTCGGAGCGCGTCAGGAAGCAGCCGAGCCCAGTGTTTGTGTAAAAGCTGTCCAGAAATCCTGACTCACCCAGGTGATGCTTCATTTCAGTCACGTCGCTGCTGATATTTTTAAACAGTGTTTGTAGAACTTTGTGATCAAAGTAAATATTAGTGCAAAAGTTTCCAGGCAACCTTGAAAACAGTGTGCTTATGTTTATGATGGTTCAGGGGCAACGACAAGTTTGACTGGTGAAGGAGCTTCCAGTTCACGCAGATTTCACTTCATTGAGCAAAGATTAAGATCAAGATGCATGCGCTGGTTTATTGGCTTAAACTTTCGAATGCAAAGCAAACTGAATGAACATTTGCTTATTTTCTTCTTTCCCTGAAAAAGTGGTGTCCACGATGAAGGTATCAGAGCGCAATCACAATATTGGGCGAACAGTTAGCATCATTCGCATAGTCACAGAACAATTAAAAAATGGAAAGACAAAAGAAAAAGCACTCGAAAGAGTTTGTAAAGTACAGTGGTACCTCGGTTCTCAACTACAATCTGTTCTAGAAGGCCGTTCTAGAAGCGATTTGTCCGAAATCTCAATCGATTTTTCCCATTACAATGAATGGAAAAAGAAGTAATGCGTTCCAAGCCTTAAACTAGGCTTTTGTAGGAGTGAATGTAGAGTGTCTGCTGCAAGTGGCTGTTCCTCTATGTGTGTGGCCGCTGCATGTGGGAGGGGTTGCCGAGCGAGTGACGTCTCTCCAGAAGTGAAGAGGTGCCCGGTGCGTGTCCAGCTCTGAATGTGCGCTTCTGTGCAGTTTGGCTGTGACAAAGTCATAAACCAAGTCACGCTCTGTCCCAGACTGGCCTCATCCCTGTCCCAGCTCCAGCCCACAACAGGACATCAAACCCTGGATCAAACCCTACACAATAACAAAGCGCGTCGTGGGTCAGCTGATCGGTCCGCGCATGTTATGTTTTTTTCCTCTCTTTTTCAGGGCCGTTTGAGTTCTGGATTTTCGTTCGAAATCCGAAGCAAAAAAATCTAAAAGAAATTGTGCGAACTCCGATTTGTTCGAATTCCAAGACGTTCGAAAACCGAGGTACCACTGTATATGGTTCCACCAGCCATATTCTTGAGGGACCATCATTCATCATTCTCATTCATCTCTCTCTCGAACTCTTAATGGTGACATTACATGAAAAAAAAAACTGTAAATAAACACCATAATGCCCAATCTTTAATCTGGAATCTCGCAGTGTAGCTGCTTATTGAACACAATGCAAACATTCATTCATCTGCCTCTAAAGAGAACTAGAAACATTCCTGGGTGACCACAGAAAATAGCTCAGGCACTCGTATTCATGAGGTAAACTGTGTTGTTTCCCCACATCTGGGGGGCTGCATAGCCTCAAGATGACACACTCGGCAACCTGAGCCATAAGAATGTCAGTGCATATTAATCACATTATTCCCTGATGTGCACTGGCACGGCTGACCCGGTCGCTGCTAAGAAAACGACAACTAAAATGGAGAACTGAAACAGTCTGACCCAATCTCCTCATCGGCTGCTTTCCCAAACAGTGGCTCATTCCAACAGCTCCAATGTCGGGTTAGGTGTGGACCACATTTCACATTTGTTATTTACTTGTTTACAGACAGAGCCTATCATTGTGCCAACTGTACTGACTGTAAAAGCAGTATTTTGAGTTTGGCTTTCTGAAACAATACTTCGGATTGAGCTCATGTAGTGTTGCTATATTTATTTATTTATTTATTTATAAGTTACACTTTTAACATGCTTTGGATCTCAACTGCTCCATCTTGAAATCAATACAAAAAAAAAACTTCAATTATTCATATATTTTCAAGAAAAGCCTGACTTGAATAATCACAAAAGTACTGCATTGCTACTCAAATGGCGCATCCAGACAACCATTTACCAAGGTGCGCTGGCTGTACTTAAAGAAATTAAAACATCATCCCAAGTCTCCTGAAGCTTTATAGATATTTGGGATTTTTTTTTGTTTATTTGCAGTGACAAAACAATTGACTAATTGATTGTACATCTGAAGGACTGTTTTTCACGTTGATAAAAATGCTTTTGTGTACTGTGTGATTTGTGTGACATTGAAAATGGTATCATATATCAAATGTCCTCCTGGATATTTCCAAGGATGCCTGGCCGAATTGTCTGGCCACGCAGTCCCCCGTTCACAGCTGCAATGTGGTAGAAATCTGGCAACAAACTACACCACCTCATGTCTTGCCGGCAAATTTGCTTTGGCTATGTTGTGCATTTTTGTATTTGGAAAAATGTTCATTTATATCTGCTTCTCGGCCAAATTATTTGGTGCATCGCTAACAAGTCAAGTCACTCCCCTAAGTTGAGTAGAACAATATACATTAAATGCAAAACATTTGTTTTCCTCTGGAAATGATCCACTGAAAGCAGTATCGTGACTCACTTTTGGCTCACGGGCCACCAGTTGGGAACCACTGGTTTCACCTCAAAAACTGAATTATTAATTATTAAGGCAGGAAGAACATCATAAACGTTGGATTTCTGCTCCACTGACCCTCACCGTGACAGCAGCAATTCATCGTCATCTTTATGAACCCTTTTGTTTGAGTTATGTTATAGACAAAAAGGTCCACTGCAGTTCAACAGAGAGCCCAGCAGTGAGACCTGGAAGTCAGTCGGCCCAAGGTTGCGGCCTTTTGCTGTGCTCTTTTCAGACTTCTTAACTTTCCAAAGAACCAAGTTTAGTCACAAAGTGGAGCTGCGTAGGCCAAGGTTCTTCCCTAACCTCTTTTGAAAAACGGACCGCAGGGTGAATTCATAAAAGAGCAGTCTGTTGAACAATTTGTCTTTTGACAGGAGGGAACATTGCAAGCCACGAGAGGGTGGTCAGCGGTGAGTGGCACCGGCCTGCCTGGGGCGGTACCTGCAGGAAATCCCTGCTCGTGATTTGTCCTGGATCAGGTGAGGAGGGAGCTGCAACAGGGGCCGCCATCTGGCCTCGGACAGGGAATTGGGTGTTGAGGTGCGGGTGGCGGGTGAACGGTTTGTGTCACGACGGCTCTATCAGGGCTGTTTGTGAACAGATGTTCTGTGGTGTGTTTGCTCCCGCGCAACTCAGGAGGGAAGGTGTGTCTATTGGTGGTTAGAGACTCTCGGCCGAGCTCCAGACTGTGACCTTGAGGCTGCTACGTGTCAATCCAAGTCACTTAAAGCCCGCAGAGACCTCTACTCTGCTTTGTTTGATTTAAAAAAAAAGTGAGAGGTTTTTAAATTAAGGAAGTTTGAAAAATCTTAAGTTAAAATAAAGCAGCTGTCAGGATATTTTTGACCGGCTGCCTTGCTCTTCACAAGTTCGTCCTGATACATATGTACATATATATAAAAAAAAGATTGTGAAAAATGCAAGGGCAGACGTATTCGTACCCTCAGCCTCCATCATCAAGACTTGGCCAGTCAATAAGCGTTTAATCAGTCAATGATATGGCGGTAGTTTAACAGCCTGCAGGTGGAGCCATCTCAGAGCACTTCCCCGTGAAAATGGGAGCTGGAGGAAATTTATCTTTCGGAAAATGTCACAGCAGGAAATGAACTTTTCATGGGAGAGACGCCGAAGTCCGCGACATGACGTTTATGTTGGGAGATAGGAAACGGCGGTCGGAAGCGGGGAAAGGGTTAAAGTGGAGATTACATTTATCTGGCGCGCCGTGTTCTTGCCCCTTGGTCCATTTCTGATCAGCAAATAATCATTCTGCCGAGACGATGTGAGATCAGAGGCAAGTGGATTCAGTCGAGTTTGACTCCATTTGTGAGTCTTTCTAAACTACTGGGTGACAGTGTTCCAGATGGGGTACACGTGAGAGATGCCAGGGCAAACCTCTAGAGGGCACCGTTGTTATCTTGACCACTATCTGACACAGAGGTTACAATTCTGAAGGGCCCAGGTTATATATCGTGTATATAGTGTATTGTTGAGAGGGGCCCGTCAAGCCCAAAAAAAGGAGGGTGACAGAAAAATCAAGTGATGAGATCATGTGTGATTATGAAACTACACTTTAGGAATGCACAGAAAATTTTGGTTTGTTGTGTTTTACTTCATTGAAACCACATTCCATTTAAAGATATGTCCCATAGATTTCAAAATCTACTTTATATTCTGATGTATTTTAAGGGACAAGAATTACTCCTAAAATAGCCAAAGGAAAAGACGTACAATTAAGAAAAATAGTCAAAGTTATGTTTCAATTGCATCATAATGAACAAAAAAACAATGCACAAGACGAAAATGTCAGACAACAACAATGTCAGCTTTATAGTTTTACTCTGACTCCAGGAGGGCCTCATAAATACAGTCCAAGGGCCACATTTGGCCCCCGGACCACACTTTGACCAGGTCTGATCTAACAGCTTAACATCATCGTAGGATTGAAAATACTGTTAATGTGAATCTACATATCGCATTTATAAACCCAGAAGTCACGCAATAAGCCTTCCTGGAGTTGTTTGGTTTCGAGGCTCAACACAAACAGATCCAAGTGTTTGTGAGATGATTAATGGTGCCATTTTGTCCCAGTCATCTTCTGCGGCTGATTCTTTGGAGGCAAGGGAGCATGTTGCATGAGCTTGTCCTGTCGGTCCCAGCCAGCCAATCTGTGTTTCAAAGGGAACGGAAACATTTGAAAAAGCAGTCGCTGCAGATCCAGCCAAGCGCTGTAAAACACGCTTCTGGCTTGTGCAGCTGCTGCTTATTTCAAAAGAGCCGCTTTGTTGAGAACGACGTGTCACCACTGCCAAGAGCAGCGGAGAACAAATGGATCCTATGTGTGATCTGCAACTGACGTATAAACACCCAGGTAGGAAACACTCCAAGTCTCCGAGGTGCTTTTAATCCAGCTTCAATCATTAACCTTTGCATTTGCAAATATAAAAGTCAGACGGAGCGCTTAAGAAGTGGACGGAATGATACTTCTTGGTGTCTCTAGATCTGAAAAGTAGGAACCATCCGGGCATTGACATAGTCAAGGGAACTATCTCAAGAACTGTTCGAGTCCTAGTCTTAATTTTTGTGCTCCACAAGTCATTTGGCATCTGCCAAGTAAAGCCCTACTCTGCTACTGCTCCGTCTACATCTCCATGATGGAGACTCAACTTTTGGTAGTACTCCGTCAAGCTCAGAGCTCAGTGCTGGGAAGTGCAGATGTGAAAAATCTCTTTGTTAAACTGCAGACAGCAACACAGCGTCATCAGAAGGTGGCAGCGTGTAGTGTCAAAGTGTTGCACTATGCCATTTCAGGGGTGATTTATTTATTTAACTCTCAGATGGATTTTCCTCTCACAGTCACCGACTCCTTGAATATCTTCAAAGGTTTCAGAAAACACAGCACAGGGGTGTCCGACTGGCTCTGGATTTGGGGATCATGAGTGTATAGCGCCCTCTTGGTCAGGCGTGTTAATGGGGAGCATGTTCTGCAATCTGAGATCAATTTTTTATTTTATGTTTTTCATTTTGAAATTTAAATTTCCGTACTGTGCATTGGCTGAACTTCTGAAGGAACGGCTGCAAATATCTTTAGAGCTTCTGGTGCAACGCGATTTCTTCTCAGCTGGCAAAATAATTAAAGCAAGAACAAAAAAAACAGCATTTTTGACTAATATCAGAAGACAGAATGCTTTTAATTCCATGGCTAAAATGTCCTCATCGTCCAGGTTTTAATTCCCACCCTGAGATACTCTCCTAATATTGCTCATACTCTAAGCACCAACAATGACACTTGGCTGCAGTAATATCAAAGCCTCATTAAACGGCTCATAATTGCTTCGCCGTCTCCTTCGTCCTGGCCGGTGCGGATGTTGAAACTGTTGAGGGAAGTGTTATGGTCGCAGGCTGGAGTGGGGAGTTCAGTCCTGCCCCTCACCTATAAAAACTGACATCTGTTGAGGCATACATTAAGTTTAAAAATAACTGTACGGAGATCACCAGCTGTAGTACAGTCATGCAGATGTCGCGCGAAAAGTGCCAGATGGAACAATGAGAGCGGCTTGGAAATGAGAAAAAGTGCTGTGAAAGGTCAGATCAATTAAGAGAGCTGCCATATGACAATAAAGGCAAGTTTAAAGGACTGGTGTGAGGCTCTGTTGCAGGGCGGAACTTCTCGGGGGCACGCGTGCGCTGAGCCTCCTGGACTGAAGTGTGTTTGCACCAGGTCAAGGTTAATGACCCGTTCAGATAAGCCTGATAGAAGGCCTCACAGCGCCACTCACAACCTTTGTCCATCACTGCCGAGGAGCCAATAAATTACGGCTCTGACTTTAAGTGACATTGAAGCGCATCCTGCTCTAATGAGAAAGAGGGAGGCGACTGAACAGGATGAAGAGTTTACTCAGTTCCTTTTATGAAATCTAGACAGTGACGGCAGAGAGCCTTTCTCGAGGCTCCCTGCTGTTCCACATGGCTTCCACTCAACACCCTTGAGCGCACACTGAACCACAAGGTGGCAATATTTGCATTGTTTGCAATCACCTCCACTTTTCATGTGTATCAAGCTCCATCTATTCATCTACAGGGCTTGGACAAAATAATGGAAACACCTGAAAGCTAAAAAAGCTTTCAGGTGTTTCCATTATTTAGTCCAACCCCTGCACTTTGTTTGAACAGAACTAGCAAATTTAGTTTCCCGTTGTTAAAAGCGCACACAAGCCAACTAACAAGAGCACCTGCTCTTTGAGTTCACACAATTCTCATCTTTGGCAGCATCTGTCTTCTGCTCTCTTGCCCTTTGAACTGGGATCAACAAGCCTTGTTCTCAACGGCCGAGCGAGCGACACATAAAGGAAGCCTTCTGCCCAGCAGACAGCCTGAAATAAAGCCACCACAACTTGCCTCCACCAAAGCTCCGTTGTAAGCGTTTTGCAAGTGCGCAAACAGAATTATTCATCACATTAAAGGATAAAATAAATGCAGCGGTGACAAAATTTCATGCTCCCATGGTGAATACCTTTATTTACTCATGAAAAAAGACATTGAACTACTTTTTCCCAGAGTGGTGTCTCTGCAAAATGATTCTTTTGAACTCAGCACAATGCGAAGGGTATATGTTAGGTCTGCTAATATCTCAATTTGCATGTCTTTAGAATATAGTTTTAATTATAGATAAGCCTAAACTGTGATAGGAGCAGACTGGTACAGATGAAAATGGCCCGCCTCTGCATGTTCGTGAGGACGACTCCCGTTTTAACCAAGGGTGAAGTCCACCGGTGTCAAGATAGAGCCCGACTTGACAGCAAAAACAATGGACTCAAACTGCACTATGTCGAAATGTGTGGCCAATACAATTGGAGATCTTGACCAAACCACTAAATCTGTAGGTTTTTATTCATGTTTTTTGTGAATCATGAAGTGGGGCAAAGATTTTAACATGCATAATTGAAAAAAATGTTGAGGCTACGACTTTCATATCAGGGCAGCTCAGCACACGAGCTGCATGTACAATATATTAGATTGGGTCCATCATGTAAAAAAAAAAAAGTCACTGATGCTACAAGTGATGGGTAGATGAGGTATCATGAAACACTGTTGCAGGGTTGGTGAAACAGTGTCTTCATTTTTAGAGGCCACTAGATGGCGCTCTTGGTTCGGAAATGATGTGAGGTTTCATTGAATTAGCTGTTCAACATTTTGCAGAAGACAGCGCCATCTGGTGGCCTCTGAAATTCAGGACACTGCTTCATGAAACCTCATCAACCCATCGGTAGATCTTTGAAAGAACTGCATGTGGATTTGAAATTATACTCTACATGTATTATATTCTATTTCCTCAGATGACTTTCATAAGTCAGACTTTTTTAGCCTTTGTAAAACTAGTGATAAGTCTGCCATAGCCAGAATTTGAAAAAGTTCAAGTGAAAATCTACCCACTTTTAGTTGCAGTTGCATTTTTTCATATTTATTTCCCCCCTTTAGTCCTAAATGTTGGCACTTCTAGCATTCCGTGTACCACACACTGCATCGATAAATTGGAAGTTCAACCCACTGAAGCCAAAAAATCTGGTTCCACTTCAGGGTTCTGGTCTTGGTTGGCATTTAGAATGGGGGTAGCTGAATTGGAGTTACTGAATCGGGGTTGTTGAATCGAGGTCACTGAATCGGGTTAGGTGTTTCACTGTAGCTGAATCACTGTAGCTGAATCATTTCACATTTTGACATCAACATTGAATACCTGTCTAACCCTCTGGGAGCCAGTGTTACTGGACCACCACGGCTCCTTTGAGCTCACATCCTCCTGTTTGTCTCCAGCGGTTGTTGCGCCACTCTGCTGGAATGTGGAAATTAATTAGACGATTTGTATAATGGGCTTAGGTGCAGGAGGACATGCGGGGCTCGACAGAGTGGTGGCATCCCGCGGTTGCTATTGTCCTTGAGGAGCTCTCGCCCAGATGTTCAGACGGATTGGAGGCTGACCTCTCACCTGCTCCTAATTATCATCTGAATGACAACATGGCCGACAGATCAATAGCGCCCAGTCGCAGTTTGAAGATCACAGATAAGGAGGCGCCACGCTGTCAGACAGAAAATGCTAATGTAATTAATGTGCAATAATCCTCTGGCAACAGATCTTTGTGAGACACTAACGCTGGATATTTACTCTAAACAAAGGGAAAACACGGATTTGCAGCCATTCGCGACGGTTGCCATGTTGATACTCTTCGAATGCTATCGTTTGCGGTGGCGTACAACAACCAGGCTTAATGAGAACCCACACAATTATTCACTCTGTTATGACACATGCTGTTGAGTGACTGAAACAGATGAATCACAACAGCAAACTGATATGATACTAGGCATATGATTTTGCTGTATATCGTGGGTAATTCTCCAATTCCCAGATACCTCAAAACTAAGGGTTAAGGAAAATTGTGCTCCTTAGAAATGGGACACTCCTTGAAGCAGGTACGCCCTGAGCCTGTTGGGGGCAGCATTATGCCAAAGCAGTCTTCTGTCTGTCTGAAGAAGAAGAAGAAGAAATTTAGTTTCCACTTTCCTTCGTTGCTTTCGACACCAAGGTTGAGGATTATGGAAGGCATCGGAATGCAGCTCTAGATTTACATTGGCAATGGCTTCTGTATTCAGTCTGGTCTTGGTCTTGACTTGGTCTAGCTCCCTCAAAGTGTTGGTCTTGACTCAGTTTCAGGTTAAGTGGTCTCGACGACGACGCTAGTTTCATTTGAAGTGTGGACTCCAGAGGAAACTTGACTGGTCAAATATACAAAGGAAAATGTCGTTTTTATTAAGGCAGGTGTGTAAATAATTTCACGATAAACTGTTATTTCTTAAAATTAGTGATGGGCTTATGAGGCTTCATGAAGCACTGTCTTCCTGTTCAGGGGCCAGTAGATAGCACTCTCTGATAAAAACGACTAAAAAAAGATACGGCGCCTCCCATGACTGGCCATGATGACCATGGAATGAGCAGAATAAAATACACACATTGTATATTTTCAAATTCACATGCAGCTCCTTCTAAGATCTACTGAGGTTGATGAGGCTTCATGAAACAGTGTCCTGATTTTCAGAGGCCACCAGATGGCGCTGTGTGCAGTACAATGACTAATTCAATGAAACTTCACATCATTTTCCAACCAAGAGCGCCACCTACTGAAAATCAGGACACTGTTTCATGAAGCCCCATCAGTCTATCGCTTCTTAAAATGTGACTCTTCTTACTGTCAAGATCAGAGCAGCTCATGTCCGGCACTGACCTTGCGATGACTCCTTCTCCCCTCACATGCAGCACCCCCCCCCCAAACCTTCACCACTCTGACTCATGCGCGTGATAAGCCAAGTATTTCCCAGCGTTACCCACTGAGAAGTTAAGCCCATGTCATGATGCGGGATCGTAAAAAACAGCATGTGAATCCCGCACCTGATGTCTGAGGGAATCAAGGCAGGCAAGCACAATTAAAGAAACGGTTATTGTGGAGAACATCATCCAGCTTCTGCTTCAGCAACTCTCCTACTGCAGATTAAATGAGCAGTGAAGAGGTAAGGGATGTTGATATGTGTGCGAGAAGGTGTGTTCGCCGCAAGATGGAGCGAGATGGAGCCGTGCAATTTATTCCTCAAGTGAGGCAAAGGCCATATTGCCTGCCATTAACAGAGCAGAACGTCGGCACGGCCTTATAATTAAGTAATCCATGCGAGCATGAGCAATATAGGACGATCACCAACATCCTCTGCCGCTCTGCAGGTTTTTTCTCCCCAACATCATTTTAGATTATGCTGGAAAATATTATTGCAGAGTGCTGCTGTGCGGGAAACTCTTCCAAACAAATGATTCCAGCCAGATGAAGCCATTACAAAGACGCCCGTCACACTTCTCTGCTTTGCTCCATTTGAAAAGTTTGGGTTGCATGTTTGGAACGGACGTGTCATGGTGACAGCTTGTTTTATTTTCAAAACCCTGCGCGTTCGTTGGGCTGTCAGACGGAGACAGGGGATAATGGAATGGTTTTTTTTTCTTGATCTGACTGTAAATCCACTGTGCAATAATCAGTCCAAATGACGGTGAAGTTTTGATTTGATTTTCTCGAGCGGGATCATTATATATGACTTTGCTAAAAGGGAACAGAAAGTCCCTCTTGTGGTTCTGGGGATTGAGATGAATGTTAAATTAAAATTCAGTTGCATACAAACAAGACATTTGTTTGACTCCTCAATCTACAGTGTTTTTTTGGTCTTTGGGCTTCAGCTCAAGCTGGACGTTACCTAGGTTTAAACTCAACACAGCTGGGAGTTCCATCCCTGTCTGGCTCAACTACACAGTGATTTTACTGCGTTGTAATAGCCTTCACTTTCACCTTCTTCTGCCGCTTATCCGGGGTCGGGTCGCGGAGGCAGCATTCGGAGCAGGGAAGCCCAAACTTCCCGATCCGCACAAACCTCCTCCAGCTCCTCCCGGGGGATCCCGAGGTGTTCCCAGGCCAGACCGGAGACATCATCTCTCCAGCGAGTCCTGGGTCTTCCCCGGGGTCTCCTCCCGGTAGGACATGCCCGGAACACCTCCCCAGGGAGGCGTCCAGGGGGCATCTGGGTCAGATGCCTGAGCCACCTCAACTGGTTCCTCTCGATGTGGAGGAGCAGCGGCTCCACCCCGAGCTCCTCCCGGATGACCGAACTCCTCACCCTATCTTTAAGGGTGCGCCCAGCCACCCTGCGGAGGAAACTCATCTCAGCTGCTTGTATCCGCGATCTCACCCTTTCGGTCATTACCCAAAGCTCATCCTTCATAAATTTTAAATTTATGTTAAACTGAATGTCAGGATGTTAGCGTTCTTGAAAAGGCAACAATATTTTGTAGCATTTTAACCGTGTAAAAGCCAAATTCATCCACTGTTGCTAATGGAAAAAATGCATGAATATTCGCTATGAAATGTATTTTGTATTATTTTATCGGTGAGTCAATGATTTTTCAAGATATTTGGAGTGAAAAGTGTTTTAGATTTTGAGTTCTACTCAAGGTGTGGGGACCAACTCACTCAGGTCATTTTATGTGGTCCACAAGAGCGTGATTCTGTATGAGCATAAAGATAATTGTTATTATATAATTGCCGACAAAGCATCACATCTGAGTGGTCAAGCTTCATCACTCAACAGGATGTTTTCCTGCACTCAGTTTAGACTGATATTTCCTGGTTTGTAAGCAAATTTAAAACTTAAACTTGTACTGTGTTTATAGTTTTGCACCTGTATATTTGAGTTTGACGCTCCTGACTGAGAAGAATCCACCTAATGTATGACAGCCAGTAAGGTTCATGGAACAATGCTTTTTTGTGCTTCTATCCTGAAGTTTTTTAATTTAGTTAACTTCATCATGAATGTTTTGTTTGTGACATCACATTAGTCAATATGCTGCGCTCCAAATTGGAGCAATTGTTTTGTTTGGGTTGTTGTTAATGAATCGAAAATCGACACATTTTGTCATGTTCCGTGTTTTTTGCCCATACTTTTATTTTGTTGTTCCCTGTTTTGAATGACACGTTTAAGGCCCCCCTTTGTTTTCAGTACGAATTACATCAACATCAAGGTTTTGTTTTGTGCTATTACTTATGGAGTTGATATGTAAAGAGAGTATTTATTATATTTATTTTTTCTGTATTTATTAATCCCCACCCTGAACCATAAACATCAGGGTGTGTAGGCTGTGGCCAAGGTCTGCAGGAACCAAGTGAAAATAGCCATTTATTTCCGGCTTCTCGTGTGTTGGTAGCTACTGACAAAGCCTTCTTGGTGTTTGTGTGTGAGACTGGCAGATGGATGGCGAACAGCTCAACCTGCTTTTCATCGTGTTGGTCCAGTCGCTGCTGAAATATTTATCAATTTACAAGAATCCACAATTTACAACAGCAGTCAGCATCATCCATCTTCGCGCTTGTCCAAATGCATTTCCTTTGTTTCTTAAAAGAAATGAAATCATGGGAGGTTTATGACAAGACTATAGACCCCCCCCCCACCACCACCTTTTCTGCGCAAATGGTAAGATTTTAATTCTTGCTTTCATCCCCCAAGACTGAAAATACAATTTCATGATCACCTCGCTGCGAGAGCCATGTTTAATAATTTCCAATTATGCAGCCAGGCACCTAGTCCACAGCGTGAGCCGCTCCGTGCAGCCGGAACAGCATCTGGCCTGCTGCGCCGTGTGTGTTCAGTCACCTTGATATCATCGATGAGCATGTTTCCTCATCTTAGCAGGTTACAACTCTGGGACCTGTGCTGCCTGATTAATAATACAGGGTGGTATTGTCCGGGAGGGAGTTTACTCTGTGTCTCCGGCTGCAGCCTCTTTTCGCTCATTTGTTACGCAGTTTACCCAAACACGCAGCACGCCGAGTATTTCAGGAGGAATCGACGCACAGGGACGACTCAGGGAAATGCATTTGCCAACAAGGGGAAGAGTCCGTGTTTATGAGCTTCCTGCACGCTCTCAACAATAAAAGACATCTGCAAAAATGTGACTATAAACATACATAAAAGGCCTTATAAAAAGTGAAAATTTAACTTTGAGCTTTCTAGAAAACATTATTGGAAACGGAGACCAAACTCAGAAACCTCTCCTCATGTGTTTTGTTCTATGGCAGGTTCTTGATTTACGACGTAGATGACGTGATATGTTTTGACTTTAAAACGTGAAAGTCCGATATAAGATGTCAGACATCAATTGTCAACCTCAAACTACTTCCTGAACGTCAACAGAGCTGAAAAAAAGAAAACTGTGTAGTTAACAAGGTTCTATAACCGTCCTCTATTGTATGCATATTTTAATACTAGTTATTTGCTTTAATCCAATTGTCACGTAATTGTCCGAAGCATGGCTGTAGTTTAATGGTGCCTTGGAACAAAATCCTGTTCATGATGTAAGAACATGCGCCGTGATGAATGGAAACATTGAAATGACCTGCTTATATTATGGTTATTAGAGTCATAATATGAGTGTGTGGAAGAGTGAGGATGCCCCACCCCATCCTTCACTCCCATGCCATAATATATTGACAATGGGCAGTGGACTTTTGCATCCGATAGTGATGTCATAGGACACTTGGAAACTCTCCTCTTTGGTTAGCATCCCAGGTCAGGTGCTGTTTATAACCCCGTATGTGGCTCTCCTCCTTACTGTCACAGTGACTGAAATTACGTCTTATTTTTTTCGAAAGTCATTTATTTATTTTAATTCAATTATTTTTTCATATTCAAAATTCGATGGCAGAGATATCCCTCCATGTTTGAGGGACTTTAAATAGCAATATTTTTCAACACCGGTACAGGCTTGGGTGCAGGCCAAGCTTCCGTAACAATTTCTACCTTTCTGCAAATATTTTAGCATTAAATCATTAAATATCATTTTTAGGTGAAACAGTGACTGATTTTGTAGATTCCATTTCCAGTCCATGGTATTTGTTAAGCCAGTGTTTTGGTCAGGTCTCTCTCAAAAAGAAGAAATTTAAAAAGTTGGGGCTTGAAAACTTGCCTCCGTCCCAGATGACCAGAGGCACTGCCTCCAAGAAACACAAGCCTCCCGATGCAAACAGACTTTGTGTGGACATTTCTGTCACTTGAGCAAAGTTTACAGTGCAGAGATAAATCATGGCAGGATTTTAAAGCAAAAAAAACGAATAATATTTGCTTTCACATGTCGCTGAAACAAACAGACAAAATGTCTTAGTCTTCTACAACAACATTCACTCTTTGGTGTCACAAAGTTCAAATGACAATTCTCATTGGTGTCAAATCTTGCGATGGGTTGATGAGGTATCGTGAAACAGTATTGCAAGGGTTGACGAAACAGTGGCCACTAGATGGTCTTCTCGGTTCAGAAATCCCGAGCCATTAGTGCAAACTGAAAGTTTGTTTCCTTGATTTATTTTTCCTTCATATTCATCGGAATGCTTTAAAATCCTCCTAGGAAGGAAATGAAGTTGGTGAATGAATGAATATACGGAGCAGATAGTTTTCCAGACTTCCTGTGGTGGTAAGAGGTTTGCAGGTGGCTTTGGTGGTGAGGCGTGATTCAAGTTTCGGAATCTTGAAATCGACTTGGAAACATTCACACAACCTCTGCTTGACCCCTGAAGGGTCTGAATGAATGTATGGACGGAGTGGATGTTGAGGTACGAAGTCTAAAAATGGCAAGGCAGCCAGTTCCTGAGCATCCATAACATTAAGACCAACGATGCACATGTTCGGTTTTTCCTTGTCGCCTTCAATCCTGCAGCCTGTCTCCACATGAAAACAAGCACAGTATTAGTGATTGCAGGTCATGCATGGGTCAAAAGTCAAACCAGAACCATGTGTTCCCACCATTTTGTGTACATTTTTCACGTCACTTCTTATTGAAATCCATCCGCGCAATGACCTAGCCTTATTCCCTCCGTAAATTTTGGGGGAATTTTCAAGAGCTTGTTTTCAGATGTTGCCTGAACTATTGAAACAATGGCGCCTGAGGGTGCCCGACTATGAAACTCTTCCCTTTCTGCCGTTATTTGCCTCATCAGTCTTCTTTTTTAATTTCATTTTAATGTCACTGTGCTTTATTTGAATATAAGGTGGCGAATTAAATGATGTGTTTGATTTAGTGTGGGGTTTTATTCAGACTCGGAGGTGTGTGAGATGGAGAGGAGAGCGCCAAGGAGGACAGATGTATAGACGCCCGCGCGGCGCTTCACTTTCCGTGTCGTGGTGCTGAGGTCAGTCTGCTTCAGACATCCACTCGGGGGGGCTTTTTCTCCGACTCACTGTGTCCACAGTCTGGACATCCTTACGCCTTGAACCGAATCAAGGGCTGCTAATAAACCTGCCGATCAAAAAGGTGTTTTTCACATCGGAGAAGCCGTTAGCATATTGACACTGATGATGATCTGTCAATATTGACAATCTCTCACTTTTCAAAAACTGCTTTGAAGAAACGGAAAAAAAAAAAATGACGGCAAGCAATACTCAAACAATAATAATGTTAATGTAGGTTTATGCCCCGAGGAGTGATGTGAGAAACTGGAATTCAGTTACAATATGTTTGATAAGCAGCAAATATTAAGGACAAGGGGAAATGTAACACATGACTCTTTGATATTGCTCAAATAAAAGTCATATATTTCAATGTTTGTCTCACGCAAACGTCTTTTTGTACCTTCGTATCAATGAGCCCTCAGGCAAAAAAAAAAAAATGTCTCAGATGCAATGGCAAATATGTAAAAAATTTCTCCTGCCTTCTACTTTATTTCTGGCCGATATGCGGGGTAATATTCATGGGTGTGATACAGGAATCATCATGTCCAGACAGCACACCATTTCAGGATTGAAAAGACTGAGAAGTACAGTTATTTCTTAAAAAAGACAGAAGAAAACTGAATGTTCAAGTTGTACTTTCTGCTAAAACCAACATGGCGGATGTAGTTGAAGGGTCAATGTACCTCTTGCACAAAAGACGTAACAGCAGCAGCATTGTCGGAGGTGGTGGTCGGTGAGGTTGTTTAATATATTGCCAGAATTTCAGTTTTCTTCAGGTCTCTTTAGAGATATGTATCTCCCCCCCATGGTTTCTGGTGGCACTGCTCAGTTTCGTCGGAACGGGCGAAATGAACGCGGACCACGGACAGACTGAGATATAGATAGATATATAGCTCATAGATATAGCGTGAGAAGCTTGTCATGAATACTGAAAGAACATTTTTTTGAGGGTACTGTATTATGTCCTTTAAATTTATACAGGAGTCTTCAGACAGACTTTGATTTACCCCCCAAAAAATCATGTTTTATTTGAAAGGAGCCTGACGCCATGTTTCCTTTCCTATAAATACAAGGCAAGTCCAGTTTACAGAACTGAATTCTCTACTCCTAAAGAAGCTGAGTCGTGATCCCGGTTATCATTATCGTCTCTGACAGGCCGAATTCACTCGACCAGGCATCATTTGTTATTTTTCCTTAAGTACAAATATACTCAATGTCACTTTGCGTGACATGCTGTAATGTCTTTTTAATTTTATGATGTTGCAACAAACAAGATCTATAGTCTAGTATTTCTGCTTTGTATTGTCACTTATTTCAATATTTTTCCCATATTGCACTTTTTTTTGTGGTGTGTTGTGTTAGTGGTGTGGTGTTTTCAGGTGTAGTATTTCACAGTACTCATCCATAAATGTTATTGGCAACTTCTTGAGTGACAAGTACGGCTTCAGACTGGATCTGTGTCAACTGGTTGCAACTCAAGGTCGCAGTGTCGGCATCGACATCAAGCCGCTGCCTGACTTAAACAAAGTTAAGAACAAAGCCAACTCCGCTTTTCTCTCAGATGAGTTGTTTATTTTTCTGACTCTTGATGCGTCTTTCTTGTTGTCGTTGTTTTTGCTCATAACATGTAAACCCTGCCGCCAGAGACGTCACTTTAATTCTGTGTTTTATCTCAAATGCAGCTCGACAAAGTGTGATGTTATCGATGGCAGGACAGAGAGATGATCCAGTGCATTTTAACCCAAGTAAATTCGGAGTGAGCTGTGAAAGAGAGGGGCCCAGAGAAGGGAGCCGGTGGGACGGTGAGTGAAATGAGTGGGTATTCGACGACCTGCCTACCCTTCACCTTTTGTCTCACCACGTGGTGCTGACGGAGGAGGCACATGAAGAGGCCAGCTCTCGCCAGCACCGGGCCCCTGTCTGCGTTTTCACAGCCTCCTTTTCCTCCATCACTCCATCACTCTGGCCCGCAGCTAAAAGCATATTTTCATGTCGAAGGGAAAACACCAGGGATGCGGGCGCATCAAAAGCTCCGGAACGGCGAGTGGTGTTCCCACATTGACTCTCAATCATCTTATTTTCATGTCGCTTAACTTAAATCTATCCATAAATATGCATCTCATCAGCCGTTCATAGCTGCGTTCATTTAGCTCTTTAACCTGTTTCAAGTTTTCCTTGGCAGAGGGACAATTTGACTTGCTGCTGCAGGCGAGACTGCAGTCATTCGAGGTCCGCGCCATCTCCAAATGTGGGGGAATGTAAATGAGATGCCCTGTGGTCCTGCTGTGTGTGTGCGTGTGCGTGTGTGGTGGGGGCGCCGCCGATCACTGGCCACCACATTAAGCGCCTCTCAGGGCAGCAAGCTGATCATATGCAAAACCGATGCCTCCCAGAGTGGAAAACAACAACAGGAGCGTTAATGTGGCCCCTCGCTTTTAATGTGCCTCCAAGTAGTCATTTAGCAAGAGATGTTGCCTTTTAATGGATTCATCTGAGAAGTGAGGACTGGACGTCCAACACACATTAAAGCGCAGGTTGCACAGCTCCCTGCGGTTTCAAAGATCCTTTGGTAATGAGCATGTATCACAAAAAAGTCTCATCTTGGTTGCTTTGGTGATGCAGTAATAGTACTGGGAAGGCCATACGTCCGCTTTCGGTGTCCACCACAATAACCCATCCTCACTCCCAGGGTGTAATAGATGGACGTTGGCAAGTGGACTTCTGCGTCCTTTACTGACATTGGATGTCGAGGCACACTGCAGGTGTTTCAACAGAGAGTGTTGGAGCATCACCTGCGGCGGACACATTCGGATACTCTGACGGTGAAGTCAGGAGCACCATCCCAATGCTTAACCCCAACCTCCATCTCTCTTTTACGTGTCGCGCTGCCCACGGCGTCAGGATCTGCCGCGGTAGGCCGAGCATGTGCTTCAACTGAAAACCTCACGCGTCTTTGGTGTCAGCATAGAACACAAACAAACACTTTCCCAAAGTCATTATATTACAATACAATATATGCAACGCCCACCACCTCAGTAGGGACAGGCACTCACCCCCTGAATTCTCAGCTTTAGTGCCTACCCTGCAGTTCCCGCCTCAGACAACCACATTACAAGTTTTCCTTCAAACCCTCTGGCAGCCCACTGCTTAACTCTGCAGTACATTTAGCACCATTATGACTCTGTTCTTATTTATTAGTGCTGTTCTGATGAGACTTTTTTTTATGTCTTTGCCTTTGTTTCTGTGGCTGTTGTTGGTGCCAGAGCGCGGAATCGATTGCTCGACCCAGTGCTACACCTTTGCTCCAATGAAAGACGGCTAAGAGCGATGCCTTTGCAGGATTTTCAAAAGAACACTCATCTGCAAGGATGACTGGCACGTCACATTCTTTGTGTGATGCCGACGTCAGTAACCAGAAGAAAGGGGGCAACTCTAACTTTTCTGTCTTCTCACGAATGTTTTTTCCTCTTCTTAAGCTTGTATTTCATTATAAATCATTATTGTCAGGTGACCTTTCCACCAAGTGGAGTTACAGTTATGACCACTATGGGGATGTTCCATCACTTGTCAGTTGTGTGGTTGCATGATGTGAACTCCAGCAAGTTGAAAGTTGCTCTTATTCGAAGCAGTCGTGTCTTACAATCATAGATCAAAATGTCTTTCGATGAACAGACGTTGCACAAAATTCAGTATGTGGTGCGATACCTCCCTAAATGCTGCCAAGCTAACAGTTACTCTGTGAGACCCTCATTGTATTGGTGAAGTCGTCGTCATCATCCCCAACTGCTGCGTCCATACTTGCCGTTGCTATGTACAAGTCTGATCGTAGTCTTTTCTCAGCTGTTTGTAAAATTTGGAAGTACAACTTGTGGGGATCAGTTGAACACAACGATGGGGCTATGAAGGTAGGATTGAGTGAGTGATGGGGCCTGGCGGCCTGGACAGGATGAGGAGGGGACGCCAGAGAGAGAGCAGACGTGACGGATGACAGGCGAGGAATGGGAGCTGGACAATGAGAAGTAACGTGGCTGTTAGAGGGATGTATCAAAACATATATTGGGGAGGTCCAATTTTGTTTGTGGGTGCCTTTTGCTGGGCCCCACAAGGTTACTGTGAGTTTCAATTTGAGGATGAAGACTTCATAATAACTGGGGGTAAGTTTGGTTCAGAGCCCTGGTGAAGTTCAGCCATTTTGCTTTGGACGGTGAAGTAACATGTGAGAGGCTGGGGAAAGGGTTATGGCAGTGAGAAACCTTACAATGTCCCCACAATGAAAGAAATACAAATGTGTGTGTGTATACCTCGTGTTGTTATATTTGTGGGGACCAATTCCTGGAAACACACCTCCTTGTGGGGACCTTTCTGGCAGAACCCTCAGTTTGAGGGTTAGAACCTCAAAATATCTGGGTCAATACAATTGAGTTTAGGTTTGATTTTAGGCCCCGGTTTAGTTAAGCCCTTTCTTTTGGATGGTTAGGTTCTGTGTTTCTATGTCAATGAGGGGCTCCCAGAAAACTGGAAGACAAATGTGTTTTATTGCCTCTGGGGTTTTGATAAAATAATCAAACAAACACCCACAAACATGACATTAAAATAATACTAAAATAAATAGGATGCTTAAAACCACTCAAATTGAAAAGAAAGAAAATGTTAGAAATAACAGATTAACAATAGTAATATTAAAATGGAAGATTGATGACGAACAAACAGTTGATCCAGTCTTACCATGATGAATTCCTGAGACAAGGACATGCATTTGTTGCCTCTCAGCAGTGTGAACCTCTTTGACCTCAGCTCCAAATATCACACTGCCCACCACTACACAGTTATTTAACTACTATGACAAATAAAAAAGAACGCTTAATTTCACAGGACTTGTCAGTATGTTCAATAGGTCTCTTGTTTCAAAAGGCATCATGATATAAAACCTCACAACCATTTATAACAAGAACATACATTGTAATTGTTGTGAAAGAACAGTATTTTTTCAGCACAAAGATAGGTCCCTGTCATGAAAAAAATGTTACAGAAAAACTAGAAAATATGAGAAATATATCACCAGAAATCTGAACGCACCCAAGAAAAGCAATCTGACCGTTTTTATTTTATGTGACAAAATCACATAAAATAAAGTTATATGAAAGTTGAAACAACATCAATTCATCCTTTCAAAAGAGCTGGTTCAACCACACTCACCCCTCTAGAAAATGATTCTAATATTTGGTCTGCTCTCATTTTTGTTTTTCACTCATGGAATCCAAAATTTCCCTCCGAATTTGGCGCGTTTCCGAAGGCACCCTTAGTAAACACGAACGCTAATATCAGTTTGACTTGAGGACTCCAACAGTAATCGATATTTACAATAAGTGTTGAACTTGGTGCTTCAAAGTTCAAACTCTGCCCGCCTCAGGTTACAAACAGCTTTAATAGGAATGTTTGCAACACTCGAGTGTTTCTCTGTTTGACTTGTGATATTAACTTTTATACTTTTGAAGTTTTTGTTTAACCAATTAATTCCCTCGGGTGAATTCGGTAGCATCTTGCATGCTTCTGCGGTAACAGGGCGTACAGACGGCTCTGAATTTGTTATCAAGTCAAGCACCACTTCAACCTCTTTAAATGGATTTAAAAATTTGAGTGAATAAACACTTTTGACATCTATTGATCATTGACTGAAACTAGTCTTTTATTTGTGAAAGCATATTTTTTATTCTTTTTTTTTTCAAATAATAATATTTAATATTTCCTGCATCTTTATCATTATATTTTTAGTTAAACCTATCAATTTCAAGACACACCTGAGCTAAAACTGTTGTTTAGTAAACATTCAAGAAGAATGTGAACGTTCATATTTGGGCAAATGTAAAAGTAGATATTTTACTCTACTCATTCTACTGAGAGGTTCCACCGACTCCAGCTGAAGCCTATGGAGAAGCTCAGGGACCAAGGCCAGACTGAGACTGTGGATCTCGGATGGAAGGAAGGACCACTTTGTTGACTTGACTGGACAGAAAATGAAGAAACATTGTGAGCAGTTTGGTGTTCCTGTTAGTTTGTTCTCTCACGTCAGGGCATGAAGGAAGGACCAATGACAAAAGAATGAAGGGATGAGTCACACCGAAATCCTCCGTCAGCGATTCCCACCCGGGGCTGCGCCTCAGCATGTCAGCCCCATCCATCGGTTCCTGTTCATCTCCAACATTCTGCCTCCACCCATGCCTCCATCTTGCACGTGCACTAACAGGTTTTACAACACACTTTATCGCTGGGGTCTGAAAACGCCACCTCTTCACCTGTCATTAAACCCCTGATGTATTCAGTGGAACAACACTTGCTGTTGTTTAGACGCCGCAGTTACCACACTTGCGCTCCCCAAATGCTCCATTTATTCAAGTGTGTCGGTGCAATTTGTTCACTTAGCCACGCGCCTTCCTATTTGTTCTCTTACATGACAGGGTAGCGCTTCCTGTCAGGAGCGTTTCGGTTTCCTCTCGGTTTGCTTCCAGCGCTTAAATGTGCTGAGCACAGAGAGCGCCCGGGCACAGGAGGAAGAGCGGGGGCGGCGGGGGGGGCAGAGAGTGTGCAGACTGGAGTAAACAACACTTTGGCGTCTTAAATAAAACATTTGTTTGTGATTGAGGCTTCATGATGTGAACAGCATGACCTGTTTTACTGGGAGTCTCCAAACAGTCGGCACGTTGCCTTTACAGAAACAGATCCCGGCTCTCTACCCACAGACTCGGGGCCTATTTATATTGCATGAGAACAAATTTTTCTGACAAGTTGAGTGATAGATTTGTACAAGGCCCAAATGTTTTCCTTTTCTGCAGAGGCCCTCTGTGAGTGGCATAAATTGTTATTAATAAAAATTTTAACAATACATGGCAAATGAGTTTTCTCTGTTAACATGGCGCAAATGTGCTTGTCGAGGGCTTCTGGGGAATAGGGCTGCAGCCCCAGTCAACACCACCGAAGAGGAACAGAAAGATGCTTTTCGCATGAGACGCGCAGCCAAACGTTTTATTTTCACTTTTATTTTCGAACTCAGTAATGCGTTCAGCCACTCTGGCAGCGTGTGAGATGGCAACGGTGCGGGGGGAACCTGCGGGGACACCTTTGTCTATTTGTCTTTGGAACTGCTCTGTTCATGGAATCATTTTAAATGGCTGCTTAAATATTAAAACAATGCAAAGAAGCAGTTATGGTTCCAAAAAAAATGAGCACACAGTTCATTCAAAACCAGGGCAACAGCAGGTCGAACGACCAGAAAACATCACCTGGCAGATTTGTCCTTCCTGGGGGCCCGAGATCACCTTTTTTTATATATATATTTTTTGCAATTTCTATTATCTATCATATTTTTTTATCGACAATCAAACGTTTTTCTTGCGACTCACCATCATGTGATACAGTTCATTCCCAATATTGAGACATACAACAGTCCTGTCTTGTCCTCACAGTAACTGACTTGATTTAAACACATTTAAATAGCAACATATGGCTCCTCTTTGCCCCAACATGGTCACATGGCTAGGATTAAACATTCAGTCATGAAAATATGAAAACACAAAAGATGACTGTAAAACACTAAAACACGCAGTACATGTTCTTTCATCAAACTGACCTCAAGGCATTACATTCACCAGCTCCAGTCTCTCAACTTGGCAATATTTTTCAAAATGAATCTTAATCTGTTTCATTGCACCATCATGAAATACATTTCTCTTTTATTTGCCATGCCTTTCTTGTGTCATTTTTCACTGATCCCCATGATGTTTGGCGTGTGTCACCTCATTTTCCCCTCAGAGATGAATGAAAATTCCACCTTAAAATTTTAAACAGCGTCACGAAAACCCTCCAAGGCTGTGCAACTAATGTTGCATTAACAGCATTAAAAATACACACCGTTTATTATCGATGGATATGACTGAGCTGTGGGCCACATCTGGTGCAAACACTCCTGAGAACCACCCCGCTGCTCACCACTGAAATATTTCCCCCATAACTGATGTGCTGATACAATACTGCACACAAGGAGCAAATAAGCAACTCATGTCTGTTATATTTAAATGCCATTTTCAATCCACGCACCAGAAGGAGCGACGAGGACTTTGTCAGTTTCACGTCAGTTTGTTTGTCATCTTTATCTGATGAGAAGATCAGTCGCACTGTCGTGACGCTAGATGCGGCGCCATCCTCGGGGGGAAAGTCAATATCAGCATCTCAGACTTCATGTTTACACAAATATGTATCTAATAACTGACAGATGACAGTGCTTCGGTTCACATGCATGCGTATATTAAAAAGAAAAAAAAAAAAAGTGACTCTTAATACTTGATGCAGCATTGGGTTCGGGTTAAACCATGAACAAATAAATCATTTATTTGTGTTGCACAGTGATTTGTGCTCAACTTTTACACCAAAACAATGATTTCAGGGATCATATTTTTAGCACAGCACAATTCGGAGTAAAGAGTAGCTTCATTTACTTTCTCAATTCATCCTCCTTGACTGTAGTGAACAGTATGGTGGTGAGTGTGTAAAGAGCAGCAGCTTTTTTCAACATTGAACAAGTGGGATTACAACAACTAACGAGTGTATTCCATGATCACAACTTTTTCAGTGAGGGTTTGTATGTTCAGATATAGTGGATGTATTTCAATCCACTATATCCTTCAGCCACATGAGTCTCGGGAAACACAGGCAAAAGGGTGGAAGTGCAAAACTATAAACTATACCAAGTATTAATACCATAATTACCAAGTATTAACCATAAATAAGCAAGTTAATATGTGTTCCCCCTTCTCTGTTTTTTCTTCTTTTTTACGCTAACAGCACCTCATGTGTTTTCTGAAGCCTTCAGCGATGACATTTTCTTCTTTTTTTTTTTTTTTTTTTTCTTACTGATGCGGAATTAGCATGAAGGCGATCCGTGAAAACTGATTCTGATCAGCGATGATTCAAAACAGTCAAACAAAAAAATGACGCTGAAGTTGTTGAATACTGCTATCGGAAGTTTTTATATGCTGAGATTTTTTCAAATAACTACTCCACAAATGTGTTTATAGGAGCGACGGGACGCTGGTCTCGTAAAAGAAACCGGCCTGGATAGAAACAGCAACTGTGACGCTTTTAAAATGCAGCATGTGTTAAGAGAGCAGGCCTGTTTGTTAGAAATGCACTCGATCGTCTGAACTGTAGTTCAGCAGTCAATTTGGATCTGAATTTAAATTAAGCTTGACATCAGATAGTGCATGGCTGCGTCCGACGTTTGAAAATATAGTGGAAAATTTAAAAGAATATTTAGATAAATGTGTTTATAAAAAAAAAAAAAAAGAAAAAAAAGGAGAGTCCAGACAGGATGAATTCGGCCGTGAAAGCATCTGGACACATATGTCGAGTTTCAGACTGGAAATGCATCGCACGTGAAGTTTAATTCCAAATCAAACTCGGCATATTCATCGCAGATGTTTATTTTCATTTTTTCAGGCATGTAAATGATATGAAGGAACAATTTAGCATAATATATCACCCGTGACTATTTGAATAGAATCACACCCGCAGGTGGATTCCTTTTGTGTGCACTCAGTAGTTAGCAAAGTCCAGCAGCCACGTGAGTCAAGGGAAACACAGGCAAAGGTAAGGTGCAAATGCAAAGTATATCTGAGTTGGAGTGAACAAAGCAAAGCCGTGTTTTCCAATGAAGACATTTAGAAGTGGCAGTCTTACCTTCAGCAAGTGGTGCACTCGCATTCCAGTCAAGTTTGGATCTGTTTTCCTCACCGCAGCAAAATAAAAATAACACCCCCCGAAAAGTGCCAAAAAGGGCAAAAAGGTCCAAAAACATGACCGATGGTGAAGTCCAATCCTCAAGTCAGAAAGTACCAAAGCAAAGGAAGCCATTTCTGCTGCTGGGCACATCCTCACTCTTGTTTATGCACAGGGACAATGTTTCCGACAAGCCATGCACGACGATAATAGCTATCAGAATTAGCTAGCCTCCTAGCTCATGTGGCAAGAAATATTCCTTGGGGCTGTAAACTGCCTCAAATTCTCCAATGTCAACCTTTCACAAAACTGTAAACAGTTCTGAATTTAACATGGTACAGTTAACCGCCATCGAGTCTGTGAAAACATGTACGCACGTCATCCGGCCGCCATGTTGGCTTATTGATGTCTGCTCAGAAAAAAAGACAAGGAAATTGGCAGGTAAATATTATACTACAAGGGATTTGAACACCAGCAGCCCATTGCAGGTAAAAGATGATGCCTACAAGCAAAACTATGGTGGACAGAAAATGGTTATCAAACGCGAATCATTATGCTTGGAAGGTCTGGAAGACTGCCAAGTCAACAGCTAAGATACACAGCCATTAATGCAACACTTTTACAGCATTTGACACCAAATGGTGATTTTTATCATCCGCAGAAGGCTCCCTGATGAATTTTGAAACATCTTTCCATCATCACTGACAACTATTATTTCTGTGAGGCGTTGAGTCCGACTTCTCTTTGTGAGTTGCACACAAGATTCATCACGGTTTCCGACATCCATCCTTTTTTTCCGGCTTCGTCCTCAACTGCAGGGTCATGGTGGTGGGGGGGGTCATCAGGCCGGAGGCCAGGCGTGACCCCGACAGCTTGCTGCAAGCCGGGAACCTGATCGGCTGTGATGCTGGGCGAAGCATCCAGAGTCGAACAACAATCCTTTTTTTCCCCCTGTTATTCCAGGCACAGCAAAATAGAGTGACTTTTAAAACTGAAACTCTCATGCTGATATATTCAAGTTTCATCACTGAAACTAAGACAAGTGGGACATTTTGGCAGAGTAAAGGAGTCTCTGCACAGGACTGTTTTCAGGTCAAGTTTAAGGCCTACGAGGTCGAGTGATATGTCTGAATTGCTTACCATCCTAAATGTCTCTCTACGGAAGGATTCGTCGCTTTTCCGAGTTCAAATGCCTGAAAAAAATATCAAAGTAGATTCAAAGTTACTGCCTGTAGAAAATTAGAAGCCAAACAAAAATGTGATGCTGTTTGACGTAAACACACTGACCTCGTGTGTTGAAGATGTGGGAGTCTATGGTGGCTGAGAGGAGCAAAACAACACAGACGCTGACAAAACCAAACACACTATCACATAATGAAAGGTATAAGCCATGAGAAACACGGTTTGTAGTTTTTCCAACGCTCACACAACCACTTCCGGGTGACATTCGTCGTCTCATTGTGTTTAGTTCTGTTTGTTTCAGCGATCGATTGTTTTGTTCTGTGGATGTGTGTTTAGCTTTAGCGAGTGTGTTTTGTTTTAACAATGGTGTATTTTGTTTTGTGTTTTGTTTGGCACCTCTCAGCCACCATAGTCGTCCAGCTTTATAGTTGACCTCATCTTTTGGGCAGATAATGTTGCTGGACTCAAACCCAACAGGAGGTTTGTACCTATTTGTTTGGGTTGATCCAGGTAGTCACTTTGTTTTTGGCCAGACTCTGGACAAAAGAGGGTGAGCTTTCCAAGGCCAAGAAAAAAAAAAAAAAAAAAAAAACACGAGGGCCACTGAAGGAATGAGCTGTTTGCCAACAACACTGACAAGAACATCAGGTGCATTTTTAGCATTAAAAACTGGCATATTAGTGGCTTCAATCCCCCAGATTTAGATCGTGACCAGTACACAAGAAATCACAAGGGGAACAGCAAATATGTCTCGTGCCTCCAACATTGACTCTGTGTTGGCTAAAATTCAGAATTAAAAAATAAACCAGATACATACATACAGATTGTGTTGTGTGTTCAAAAAAATGTTGATTCAAAAGGTGCACAAAGGTGTTGTACGAGGCACTGGTCAGTGAGGCCTTTAAATATATTGTGACTGGAGGATGGAGAATTTCCACCATTGTTTTGTCTTCTTTGTGTCTTATTAAAGCTATGTATCGGCCAGTAACAGCAACACTGCCTCCCATGGTTTCCAGTGGTATTGCTCCGTTTGGTCTGTATCTATAAGAAGGCTCCGTGTCTGTGAGCCTTAAGCTTCACTCATGTGTTAGATCTCAGTGAGCCTCATGCCACAGCACATCAATTCAACTTACCTAATGTCTAGTCAGCAGAAAGCAGCCCCATGATGCACTGCAACAGCATAAGCCCTTTATTTTGATTTTATTGAAACCTCTTCCTGGAGCTCAGCAAGGCACGAAAGAGGACGTTGAACCGATGCAGTAAATACTAACAAGAACAAGACATCATCTACTTTGTCGAGGAGAACGGATGCCTCAAGGTCGTGACCTTATAGAATCTGCGGAAAGTCCACTTTTCTGCGTATTTCTCTTCTTTTGTTTTTACATTTCAAGGGTGGAAAGTTTCTCTGTTGAGGCATCCATGTGGACTTATTGTCGTCTCCCTTTCCCTCGTCATCAAAAGAGACTCAAGTCCGTCAAAGTATCAAGTTTGTGTTCTTATGTGTTCATGGTGATTTGCACGGTCGAGCGATCTGTTGCTTACACGAGGCTTTGGGACTATCATTCGACCTGTAGCTTTGTTTTGTGGGAGCAGCAGCCTTTGTTGCTGCCATTTGCCTGAATTTTCTATGCAAATATAAAACAAGTTCATTTAACAGTTATTGGAAAACATGACTTTAGCAAACAGAGTCTGTAAGTCGCCCGCGGGCGTATGTGAGCACTGATGTCTGAGCAAGCACATTAAAAGTAATCTGGAGCTACTTCCATCTTTTTCTCCTGAACTCATGTTTAGTCAAATGTTACCCCAATTGTTAGTTTAATCTGATTCTGTGTATCAATGTGAAGGTGTAAAATACTTGCTGAGGCATCTGCTAGATGTTACTCTGGTCCACAGATAAGTCCTCCATTTAATTCGTTTGTATACGCGTTAATGCAGCTTAAAATATTTCCATGATAAAGTCATGAAAAAAAATCACCCTTGAACCCATCACAGTTTTCCAAGTGACGTTTTTTATGTTGTTTTTGGATTAGCTGCTAACGTCACTGTCTGTCATCAAAATCACTTGTAGTTTTAATTCTTATAATTTTTTTTTTCTTTAAACAAAAACCATCTATTGGTTCATTTGAATAATGACTCCAATGGGGAAAGAAATTCAAAATCAATCTTGAGGGTTGTAAGTTTCTATGAGAGCAGGTTTGGAAAGTGTTATTTAATGCTTAAATCTTGTTTATAAATTGTATATTGAGGTCAATTTAACCCCTTTTTTTGAGGATCTCTCATCGGTCAGACGTGAATAAAGATTATCTGAGTATCAAAATTCAGCCTCAGGTAGGAGTTATAGAATGTGTTTCTTCCTCATGTCGATATTTAGAGTATAGAGTATAGTAAAACTATCTGTTCACAGAACAAGTGGCTTGTTTCAGACTCCCTTTATCTATGTCTTTCACATGCCTAACATTTTTTATGGATCTGACTCCGTCTGTAGGTGGCAGCCTGTGAGTCTTCTGAAGTATAGCGTCGCCCATGATAGATCAGCAGGTGGGAACAGGAGTGAGCCTGTGCTCATGTCAAAGGTTTCTAGACTGCAGGACTTTTGTTTACATGGAAGGCTCCTTGTCAGATTTGGCTGTTACCCTTCACAGCAAAACAACAAACAGAGTCTCAATAAACATGGTGTTGTTTGGTGTGTGTTCTTCAAATCAGTTTTTATTTTCTTCACAAACCCCTGTGTGCTTGAACAGTCCAGGGGAAAAAACATCCACGGAGCAGGAAGTCGGTCGTGCTGGTATCCCCTCAGGGTGCACATTACCATTGTTGTGCACCAGGTTAATGTACTTCAAATAAGGTTTATTATTTTCTGCCCTGCACAATAGTGAGCTGAGGAGTGTCGCGGTCGTGTGCTGCGGGTGAGGGAGGAAGAAGAAGTGGTCTGACTCAGCTTTTGTGGGGAAAATATGCCTGAGAAACAACAGCCCAGTTAGTCTGTGGAATAAAAGGATTTTCATCAGGCCCAGCTTTTAAGAGAGAGAAAACAAGGAGGTCAGAATCTCCACCTTTTCTGTGTTGCGGTCTAAAGAGACCTAGAGAGAACAAGGCAGCAGCACCAGTCCTAGATGGACATTTTATTTTGTTTTGACTAAAGTGATGATATTTGGAGATGGAATGCACAGCCTGGAAGACTTCAGTATGTTATTGAAAAAAATTAAATAAATAAAAGCACATTGGTTATTTGCATTTGTGTAGTGAATGAAAGGAGTTTGGTCTTTTAATAGATTTAAAAATTCCAAGAAGAAAAGGTTTCAGTACTTCAGTACTACAGAGTTTGACGTTTAGCAGCTCAACTTTGTGTTTTCATTTTAGTCACATTATCATGTCACAAAGAGCTGAGTTGACTTTTTAAACATGCTTTTGAACTATTTCAGAAGAGTCTTAGGTTTGAATCATTACAAAGTCGGAGGCTGTGGTCTGTATGGAGTGTGCTCAATGGCTGCAATTGGCCCCCAAACCAGACTGTGGACACAAGGCAGTGGTTGCTCTGGTCACATTGAAAAACAGTAAATTAAGTAAATTTTTTTAAAAAAAGAAGAAAACCTAAAAAAGTAAAATAAATAGAAATAATTAAATAAAATGGAAAATAAACATTGTGCCACCTGAAAATAAAAAATATATATTAATTAAAATAAACAAACAAAAATAAATTAACTCCAGAATTCTTGCAGTGAGAATAAAATGGGACAAAACGTACTTTATACATTTCCAAATGAAAGCCAGGTGGTAACATGTCATTTATTTATCTATTTATTCTAAACAATTATGACTTTTTTTTTTTTTTTTTATACTTCTGAAAAGCAGTTCATCACATGGAACAAAGTGGTTTCTGTAAATGAATGGATGAACGTTTTGGATTCCAAAATATCAGTCATCAGTAGGTGACACTTTGTTTTCATGGGTAAAATTCAAGTGAGATTCTCTGCTACAATCGACAGACGTCATGCAGGCGCTGGAGGTTTTCTCCTATTCTGTGCGGTGTCCCGGAGGGGGGGGTGTTTAGCAGCCACCCTGCTTGCTTGGCAGCTCTGGGGTCCGTGTGTCTGAGCTCTTAAAGTCTGCTAAAGACCCGCAGGTCATCAATATTGCACAAGTATAAAGTGGGCGGCTGGTGAGGGACGGAGGTGCTGCAGCAGACCTGATCTGAAGGTTTGGTGAAACACCAGCTCTGTGGCGTCCTGAAGCACATGGCAAATAACATCAGCGTCGGCCGGACAGCAGCGGGGCAAAACCTTTATTTGTTAAACTCCAGCTGCTCTCCCCTGGTCCTCACATGTGTCGACTTTAAACAGCAGAAAAGTAGAGGGATCCAGCGCGCGGCACGGAGGGACGCCAGCTTTACCTTTATTTCAGTTATCAGACCAGATGCATAGGATTCACTTTGAACCTAGCAGGGTGCAGGAGCCCTGCACTGTTTCCCTTCATTATATTCTGCTGCCTCAGCCGCGGCCCACAGCGCTTCCATAAAAGACCAATGAACGTTGCACTTCCTGTATTGATTTGTTTGCTGTATATCAGAGTGAATTTTCAGATGTATTTAATAGGTAATGGACTTTTTAAAGCTGCTTTTGATCTCGCCAATACAACAACATAACTCGGTGTATTGTTGGCAACAAAAAAGGCGAGAAAAATTAATATTTAAGATGTGTTTTTTTTTCTGCTGTGTTATCATATTTTCCCCTTTAATCATGAACTGTGATGGTCTTTGCGAGGGGTGTCCATCGCCCGGCTGCAGCTTTAAGTAAATGAAATATTCCATTTGAAATACAAGCGGCGTTAATTATTGAAGCCGTCGACTTTGAAAGACTGGCAGCTGTTGGACGAAGAGCGCGAGCCGTCGCTCACTTTTGAAGACCATGTGTCAAGGATATTGGAGTGGGCGAACAAAAGGATTAGTGATGAGTCGGAGAGGAGTTTAAAGGAAGGACTTTTATCTCTGGTGAAATAAAACAGTGCGGAATTCCTGATCGTATCTGTGGAGAGTTGCTGTTCAGCAGCGTGGAGGTAATGAGGACCAAATATCATTCATGTCGGAAGGTTGTAGAGCATTAATGGAGTTTGTAATTGTACGCGAGGAATATGAGCGTGGCAGCAGTTTACCGCGCTTGAGTTTCAGGGTTGTTGTCAGCAAACAGTTCCGCAAATGAAGCATGAATTTCCTGGGAACCTTCGCAGGGAATTGTTTTTCCACTTCTGCGTAACGCTGTCAGCACAGGCGTCTTTCAGTGGAACCAATGAAAACGCCCTTGAGCTCATCATTTCCTGGTACTAATCCGTCATGGTGTGTACATTCATTTGTCAAAAACCGTTGTCCAACTGTACATTGAGCGATTGCGAACGAGAGTTGTCGCCTTGTGGGGCTGTTATGCCCGAAGACGGGCGTCGAGTCAATTCAGACACACGAGTTACAATACTGGCTTTTGCCTCTAGTGAGCAGAAGTTGACCGTCTTTGCACCTGGCAGTGTCAAAAGAATGCGAAGGGGCCGACAGACGACATGAAACTCCACCAACATTCACGTGCCTTTTCAGAAACAAAACATTTTTCAAATACTGGGAGGTAACTCCTAAACTAAACTCTAAAACCATTTCATTCAGAAGATCGATCTTATCTTCAACACAAACTAGTGCCAGAATAATGACAAACTTAGCTAAAACTTTTCTATAAATATAAAATATAAAATGACTTGTAGCATCGACAAAGAATATTTAAAGGAGTTAAATAAGGTGTGAAGGAAATACACGCATTTATATCCCGATGTTGAGTTTATTTTCATGAGCTCAGGAATATTTCTTGGAAATTTTTTAAATGGAAATGAATTGGAAACGTGAACACAAGACAGACGTTTAACTAATGTTGGAGATAAACCAGGGGAGTCAATAGGACATAAACCCACCACAGCACATGATATTTATTTATATAAAAGAAAAGGAAGATTGGTAAACTTTGCGTTCATATATGTTTAATTACATTGCACCTCTCCCATATTAAAACAGCTGTGACCTGCGACTTTTGTTGGCCTCCAAAAACACAGTGATGATTTCAAGAGTTACTTTTACGAGTAGTGAGTCCATGAATGACTGGAGCCTATGAAGGCCAATATTATGGGACAATAATGTCTCCAAGACAAAAAGAGATTTAGAACTGTGCTAAAGAAAGTAGGTTTTAGTAGGTTCAGCTTCAAGTTGTGTTAAAGAAGAGGTCAATCTGTTGGGGGCGGTTCTAAAGCTACAGGAGAGTCAACATGAGGGGCAGAAATTTGAAAGTTAAAAAAAAAGATTTTGGACGAAACCATCCATCAGAGCCTTCAGCTCAATGCTGTAAGGGAGCGTCTTCCATTTCTTTATCTTGTTGATGAAATTTCCCTCACAAAAAATGTTGGCTGAAACACGCTGAAGCTGCGTCAATGTCCCCCAAAACCTGTCGCATCTGGCGCACCTGTATGGTAGCGCTACTTTATGTCGCAGGAAACTGTATAAATGAGTTGTCGCTCTTGTCGCTTGAATCGCACTTGGTGTGAGTAACGCAACAAGAAAACAAGATTATTGAAGGAAGTTTCGAATTATGTTACAGAAAAAGGCTGAAATACAAATGTATGTCCAGGCAGAAACTTTTGTCACTGCTTCTCATATAAAAAACATGAAATTATATCTTGTGATCTGCAGAAGTTTGTTTGTGTCGGGGGAGAAACTCCTAAAGTTGAGATAAAGAATCAAATGTTTATGATCCACCTTTCTTGTCATGCCGTTGTTTTCTGTTGTTTTGAAACATACTCATTTCAGCTTTTCAATTTTCATAAATTCATGACCTCTTCACTTCAAAACAAACCACTTTCATAGTCATAATCAATAAACAACATAAAGGTTTTGTATGTTTGCTTGTTAAATCCGAAATGACAGATCAGATGAGATTAGAATAAGAAGAAGGGCGATGAAAGCGTCATAGTTACATGAACTAGCAACCATAATAACTGAAGCTGAAACAGAAGCTGGTCTAAGGTTCCCTTTGACTGTGGATCATTATTCAGATTTGATTTACAGTCCATGACACATCATGTTGTTACTGCGTGAATAAGTGTTTGCAGAACTTTATGCTGCTTCCTTTGGCGCGGAGTCAAAAGAACATGCATCAGTTATGATATTAGCTTATGCCAATCATCCTGACAAAAGCGCCAGAGGTTCAGAGCATCGACGCCCACAGAGTGAAATATTACAGTCTCCTTATTTACAGGCGTTTATCAACGCGACTTTTCCGTAGAGCAGCTAATGCAAGGCGACATGATGAATGAATCTGTATGCATGGCTTTGTCACGCAGCTGACATTAAGATATTGTTTTGATCCCGCGCGTCAATAGCCGTTACATTGGTGACATGTTAAAGCGAAAGGATGGCTGGTGTTGTTTGGGAGGAGGGCTGAAAGACAAAGCAGCTCTGGTGCATGTTTTTATTATGAAATCTTGCCCCTGTTGTTTTGACTATTCAGCACATTGTAAACTATAGTTGCTATAGTAGTAGCAATACCGTGGGCCGGATACGTTTGAAATGATGATTTGTTTTTTACCAACGCAGTAAATATAATGTGCTCCCTCGAACATACAGTCACTTTTAAAGAATTAAATAATGCATTTATTTATTTTTATCATGTTTGCGCTTGAGATCATTAAACATGTCACAGGACTGACTGGCCTGGATGGAAGATGATATTTTTCAAGGAGCCTCATGACAGGAGTCTCGCTCAGTAACCAACTCTGAACATTCCATGGCTCATGTAGTTACTCTGCATCGGAACAACCGTCTGTAATCTTTAGTCGGAAACTGTCAAGTGCCAAAGATGTCATCATTACGTGACCAAGGAGGTTTGGCGCACCATCGTCCTGCTGCGAAGTCTATGCTCCTTCCTCGGAACAAGCTTCAGTGGAAACGTGAAACTGCCTGAAATTTCAGTAATATTTTGTACAAAAAAAAAAAGAAAAGAAAAAAACTACAACAGAGACTGTGCTAATCAGAAACACTTTAAAGGCTGAACTTCATCTGTTTGAGCTTTAATTTCTCATCTGCCACCCAGCTGGGAGAACATTAAGATGTAGACACTGAAGCACGTCGACAGAAAATATTCTTCACCATCTCAAACATGTTTTCATTTTTATTATCTATCTATATTCAGTCCTGGCCAAAACAGAGCGTGGAAATTATCCTTCATTCAGTCATGCCATTTGTTTAGTGCCGCTGTGGCGGAGCTGAAGAAAGGGGACACCCTGGAAAGGTCAGGACATACAACCTAAGCGCGTATGTGCAGAGGATCCACCAGCACAACACAGTGTGTGTCGCTGTTGGAACTGAGCCTGACTGACTGATTCTGTCTTCAATTCCGCAAGTGACGAAACGAAACAGCTTTTGTCAACAAACAGTGGAACTGCTGAAAACAGTGAATTAACTCACTCGCACCATTGTGCTCAGCGGGAGTGAAAATGGAAACAACAAACAGAAATAAACTATTCAATCCCTCGCCAGACTCCAGTTTTCCACCTTTCAAACAACAGCAGCTAATTATAGCCTTAAGTCAGGCTCTTTGATGCCTTTTCCCTCAGCAGGAATCCCTGGCTTTCCTTTTTCCTGGAAGTGCTTCTCTGTCGCTCCTGAGCTCGACTGCCTGGTGGCATCTGCAGTGGGTTTGTCAGTGTGGACATGTGTGGCGCAGAGGAGAATAAAGCTGGAGGGCCGACAGGCAGTCACTGAAGAAAGCAACCGCAGCCTGGCTGTGACATCTCGCAGAGGATGTGTGTCCGCAGCAGAAATAACAGCTCGCCGGCGTGGCGCTCCACACTGGCGAGGCCTGTGCCTGTGTGCAGCACCAGCCCAAGATCAACAGCAGAGGAGAAAACCACCCTGCGAGTCGGCCCGTCGCACGCAGCCTCGCTCGCTGCCGTCGCACTTAGACGCGCTGTAAACCCGCTGACACGGTGGGCACTGCCGTTTCCTCTTGGCTGCCCTCCCAGTCTGTCGCCTCGGTCACAGCCGACTCACATGTGAGGCAGACATTGTGACTGGAGAGGTGTCACGAAGCGCCGCCCTGTTTCAGTCACACAAGGGTGACATGAAGGCATGTGGGGCGTAACGGTTTTCAGTGACGCGCCCAGACAATGCTGCACGCAGGCGAGCGGCCTCTCATCTCCGCGGACCGCCATCATGTGTTTCCCATCAGGGAAGTCTGCGGTCAACTTCCTGATGTTGCTGCGCTGGAAAAATATAGCTAATATGGTGTGATCTGGAAAAAGGCTTTGATGCAAGGTCTTTACAAATCGAAGCTCTAATGCCATATGGTTTGCATCCATCTCCTAATTTATTTCCCATAAATGTCGGTTGAATATCCTGCAAGAACCAACGTGTGTACATGCAGACTTGGAAAACTGAGGGCAGCTTGTGGCGACGTGCGATTGTTATGATTTGTTCTCTTTTGTTTCTCTTTACGTCTGAAGATAAATGACACAGCTGATCCAAAATAAGAAAACACGCAAACAGCCACTTGCCCGTTCACCTCGTGCCACTTGACACGCCATTAAAAAGCAATAAAACCCAAACGGTACCTTGTTCAGAGAGTCAGAGTTTTCCCTTGAAGGTGGATTCACTGTTCATGCTGACGGAAGAGTCAGTACAAATGTCAGGGGACAGGGAGGCTGTGGTTTGCCAACACAGACAGAGTTGCCTTTATAGAGTTAAAGAGATGCTCATGAGTGCAACTACAACTCGCTCTATTTGGTGGATTATCACTGTATTATTACTGACTATTATTACTGTTATTTGTGCCTCCTGTGTATGAAAAAGATGAAACATGTTCCACTCATCCAGCACCAGGAAACAGGCTTTTGCTCATGACGTTGGCGGCGTCAGGCAGAGAACTTTGTTACACATTGGGCTTTTTTGCTGCTGAATGTGAGGGATATTGTTCTCTGGAGGAAGAATGTTCTGACTGTTGGCGACAAAGTTATTCTCAGTGGGAAGAAGTTGGGCTGATGTTCACAAGCAAGGGAAGCACGGGTGACGACATGTACACGCACAGTCACAGGACTCAGTGGGCTTTCACACTTTGCTTCGGTGTTTCTTGTCGGGCGTAGGGTGAAATCTCACACGTCCCTGCTGTGCCATTGCTGTAGAAGTCCAGGACAAAGTCCGCCTCCCCAGGCAGACTCCAGTGCAGGACCGAAGCCTGGTTCGCTTGTGTTCACATCTGAGATTTTTGAGCCAGATGGCCTGAGACAGAATGTGTGAGAGACCACTCTGTCACAGATGAAAGAGCTGAGCCACAAGGCAATGCTTTAGATTTACCAAGCACTTTTACCCGCATTCGCAAGATTTGCATTGTGACTGAAAGAACAATGCTGCGATACAGAATCTGCATTTACCATATAGAATCTAGAGAACGATTCACAGGCTTTGGCTTCTGTTCTTGTACAAAAAATAGTATTTTAAGTCCAACCATCAACAAAGTGAGGGGGCTTTCACACCCCGGACAAAGTCAGTTTTCCGTGTCGAATCCGTGTCAAACGAACCGGGCTTTGGCTGCATGTTTGAGTCCGCCAGGAGTGTTGGATTTGGACTGAGGACACACGGCTCAACATGCAGAAAATGACGTGACCGGCGGACACTCCATGGACTGATGTTTTCACTCGTACCAACAGCGTTTGACGCGGACTCTTGCGGCTGCGACAGCGTCTTCCTTGTTGCCAGTACCAACCCTGGCCTGCCAGAAGGAGTCCAGAAATAATGGGACACTGCTGTGAAGGACGGTGAGGCGCGAAATGGGTGAATTTAGAACGGAAAGGAGCAAAGGATTATATGGAAAACTAGATAGGAGGTGTGGCAACCAAAGACAATGAAGAATCAAGCGCATGTTTTAAAGTACTATGACCCAAATATCATCACAATCGCAAGTGTTTCGCCAGTGAGGAATGTGTGTTGGTGCAGCAAGCAAACAAGCCACACAGTTTCAGAGACACATTTCCGTCCTCAGCGACTCAAGGGTAGTTAAAACTGCTCCATTTCTAAAACGTGCATGAGGACAGCACAGCGGATGAAATATTTCCAGCGATGTTTTGTGGATAAATCACCTGGACGCACAGCGCCGCGATATTAACAGACGCACTTGCAGCATGCGACTCTCTGCCACACAGTAAATAAGCCTGAGCCGGAATATTCATGCGGATCCCTCCAGGTCTCACCAAATGCACTTTCAGTCTCAGATTGCAGTCCTGTATTTACTTTCGGCGCGGCGAGCGGAGGAGAGGCGATAATCGCTGATTGAAATGTAAATGGAGGGACGCTAACTGAAGTATTAGGAACTGCTGAGCGCTCCGAGTGGAGATATGAATTACAATTGGCCCAACAAATTTTTCTCATTGGACATTATGTAAATGGTGGTGTAAGTGACCGGTAGGCGCACAAAAAAAAAAGGTGATGCAGGATGTGATAAGTGGTTGTTCTGGATAATTCACATCCAGTTGTGATCATTTGATCATGCAAAATATATTCATTACAGAAGGCTCTCTGCATGCTCATGGAAGAAGTTAATATTGACACTTGTTCAAAACTGTTTCTTGGGTGGAATGTAGACATGGATTTGCATGTACATCTGAGCTGGATGTTTAAATCATTCATTTAAATTCATACAATCTACATTTTTCAAATGAATCACTCTCAGACAGCATCAATTTCATCCTCACCCGAGCCCTTTTTTTTTAAGGGGGGGTCAATCTGTTTACCGATAACCGGTAAATAAAGGTGGGCCCAGATTGTTGCCGAACCAGGGGACAGAACCAAATGAAATCAGAAGCGCTAACTACCTGAGTTAGCTCAGATGTGGCCCTGATCTGGGACCCTATTGGACCCAGTTGGATCCGTACCAGACGTGACCCATTGTTCAAACAGCGTGAGGCCCGGATCCAGAAGAGCTCCCATAGTACATCAAGCCCACATCCGGCCTAGATGCATGTTGCAGGATGGCCGGAACCGAGCAGGATCCGGGTACAAGTTGTCAGATCCTCTGAGGCATCAGACGCACTAAACGCCCCGGGACCAGACGTGGATCTCCCAATCAGATGTGGATGTGGACTGGATCTTAATATATTAACCAGGCCGGTACGGATCCACTTGCCCGATCCAAAATGGGTGAAGCCCATATCCGGGCCCGTTACACCTTCCTATCAATGTTTGGCCGTGGGAATGGTGGAGTCGAAAACCACAAAATACACAGCATACTGCTTATACTAAAATGATATCAACCATACCTTGAAAGAAACTGAACAATGAGCAGTGAAGAAAAGTTTCAGGAGTTGATGTTATAGGCGGGACATCAGAGCGTGTGATCCAGTAGTGAGGCCTGACCCGCCTCCATTCTCTCCACTTGTGTCCGCACACCTGAGCCTGCGCTGGATGACATTTTGTCCTTGAGGAAGCTCTCTGAGGAGGCAGGACCAGGTTCCCTCTTCCTGTGAACCACACAGAAGGAACTGCCACATGGAGACCACACCCTCAGATGCTCACAGAAAAATGCTACAGTAGTACACTGTAGTTGAATGTGCTTCTAATTTCATGGTCATCAGAATGTTCTGAGTTAACTATTAAACAAGAGCAACCTGCAGTCCAAATCTCATGTGATTCATCCTTGATGAAAATGGACTTGTATATTTCAATAACATGTATATTCATTTATATTCAATAGTACTCTGTTTTTATTTGAAGTCAAAAAGCCCAGCGTCATGTGTCAGACGGAGGCGAACACAAGTGGGACTGTAAAGCACATAAATAACATCAAAGTGGAATTTGCCCTGACAGTTTTATCTTGGCTTTTTCTTCCTGTGTTTAGAAAGGCACTGGCCTTGACAGAAGAAAGGTGGAAGGGTGAAATGGAAATAGCGGGAGGGGCGGCGCTGGACCGGTCCAGTCTGCACCCAGCCCAGTTCTGTAAACAATAAGGGTGTGGATTAGTTTGGAAACAATGTGTTTATTTAAACAGGACACTTCCTGTATGGACTGAGTAAGACTCCCATTAGTTTCATTGGCGGCGTCTGAAAAAAAAAAAAACAAGGAAAAAAAAACATTGTTCGGACGAAGGGAAAAAAGACACGAGAAACACTTTCCACCACTGCTCACTTCCTGTGTGATAGTCCGTCATAGATCTGGGTGCTTTAATGGAACTTCATTTGGAAGCCCACCAGGAAACTTTTTGTTGTTTTTGTTGAGGCTGCTTCGCTCACCAGATGTGCGTGGAGAAGAAAAAGGTATTTCTGCTTATTTTAAAGTGCCACGAGCGCTTTACAGAATGTGCTCGCCGGGGGTGAGATTCAGCTGAGGGCTGTGCAGCCCGGGAGCGACGCCCACATCACCAAACTGCCCAAAGCCACATCCTGTCCAAAAGGAAAAGACTTGCACTTTCTCTTGAGGAGCAGCATTAATGCGAGCTCATTTACCCAGAAAGCATCAGTCCTGCAGCGGCGAGCGCACTCCCAGCAGCCCTGAAAGGTTCCCTCAGACATCACCGTCCCTGTTTACATGTAGTACTAAATGTTTGAAGTGAACCTTTTTTTTTCCCTACATTACCAGAATATTGCAGTAAATTATGACATGTTTGTCTTCCTAACATTCCCAAAATAACAATCAAATATTGTTTTCATTATTGTATTTATTTATTAATTTTTAAATAGCATTTGTTTTCTAGGTAACAGAACACTGACGGGATCCTTCAGTCGTGGTGCTCTCTCTTAAACAAAGTGTGTTGTTTAAGAATGTGAAGCACTGAGTTCTTTCATATTTAACAACACACTTTTTCACAGGCAACAACAAAGAATGCTTCCCCTTCTTCGTTTCAGTTCAATAAGACACAATGAATGACATAAACCCAGGGACATAAATTAATAAATAAATAAATAAAGTTAGTATGTAGGACTGATGTGCATGCAATAAATGTATTCTTCATTCTAAACAATAATGCAACATTCAATTACATTTATTTTTTATTGATTTAATAAGGTGAAGGATAAGTTGAAAGACTTTGTTTCTGACTGTGGGCCTAAATTCCAGTTCCCATAATGCACTGCAACAGTTGAAACATATTCATTAAAATGAGACAAAAATGTGAAAAATATTTTTTTCATTAAAAAAAATCCTCCTCCATATATATCCAGCATATATATGAGTTATACAAGTATGATTTACATGTGTATATATGTATGTGCGTTTACTTATTATAAACCATTAGATAAATTGCAATATAACCTTCAAAGGCAACATGAAGTGAAATCTGAGTGTTGCTAACAAGCAAGTACGACTGTCACGCTGCCAGCCATCATTTGCCAGATGTATTTGATCAATATAACTCAAAACAGAAATACATCATCGATAGCAGTGAGGTCAGTTGGACGGGACTCGCTCGCACATCACACACGCAGCAGTTAAAGAAAGCTGTGAAGTGACAGTCAGCGATGGTACTACCCTTACATGTCACTATCCGTTCTGTTGACCCCTGTCAACATATGCAACATGCAGATTTTTAATAGAAATCCATCTGCAGTAGTTTCGCTCTCAGGCAGACGAGCCTTGGCCACGAACGGCGCAGGCTCAGCATCTTATCGGCAGATAGATCGCATACCAAGAGTTACTGCTTCTTCCATTTTAAATGTGCTGTAATTGAGCACAGCAGGTGCTTCTACTCTGAAATAAATGAGGAGATTTTCAGAAGACTCTGGACACATCTGCTCCGGGAACCAACAGGAAGGCAACCCGAAAACACGAGGTGGTCACGGCGAGAGGATCCGTGTTTTGGTTCCTGGAAGAATGACAGATATGAGGAGGATGAAACGGCGTTGAAGAGTAAGAAGCCCAGCCTCAGCCCGAGCAGGCGCTCGCTCGGAGGCCAGAGAGTAACAGGTAAACTCTGGGGAGGGGGGCTAAGCCCTAGTTAGGCATGTAAATCCCACCCTTTACAGGCAAAGCGCTTCAGTAGATCCCTGTCAATTTCCTGCAGCTGTGCGCCGGCGGATTTACATGAATACACTCTATCACTAGCGCTTAGCCTCCTGTGTCATCCATTCACTCTTTTTGGGGAGGTTATGAAATTACTTTCTTTCGACTTGTGTTGTGACCGAAAAGAATGATTTTATTTACGGGCCGCCCGCCTCGGCATCTATTGTAAATTGACTCCTCAGTTTAGTTCACGGGCGGCGCACAAGGAGGTTCGCCGCCTGCCTGCCGATAAGCTGGCAGAAGCCATCAACCCCGGCGAGCAGATAGCGCTCTGTATTTCTGTCATGCTTTATCATCAGCTGGGCTGAAACTAAACCGCTGCTAAGCGAGAGGAGAGGGACCATTTCCCTGGATTACCGGCGTCAACTTTAATTTCAAAGACCAATGGTGTATCCAGGGAAGGTGCAGGCTTCGCTTGCCACAGATTGGCGGCGGCCTCCTGATAAGGAGCCGCGTGTGTTGTTTGCGTTCACCGCCGTGGCGCGTCCATGTGCGGGTCGCTGGTTCAGTTCATGAAACGCCTGCTGTCCCTATTCAACAGACGCGCCGCGCTCTCTGCCAAACTGCCTCGGCGGCGGAGGCGACATTTGTCAAGAGTCCACAAAAAGAGGAGTCAAAGAACCATGAGAGCACGATCATGCTGATGCTGCATTTGTCAGACTCTGTTTTTGTCACGGCGGCGATAAGACAAAAGTCCCTGCCGCTCCACAAACTAGACTCCGACGTCGTGCAGCGTAAAGCGGAGCGCTGCTCACTTTCTCACCAGTCTGCTCCCCAGGCAGCAAACTCCAGGCCCAGGGGCCAATTCCAGGCCCATGTCATGCGGCCCTCCGGAGCGATGAGCTGCTCACATACAGCACTGTGAAGCAAGAGCTGATAAATGTCAACAACTAACCCTGAAAACGTCGATGCCAGGGAACTTGTTGGTAGACGTTTGTGCCTCAAGGACAGAATTATAGTTTTTGTGTATTGACACTAACCACACAATCTAAAATGGGCCTCTAATAATAATAATGGAGAGTGACGGGACGCTGTCTTTGAACTCTCCTTCTGATATTTGCCCAAGACATATTTTGCAATAGCTGAAGGTCATATCCAATCCAAAAAGTACATCATCATAACTCCTCATCGATCTTAAAAACTGGTTCATAAGGACGTTGTGTGTGATAGTCGCAATGTATATTCATAGATATATTTCAGAGATACACATTGCTCTTTGGTCAACACTCTAGTTCGCCTTTCCACCACCATTTCAGAGACACATTCAGCTTCCAAAGAATCACCACGGTTCAGGTGAAAGTCTTAGTCTCATATGACTAAAATGGATGAAGTCACTTCCGTGTTTTCTTGATATTTACTGGCAGTTTGCTTTAAACTGGTGGCGGCGAAAGAGGAGAAAATATTTTTAGCGGAATTTTTAAAAAGCAAAGCGTGATCTTAAGAGCCCCTGGTTATGAGGAGGAGCGTTTGGCGTGATGTGTCACCAGGGAACAAATATCATTTACAGACGGCTAATGACTTGCAAACACCCCTCCTCGCCTCTGGTGCCAAACGACTGGCTTCACACCGAGCGTCACTGGGCCTCCTCTCGCACCGTGGAGACTGTTGCAATCAAAGAGAATAAACAGGAAGAGCCCTTGTCTTTCAGCCGGTTCACTCTCCACCGTCAGCCCATGCAAACCTGTCATTACCGCGCGCCTCTCGTGGTTTTTAGCTGCGTGTTTGTTGCAGAAATTCAAATGAGACGCTAAAATATGTAGATATTCTGCAGGGAGATGGATTAGCTTTGAGATATTAATAATTAAGGAGGCATTATTATGATGACACTTAGCATCTTCTGGGCGGATCAGACTCACCTCACTGCTGGACTGCTGGTAATGACTCATCAATAAAACATGCCGCTAATGTCAGGGAGTCATCGCGCTCTAATTTTACACTCTCTGACTGGTCATTAGTTCAGTGCGCCGTGAATTCCTCGCCGGCGCCAAACCAACGCACCGGAGGTGACAGAGGCGTCGTGACGGTCGCCGCAATCCAGCCGCGTCTTCATTAATGTTAATCACTTCCAAATTGCAAATCAGCGCACCTATATGCAAATACCTCCCTTTTTTTTTTTTAATGGAAAAAGTGTTTTTGTTTCCGAGGCTCGCATTAGCATGGCAGTTACGCGTGTTGCGCCGTCTTCCTTTAACCTGAGTCTGGATCTCTGCCATTTATTTCACTCAAAAGAGCAGCGCGGGGCGCAGTCAGGGGAGGAAATCGGATTACCTTTCAACTCTCGCAAAAGTTTGAAAGCACAAATGATGCTGGTGACAAAAAAAAAAAATCCCTGTTTTAAAATGAGAAAACGCCGAGCAGCGGGAGAGAGAGACGGCGGCTCTTTTATTGCCGTCGAGACATAATAACTTAATGCAAATTGTAACTAGTTAAGCAAAGCAAAATAATATGATCCCATTGTCTGCGCTCGATTGCTATTATAATGTTAGCATGTGCAAATAATCTCATTGTCGGGCTGATACTATTACATTATTTGTTCGGCTTGTATCATACACCAATAAAAGCAAACATCATATTAGGATTCATGGCACTTTTCGCGTGGCGTTATCAATATGTGGGAATAATTGTCTGCTCCGAGATTAAATTACATTATTGTGTATCTTTTTCATGCCTAATAAATAATGATGGATGGCTCTTATTTTCATCAGCACCTGCAACCATCGTGCCCCCGCTCCCTCTTCCGCCCGCAGTTAAAAATGAGAGAATAAATAAAGAAATAAAGCGGGGAGAAGAACCTGGAGCGGCGCTGCAGCCGGAGGTTCTTCTCTTGTTAACCGTCGTCGCCTTGATCCCAGCGGGAAGGCTGCGTGCACAGGAGGATCACGCCCTGAAAGTCAACACACTACTGTTGATTCGTCTTTCGGCAAAAACAAACGGAGGCAGGTAAATTAGTGATTTGCAGATGCCTTTTCCGTCAACACTGGGTGGCACCTGCTCACAGCGCTGCATGACAGGCCGACGTCACCGGGCGCCGCGACCTTTGACCCCTGGGAGCAGACTCCGCTCATGGCAGAACCCAAGCAGCTTTGCTCCAAATGCTGGATCAGTGTTGGCACAGCAATGTTGGGAAATTTGGAGACAAGGAGAGGAGGGACAGTGTAGAGGTGAAGATACCAGGTAAAAGAATGAGAGGAAGACAACCCGAAGATGTTCGTGGACGTGACAAATGACAAGGAGGACTCTGTATATATATATATATGTATGAATGATGATGATGATATGGACCTAAACCAAAGCTAAATTCAGTAATGGTGACCCAGTGATCTTGAAGGTTTAACCTTGTGGGGTCTGACAACAGGAGGTGTGTTTTCTGAGTATAGCTATACAAATTCCTACATTACACACAGACATATATGAACCACACACTCACTATCTCAGTTTTTCCCAGTGAAAATGACTCAGAAATATATATATATAAATATCTGCAAAAAAGCTGTATTATGAAGAAAAACAGAAGAGTAACACACAGTGTGGAAAAAATAAAATATATTTTTAAAACCATCACAAACTAAGAAAACTTTATTTTATTTTGTTGTATTTATTTTCAGTACAAGGCCATGAGGTCATAAAGTTTGTGGTGAGGAAACCAACAAACTCTAGAGACGGAAAGATCAAGTGAGTTTCTTCCATTTCCTTCATTGCTATATATATATATATATATATATATATATATGAATGATGATGATGATGATATGGACCTAAACCAAAGCTAAATTCAGTAATGGTGACCCAGTGATCTTGAAGGTTTAACCTTGTCTGGGGGTCTGACAACAGGTCCCCACAAGGAGGTGTGTTTTCTGAGTATAGCTATACAAATTCCTACATTACACACAGACATATATAAACCACACACTCACTATCTCAGTTTTTCCCAGTGAAAATGACTCAGAAATATATATATAAATATCTGCAAAAAAGCTGTATTATGAAGAAAAACAGAAGAGTAACACACAGTGTGGAAAAAATAAAATATATTTTTAAAACCACCACAAACTAAGAAAACTTTACTTTATTTTGCTGTATTTATTTTCAGTACAGGGCCATGAGGTCATAAGGTTTGAGGTGAGGAAACAAAGATCAAGTGAGTTTCTTCCATTTCCTTCATTGCTAAAGGCTCGACACCTGTTATTGTCTTTTCCCATTGTTCACGCAACACATATTCAAATCCCAAAGTTCTGCAGCTATTTGTGATTTATTATGAGCGCGGCACGATAATTGACTTAAAGGCTTAAGTGTTTAACTTTGCTTATAACTCGACTAATGAGTGTTGGTTTGTTCTCTGTTGCTGAATTAGACAAACACAGCTACTGCTCAGAAGGGATTAACATGAACAATGGCAACAGACAGTTTACATGGCTACGATAAATATCAGTGTCTATTTGAGGGAGATGGCTTGCGGTGATAAGCGGAGCGGTGACTCTCTGTCACTGAGGTCCATCCTTGTCATTTTCTCGCTGGCTGCCCCCCCCCCCCTCCACCCCCCACACACGCACGCCAGGTAATTGGCATCAACGCCGTTGTAACTTCATAACTTCTTAAGTCATGCCTTGTGCACAGCAAGACGTGGCGTGCTGTAAAAAATTTACATTTTAATGAAATATTTGAATAAGCACTTGGAAGTCAGTGTAGCAGGCCTCCCGGGTCTAAAACCAACATTTGCTGTTTGTGTTTTGAATGGCAGCGTCAGAGAAATGAACATGCCAGTCACACAGATTAGGAGGGCATCAGTGGAAAGTCACGCGCCTCCTCAATCAGCAGGTAAACACCGAGCGTGACCTGCCCAATGATCGCTTATTTTCAAAAGAGGGGAAAGACATGCGGAAGGCGTTGGAGCAGGGAAAGCCGCAATATTATACTGCGGCAGAAAACTGTCCACACGTGACACGTCTAGTTCGGAAGTGTGAGGTGATGAAAGGAATCCAGGACGTAGATTTAGAATGAGCAACTGTGTCGCGGAAACACATCCACTAGTGTCTTTCACTTATTCCTTCACAGTCGCAGGAGGCGGAAGCCTGTCCCAGCTACACAGGGCCAAAGGGAGAGGGGGGCATCGCAGGACACCGTGGCCTGTCCTGAGCGTCTCCTCAAACCGAAGCAGAAGAAGTGATGTTGGGTCTGGTGTGGTATGATTCTCATGCCGACCATGTCTGATCTCCACCCTCTTCACAGGGGGCGCTACATCAGTTGCCTCACAGGCAAAACATTGCAGGATGATCATTGGACAAACATCTGTCTTAATGGGACCATTTCGTGCCTGCGATTGGTTGAGCTCCTGTGGTGCTCCTGAACTCTTTCCGACTCAAAGTTAGAGTCATTTTTGTGACCGATACCGATTTTTTTGAAGCCCCCAAGGAGCTGATACCGATTTTTGATGCCGATATTATTATTGATTTTTTATTTTTTTGGTTTGACACAGACCAATTAAATAACAATAAGACTGAACAACAATGTATAAAACATTGTAACATTTAAAGCAAAAATAAACAACAATGCAATACAATAAATATATATAGAAATAACCTTTATTCCCTCTCCGCTGTGAACAGGTAAAACCCATACTGTAAACTTCACGCGTCACTTGTTAAAAGTGACCGCTCCTCTTTTTATCGATGACATGTCCGGAGAGTATCTGGGGTCCAGGTGTGCTGTTGGCTGCTGAAAGCTCCGGTCATCGACCACAGAACTCGGCTCCATTAGCATTGGTTTTCACCTGCGGTCACTCCAGTTACCTTTTGCTCTGTTGCCAAATTCGTGGCATTGAAGGTTTTTGGTGGTTACCTCTGTGACTGACTGATGGTCCTCATTTTACTTGACAGAGAAGTGTTGTCAAATGACAGCTGCCTGGTTCACGGTCGCTGTCACACTCAGGCGTATTGTCTTGTTACATCGTGATGCACATTTTATAGGAGCAATAACATTCATCATTATATAAGCAGTATCTTATTAAAAAATAAATAAATGTCTCATGTGTCTTGATGACGGTACATTACTCTGGGAGGTCAAGCTGAGCAGCCAGAACCGAAAACACTCGGGTTTCTGAGCTGCTCTGAAGTAATGTGCTCTGTTCATCTGCTGTTTCCATCCACTGTGGTGTTTGTGAGACTCTAAGACAGTCGGGTTAATCTCTTAAAACAATAGATCCCCAGCAGAAAAGTCGTGAACTTAGCTGCTTTGAAAGTGTCCTAGAACAAAGCGTCAACCCTCCCATTATGTGTGAAAACAGTGCTCGATGCCTCTGGACCCAACAACTGTTCCTATTTGTTTTGTTGATTAAGCGAGACTGACTTGCTTCTGGCACATTCACTCGACTCTTCGTATACAGAGAAGCTGTTCCACATCTGACTACTGTACAAGTTCTGATGCAGTTTTTGTACCTGAGATATGTCAGTAGATCAGAGGGACAGCACATGTGCTCAGGTGTTTAGGAGACCAAGTCAGAGAGGCTGGATGGAGATGGTTTGGACATGTACAGAGGAGAGAGAGAGAGCCAGTACATTGGTAGATGAAGATGTTGAGGTTGGAACTGCCAGGCAGAAGGTGGAGAGGAAGGTCACAGAGGAGAGTTATGGAGGTGGTGAAGGAGGACATGAGGTTTGTAGGTTTGAGAGAAGAGGAAGCAGAAGACAAGGTGAGATGGAGGAGGATGATCCACTGTGGAGACCGTGAAGGGAGAAGCCAGAAGAAGAAGAAGAGTTTTCATACCTGAGATGCTTGTTCACTGCTTCACCCACTCACACATTCACATGTCCAGATCAACACCCTGCATACATCTAGAAAACCGCCACAATCTGTTTCCAAAAGTGTCCGAAAACACTTTTTCTGTGGCTCAGTCAATGACTCAACAAGACGCGCTTCTGTTTAAGCAACACTTAACCCTCGACACACACCTGAACACGAGGACCGCTGAACATTGGGAGACTCACATCCACATGCTGCAGTGTTTTCTTAAAAATGGAAGAGGAACGCGAGAGCTGAGGCTCCCGTGAATAGACGCAACATAAAAGCAGCTATTGGCTGACTTAAGTCGCCGTGACGATAAAATATGCAGATTATTACTTCAATAAATATATAAAAGGTTGCATTAATTTCATCACCAATCCATCGCTGATGGGTGTTCTCCACTGTTTCTGCTAATTCAAAGTGACACAAAGTGCGATACAAACACCTAATTATTCATGTTGCCATCTCTTTTTTGCATCTCATTCATTATTCACGGTAAACACGGCTAATGTTTCCGGCGGCTCCGGTCAGACGCGGGGTGAGGAGTCGCACTTCCGTCTTTCCTCTCCACTTCTCAAGACATTTGTTGTTGAGTTGAGTGAATACTGCCGAGAGCAGTTCTATTTATCAGCGCTCAGTGGTGGATACGTCTTCAGCCAAAACAAATCCTCCCCAAACAATGAGTCACAGGAAAATGTTAAGCGTTACTAGAAGCTACCATTGTAATAGTTTGCACGCCTTCTGTGTGTTTTGTTTAAGTGCAGTCAGTCGTCGCTTTGAAATCATTAGCACAAATACATGCTCGCAGAGGTGAAGTAAAACAAACTAAAGGAGAACGTAAACGTTTCTTTTTGGGTCGTGACACTTCAAAATGATTAAATAAAAAGAAAGAAAATCACAACTGGCTGCACATTCAATATAAAAGGCAGGTCATTTTGACTAAGAATTCGATTTTATTTTCTTGCTTAGTTCTGTTGTTACGAAATAGGTTTTGGGGTGAAAGCAGAAGTCCAGCTGTCTTGGTCTCTTCACAGCCAAATGAGCCTCTCTAGAAGAGAATCTTCATCCTTCAAAATGTCAAGTTGAGGTCCATTTCCAAATAACTTTCCAACAGCTTCCGACCAAGTCTGATCCATCTGTCTTGCCACTGCACGTAGTTAGGAAACCGAGAGAGGCTCAGGCCATGAAGGGATGGAGCAGGGCGACCAGTTACCTTCTCTGCAACAGCTAAAATCCACTCTGTCAGAGGCAGAACCAGAAGTACTTTGTCCGTGTGACCGTGAGGAGGGGGCGAGCGCGAGGGAGAGGGAGATGTACGGAAGCTGTTTGACGGGCTTTAAAGAGCAAATGGAGCGCCATCCCATGGCTTTTTAACATGATGGAGAAGGCCGAACAAGCCTCGATTGAAAACGTAATGTGTCAACATGCAACGATGAAGGCTGCCTTCAGCCTCAGTACAGGACGCAAAACATCAATATATTACGGCATGGACGTGAGGATGGGGTGATCCAGAGATGTCTAGCGCACCATTTTCCACACACCGTCACATCGTACCTGTAAGCAGGCTGCATCTGCTGGCTCAGCGTTTGCCCGACCAACACCGGTGCTGCGCAGATGATCATTTTTTCTTTTACATAGCTCATGTCACCTCCCTAAAAGTGGCCGTCATGTAGCACCATCCTGCGACCCAACAAGGTTAGACACTTAACTTCTAGATAATAGCTGCAATACTGTTTATTTGTTTATATTTAGTATGTATATTTTTTATTTTGTTGTTGTACATCTTTCTGATAAGTATTTATGTCATATTTATTTAACTTTTGTTTTTGGAAACCGGAGGCCTCAGACTGAAATTTCGTTGCCATAATCGTGATATGTTCTTGAGCAATGACAAAGAAAGTCTAAAGTCTAAACTACTGAAAAATCATTGACAAAGTAGCAGAAAATCAAAGCCACAAAAGAACAAAACCAGAATATGGCATGACATAAACATACCCTCTAATGGGTTGGTCTCCTTTTCTTTGCTTTCCTCTTGACCTACAGAGAATATTATAACAAAACATGTGACGGCCTTAAACTCTTGCCTGAAACACTTCCTCTCACTCGTAACCCCTTCATCTACACACAGTTTCAGCACCTTGGCTCAATAACTTTGCCCAAACTAAAGGAGTCAGTTCCTCCGCAGACGTGACACAAGACAAACACGTCCTTCAAACGCCGACTTTGGCCGTAGCACCGGTCCCAGAGTTGACCTTCCCTTCATTCCACCGCATTGTCCACAGTGATCAAAGGCAGAAACGGCGGTGAACAACAACATCACAAGTGAGTCTTGACACGCCAACAGGTGCCTGCACAAAGCTCCAATCGTGGGATTTCATCACGAATCATCTGCAGTTAACCAGTCCAGCATCTCCCCACCTCTCACCCTCCGTTACTAAGAGAAGGAGACGCGGCAGCATCTCAGCTGTAATTACGCCGGGCCTAACTGATGGCGGATAAGTACCTTGATACTTTCATCTGCCTTCAGTTCCTCTTTAATTGCCCCGACTCTTTGAAAGGCAGCGCTGCCGTCTAATAAAGAAGAAAGCGGAGCATCGCAGATTGTTGCTGGAGCCGCAACAAGGCTGGTGTTGTTGTGGAGCTGGGGGGGTGGGGGGTAGGGGGGGGAGCAGCCACGCGTGGCTTTTGAACAGCAGGTGGTAATTGAAAGAAAACAAGGGCTGATTAGGGAAGCGGCTGGCGTCACATGATCCGACGCTGCCGAGGAGCCCGACACACAAGAGCCCTGGAATAAAGTGGTCATCGTCCAATTAACGGAACAGGTTTTAATTACCCAGCCAACAGAGCAGCGCCGCCACTCAATTGGACTGATGTGCTCAGCGCCAGTTTGCAGTATCACAAACAGACAAATAACGGCGGTGTAATTACAGGCAGGTCTATTGGCGCCTGCAGCTCATCTTCATCAACACATTTTTACGTCCAGCCATGGAGAACAAACACTGCTCGGCTGCGAAGTGCCTGGCTGCCACGGTGGGAGTTTGCCAGCGCTCCGCCTCGCACCACTTCGCTGTAATTACAATGAGGTGAACAGCGGCGGTGTGCGCTGCTTTTGCGCAATCCGGCGGAGTTAGATGAGGAGGTGGCAGCCGGCGCCGCCGTGGCACAGGCCGGAGGGAGCAATGAGGCCGGAGGTGGGGTTCAGCAGGTGCAGAGGGACAGTGGGTGGATGGAAGTGAGGAGGGTCGCATAGAGATGTGAGGCCCAGGATGGTGCTGCACAAGCAACACTGACCTTTGACATTCTGAATCAGTTTTGGGATCTGAGACACTTTGTGCCCATGGGATGGAAGTGGCACCAGAACCATGAGTCGGTGGTGTCCAGTGCAATTCTGTTGGCTGTGGTTTGCTGGGGCAGCAGATGAACGGTGGCGGACACTAACAGACTCAACAGACTCATCATCAAAGCTGGTGATGTGGTGGGGGTGAAACTGGACTCCTTGGAGACGGCTATGGAGAGAAGGATGCTCCTGAAACTAAGGAGCATCCTGGACAACATCAGCCATCAGCTCCTGGTTAATTAAGTTTTTCTGATTCAGATTCTGAAGCAGCATCATCTGAGAGTGAGAATGAGGACTGATACTGAGGATATGATGTAGCATTTTGGACCAGCAGGAGTGGATCACGGTCCGGCCGGTGCACGGAAGGGTTTCTTATTGCTGCAGTCCAAAAACCAAAACCAAAAACCAGTCCAAAAAGGTCAGTTGATGACAACAAAATTGGGTGTGTGAGTGGCAGCCTGTCGATGTGGCCTGTGATGGACCCCCCTGTCATGTATATATTTACTTTTTAATTCCATATTTATTAAAACAATAATAATAATAATAATAATAATAATAATAATAAATGATCTATAATCGCAATAAGCTATCCAGTTTTTCTAGTTTAAATGGACAAAAAGCAGTGCTCAAAAATACAGTATACTATATATATATATATAGTAATTTAATTATTGCAGTATAAACATAAAAGAAACACAAATATAGTAATACAACTGAAAAAGAAAATCTGAAAAGCTGCAGATTTCAATAATACATTTTCAAAAAAAATAAATATATATATATATAATACAATAATAATAAATTAAAAATAAAGCAAAGAAGCACACAATGAGCTTTACACTACCAAGGTAACTGGAATCAGTTACCTTGGTAGTCGGAGCTCGGGGCTGGGAAGTGACGTCACTGCCGAGCACAGCAATTCTACAATCGACCAGTCCAGCATATAGATCAGGAGTATTTAAAATGACATCACAAAATCATTTTGTCATACAATATTATGGATATGGTGAAGAAAAAATATGCACAATATTACTGGAGGCCTAACTCACTGTTCTCTGTTACTCTGAGCAGCCATCTTGGATTGTGAACTCAGGGTGCTGAGAATATTCCCATTGTTGGAATGGGGTGAACCCGGGTGACATCATTGGACAACTGGAACACAGAAAAACATGCACAAACAAATCACATTATACACCTTCAAAGATCACATTTAGTGTCATAGTCCATAAAGTTGTATGTGGAAGCATCTGTGACCTAAAGAGTGGACCGGTATTTTTCATTCTCATCATGTCTTGCCAATAAAAAAAACGGTTTTTAGCAGGCAAACCAGTCGAGGAGGTGTGAGCTGCGGGGTTCATCGTGGACGTGTGGTCAAAGAGGAAAACACTCTACAATAAAATCTCTCTCCCACTGAAAGTGTCAACAGCAGAGCCAGGACCAAGCAGTGCAGCAAACATGGCAGCTCTTCTCCTTCCAGTTGAAAGCTGCTGAACCGCAACAAAAATGAGTTTAACAACTCGGACTTAACCCAGTCAGAGGCGTCAGTGAAAGTTGTCTCCACAGGGAAGAGAGGCCGAGATGAAACATTGGACTGTGATTTTGGCGTCAAGGACATTAGAGCCATTAGTAAGAAATTACAATCAAACATCAAGTCGCGTCACATTTGTATGCTGCCAGAGCGACGAGTGTGTGTGTGTGTCGGCTGTTGACGGATCGCGTCGGAGCACCAATAGATCTACACTCGACTCTCCTCATCATATTTCATGCCTCTTTACGGCCCATAATAACATCATATGTTAATGCGCCTCTAAAAAAGCTATTGTGAGTGATGAGCGCCGAGTCCCCTTCCTCCGTCCTGCACAAACTTCCTGTTATCTGACGCCCAAAACAAGGCGCAAAACAGCGCAATGTCGGGCGCGTGGTGAAATACTGCCGGCGCCGAGATACGTAGCTTGTGATTTTATACGGTTTCCATTAAATCTTGTCTTTCCGAGGCCTTAATTAATAACAGGCCTGACGTTTATGTTTGGCGGCCACAGGCCCGGGAAGAAAGGATTTATGTCGGCGAAAGCTTTTTAACAAATCAATGCAACTATTTGTAATTGCTTGTTTCACAAGATTAAAAGTGCTTAGACTTGATCCCTGCCTCCTGTTTAGTGGCCAACGTGACCCGCGCCTCCCCTCGTAAAAACACCCGTCGTCGCCGTCAGCGCTCGCTCCCGTCACCAAATCCACGCCGCGGTTCTTTCACGGATTTTTAATGCCGGCAGAATTTATGGCCGATCAAATGCAGTTACCTAAATTGCTGTAAGGAAAAAGACAGTTTAACTGTCTCTTTTTAATTACGATATAATTTAATGTGCCGGCGGAGACGAGGGTCCGGCAGACGATGATAAAGTCTGCTGCGGGGAGGAAAACAACGGTGGAGGACCGGACGCGTCGCTGGATTCAGGAGGCCATGTTTGATCTTGTTGACACTCGCAGAGGTGGAACCATGATGGCTGGGTCCTGGCACCAGTCACTTTCAGAATCAGTTTTCAGTCTCAACCCAGAGCTTGTTTTTGGCTCAGCGCTTGGTTCGCCTACTGCAGAGAGGTTCAGTGAAGGTGTCCAAATGTTCATTCAGCGGTTTGACTTCAGGATCATGAAGTGGAATGGAAGGACATTAGAGCATAAATATAAATATGGGCAAGAAAATATATGTGTGGGACCAAGCACCAAAAATCAAAAGTACTTGGGCAGTACTTTGTTGAGAGACTTGCTGTTGTTGCAGTTGGAGCAGGAACAGCGGGACCAAACAACAACAAAAACAGCGCCCTCATGAAGTGGAAAATAAAAAGTGGTCACACCAACTAGGAAAGTGCTTTGGAATAATGTGCTGAAATAAAATAAAATAAAATAAAATAAAATAAAATAAAATAAAATAAAGAAGCTGCTCCTGTGACGGGAGGTTCTGGTCTGGACCGACCGTAGCCAGAGTGTATACTGAAATTCTGATTCTGTTTCGTGTAGTTTCATCGCATCACATGTGAATTCTCACTCCCCATTAAAACACTAGTTCATTTGAATAACCACATTTGAGCTTGACATTTTGTGCTCCCTGTGACAGGCAGGAAACTGAGTTTAAAAGGTCCTGTGAGAAGGGAGGGTGAGGCGGGGGGGCTTTATTGTTTGTGTGTTCTTCTATTGTTGATGTGCCTTGCTTGTTTGTCATCTGTAAAAATGCAAAATCTAAAGACGGACTGAAAAAAACCCTCAAAAGTAAAGCGGTTAAGTTGGAGCTGTTGAACCAAGATGGCCAGAGAGTGGGTGACTGACGCGTCGCCTGCTTTTGATAGTGAATATTTATCAGCAACAAGACTGTGAGAACAGAGTAAAACAAGTTTAAAAACACCTTGAAAAAGTTTTTTAAACCCAAACTAGCACTGACAAAAAGCATCACAGGTGGGTTCGACTGGCCCTGGAAGCCATCCAGCAGTGAGGCAGCAGATATGGATGGTGTACGAGGCTTCGATGTTTTTGGTAAATCTTGTTTGTCATTTCCCATAAACTAGGAAAAGTGACCTTTGGTGCCATATGACGACGAGGGAGAGTCAGGAGTTTGGCTCCAACTGGACCCAGCTGTCCATGGAAACGCCCGTACCAAATGATAGAAGCATTGAGGAGCTCTATTTTTTTTCCTCTATGAAGATCATTTTGAACCATCTGTTAACTTCCGAATGTTTTCCTTTTTGTGACGCGATGGCGCCAGACTTTCATCTATTGCCGCCGATCCAATTTTTCTTGGGCCGCTCTTGCAAGTCCCCGACATAAAGGCCGTCGAACCATTCTAACGCGAAAAAGCACATCAAATCAAAACAACGGAGAGCAACATTCTGAACAACCAGCATCTTTATTGCATGTTGAGAATGCTCAGGTCAGTCAGCGTCACTGACTTACAGAGTGGTCTGCTTCAGACAGACGAGGAATGATGATGGCGATGACGAAGAAGAGGACATTACACACTGATGGAAGTGAAGAGCGACATTTCTCTCTCAAAGAAACCACAGCGTACAACTTCAAAGAAACAAAAAAAAAAATGGAATGAAAAAAAAAAAAGAAGCTGCTGCAGGATGAGAGCGCCGTGACAGAACCCACCACCCTCCCTCCTGCTAACCCCCCCCTTCTGACTTCAGGGGAAAAAAAAAAGTGATGAGAAGAAAGAGGGGGACGGAATGACAGCGATGAATGAAAGGATGGCTTCTCTTGCAGTGATCTCTACTGTGATTGAGCGACGACCTTTGAGATAAAAATATAAATATCTTCAAACTTAACAACGGTGGACACACAGAGAGGGAGAAACAGCATTTGACAATATTCTTTACATCTTGGCACTGCATATTTTTCTTCTTTTTCCTATTAACTTCATATAAAATATCCTTAGAGTAATACTCCCCTTTAATTATTATTACTGACCACTTCCCCCACACCTCCCAAAAAACAACCTGCAACCCTGGGATGAATCATGCACGATATCTCCGTCTCCTCGAGCAAAAATACCTGTCTGCCCTTTTTTTTGTGTTTTTTTTTTTTTTTGTTTCTCCGAGCAGGAACTTTAGAAGGTGGAGCCACAGGCGGCAGTGGTTGGACCATCAGGAGGAAGTATAAAAAAAAAAAAAAAAAAAACAGCTTTACACAAAAAAAAAGAAATCTGTACAAAAAAACGCTTCGGTCACTGAAAACAGAGAAAAGTCTGCCGTCTATTTTACAGTTTTAAAATCTGGGACGCCCCCCTCCACCGGCCCCGTTCAACCACAGCCTTTTTTTTTGTCATTTTTTAAAGCAAATATTACTAAGTAAAATACATTTGCGGCACAGTTTGCTATTCCGATACATACAGCAGGTGTGTTTTTTTTTTTCTCTCGTAGCTATTTCACGTTTCATACAAAGCCTTAAAGCATCAATAAAACAGTAAACCCTAAAATGAAAAGCGGCTACGCTAACACGTATGTACAACCTAGCGGAGGACAGACAGGATGAAGCGGTGAAAGCACAAATGATAACCAAAGAAAGCCTGAGGTTTTGTTTGGATGTTGGAAGATAAACAAGCTCTATTGGATTTTCCGTGTCATGCTAAGAGTGGGACGTTGGTTGGGATCATTCCCTACAGGTTTGGATTGAGGTATGGATTTCTCATGCTGTTATCTTTAGTAACGTCAAGCTACACATGCTGAGAATGTCATAGTCTACCAGCGCTCGAAACGTTTGTGGATGGCCCTGTTCTCACGGTCTCGCTACTGACCCATCCCACAGCTGCCTGGATATTTAATACATCTCCTGGAAAAACCACAGATTGCCCCCCTTTTCCTTTCTTACATGAGCTTTGGGCAAAAAAAAAAAAAATCTGAAGCAACATAAAAAAGCTCTGAAGTGCCTTGTACCCAGCGTCATAGTAGACAGGAGTGCTTTTTTTTTTTTTTTTTTTTTTTTATAAATCCAAAAACACACAATCACAACGTCTGTCTCGCCTGAACACCGGAATCCTGTCGACAAAGTGGCATACAATCTTTTCAAAGTAGAAGAACAGAGGGTTGTGGTCCAGTCCAATGTGTCACATTGTTTCTGCTGTTTCTCTTTAAATAATCTTGCTCCCTTCAACCTGCCGCCAAACTGATCCCTAATTTGGTCATATTGCTCCAGCACCTCCTGCTCACTTTTGGTCGCTGCAGGGTTTTGGAGGATAAGAAAAAAACCCAAATGAAACGAAAAAAAAAAAAAAAAAAAAACACCACTCCTCCCACCGGCCCTTTGGTTTTAAAAGCAACCATCAAACTCGGGCGCTTGTCAACGATCCATCCCTCCGACAGGAAGCGATATTTGGCCGCGTCTGCTATTGCATGAGCACATATTTGATATTAATCTTTGGTAGTCACAGAGCAAAGCAAAATCGAAACACGATGAAAAACAGAGAAGCCAAAATAATACAACAAATAAATAGACAAGTGGTTGGTTGTGGTCCTTGCTTTTTTTTTTTTTTTTTCGTGAAGTTTGAAACTGATGCTGGTGTTCTGCTGCGGAGGGACGACTGAGCTTCGGTGGCTGCGTTCACATGGAGGGATATAATCTTAAAATACAATTATTTACGCTACAGTGAAAAAAAAAATTACGCTACAATGACGAGTGAGGACACCGGGATTTGGAACTGCAGCGTTTTCTCAGGATATTGACAACAAAGTCATCATTTTCATTGGCCGTAGCTATAAAAAGACTTGGTTTAAAGTTAGTTCATCCTCACTGACAACAAAACAAAAGGCATGGAGTCTTTTAAAATGATGTGCCGCACTTGTTTTCTCATGTCGAGGGCACATGTTTATGTTTTCCCTTCTTCTGAACACTGCAGACTTGAGGGAACAAACTATTAAAAAATCTTTAAATTTAAGAACAGTTGAATGTCAGGACTGAAATGCAAGGATCTCTATGTTAAAAAAATGTCCTCAGAGTAGACATTTTTTCAATTTGTTTCTTTTTCACCAGCTAGCTAGCTCGATGTAGACGGATAGAATTTGAGTTTAATTTAAACCTGAGACATTTAATGGTTTTATCATGTAGAGAATGTATCACTGGGAAACTTTTGGACTACGTTAGCGAAAGAAGTGCTGTTTCTGTTCACAGACATTAGGAGAGGAAACGCAGACTAAACCCATATCAGATGAGACGGTGAGCGACGACTATCACGTCCATGTAAACGCAGCCGCTCCAGTCAGGAAGCACTGGAATGCTCATTCCCTCCACTCTGTTCTCATCTGAAGTCAAACCAGCCACGTGCGTGATTCGCATACGGCCACCCTTAATCGTCACGCTGGCCTGGACTGGATGGAATCGACGGCGCGTGTGGGGCCGGGCTGAACTCCTGCGTCCAGGAATCACAATTAGTTCGTCTAAACCATTATCTCCGCTGCGATCCTGACGTTTCCATTTGTGGTCCCCGCGAAGACGCCAGCGCTCGGAAGTGATCGGGAATTGTGCTGCGGCCGGCCCGGCTGGGGCGCGAGCTGGGATCTGAACGCGTGATTTCATCAGGATCTATCAGGAGCGGGGTGATTCGTCGGCGTCTTAAATGAAACTTCATTGATGCGAGCAGACAGAACCTTCACCACCAGCAGTGCAGTGGACTTCATGAGCTGCAGGGCGGCGGCGAGGGGCCGGGCTACATGCCAGAGGGGTCGACGGTTGCTTTTTTTTTTTTTTTCCGGGGGGAAATAAGTGAGAGAAAACTGCTACTTTGTATCGAACATTCGGCTTCATGTGTGTGCTCCGGGAAACATTCATCATCAAGTGCTGAACACACGGAATTTGGGCCATGAAGCCTCACGAGGTCACAGAACCGAAAAAAAAAAAAAAAAAAAAGTGAGACAAAAAAACAGCTGACCCGCTTAACCCCACCCTCAAAAAATCCCTCTCACCTTTGAGATATTAAATATGAAGTGTCGAAGGCAGTGACGATGATCACCCTCTCACACACAAACAAAAACACACACGCATCCTGTCTGTCTCTCCAGTTGTGTCTTGAGGAGAGGGAGATAGAAGAAGAGTGTGGGTGGGGGCGGGTGGTGGGGGGGGGTGTGACCCCCCCGGCGGCAGTCCTGGCTGCATGACCACGTCGTTGCGTACCACACGGTACCATCCCACACGTGTCTGAATCCCATCCGAGTCCACGTGTGGTCGCGTGTGTAGTAATGGCACTGAAAGTTACTTGGAAACAAGCCGAGGCTGCAGTTCACTGTTCGTTCTCACAGGCGGCCCGGACTGCGAGTGGGCCGGGCTGGGCCCGGGCGGCACCGGCACTACAGCATGTCGTCGTGGCCCTGGTCGTCGTCGTAATCTCTGTGGTGGTCGAAGTCCGGACTGTGGTTGGCAGTCGTGACCAGGGAGAGGGGCCCGTCGTGGTCCTCGGGGTCCAGTGGTTCCTCCTTCACGCTGATGTGATGCCTGGAAGGGCAGATGGAGTTTAGAACGTGGTCTGAAAAGTCAGCTCAGAGTCTTCAGTGCGAGTCGCAAGCGCTTCTGGGTTGCCATGGTTACAAGGCGTCACGCCTGCTGTCACAGGCCACGTGGAGTGGTGCGTTTCATAAAGGAAACTAGCTTTGTTCTTTACATTTTGACGACTTCAGCGTCTTTAATACTTGAAACTTGGTTTTCTTCACACCTGACTGTACGTCGGCCTTTAAACACATTTCTGACAGAACATTCCAGAAAAGTTCCGGGAGACTCATCCCAACTTTGACTCCAGCTCATACTTTTTTGTGACGCGTTTCGCGCAGCGTCAGAGGCTTTTCCCATGCTAATAGTTAGCAATGACCCCAGTCTTCGAGTCGTGACTCCACGAGCAGGTGAACCCAAGTGGATGTCACTTTGATTTGTTCACCACAGTGTGGTCGCTGAAGACACCGACCTGTGACAGGAGAACAAATCACAGCTCTTCTGAGGAGCTCGTGGAGCCTCATGGCGCTGCCGATAATTTCCCAGGTCGTCGGAGCTTTTCCAAGGCTTTTCATTTTCACGGCGCCGACAACAGCGCATTCTCTACAAATTGATAAATGAGGAAGATTAACAACATGAGACGAGGACGAGAGAGAATGGACTCGGCGGAGAGAGGAGGACGGCGTTGTCAGCCTCCTGGTGGCGGAGGATCAGCGGCGCGCTGTGTGTTCCCCTTCTCGCTAGTTAACATGCACAGCCTACCAGGCCGGTCTCCAGAGGACGACCCCGAGCCGGCTTCTATCATTAATCAACTTCAAGCAAACACAGCGACCAGACACCGTCGAAGGCGCTTTAAACTCCTGAATTAATGCAGATTCTCCGGCGAGTGTCAATAAGAGAAGAAAAGCCCTGGCAGCAGAGGCGCGGGGCGACAGCAGCGGCAGCAGCCCGGCTCAACACGGTGATAAGAAACAGAGCCCTTATGAGAATAATAACGCTGTCACTTGTAAACAAGGCGAAAACATGAGCCCCCCTCAGCTCGCAGTCTGGGCAAAAGAGCCGCTAAAGAGATGGGATCTGCCAAATTTCTCATTACAGACACGGAGCAGGAGGAGAGCGCGGGGGGGGGGGACTGGCGGTGGCAGTACGGAGGAGAAAAAAAACATCCTGAGCAGCTGCAGGCGATGAGCTGCGCGAACCTGCCGTGCCAGCTCTCCGCCGCCGCGCAGGAAGAGCGGTGTCAGGATGGAGCGCCACGCTCATTTACCGCAACAACCGGGGACAACTGGCACCGTCTTCATCCACAAAGCCGCGTCAGGTTTATTGATGGCGGCGCGTCTCGTGTGATCCGCAACTATTGTGACGGAGACGCCGGCATGCTAATGAGCTGACATATTTTGATGTAAATTATGAAGAAGGGGGGAAAGTAAAGTCAGCTCTTCTATCGCTTTTCACATCAAAGTAACTCCACAAGTGCCGTTGCCTCGGGTCTGAGTCTGGCGCTGCAGGGCAGACATGAAATTGTTATTATTATGCTTCTGAACTGCATGCTGATTCCACACTTTGCTTATAATTAGATTTTGCTGGGTCTTTAATTCTCCACTGGCTGTTGGAGAGAAAAAAAACTGGCTGCACGGACGGAAGAAGCTCCATCTGCAGGTCCAGATGATCTCTGTCAAATGACCTGCTGCTTGGGAATTTCAGGTCCGTCATTGATAAAGTTGCTTTCTTGTCCCGGACTGACATGAAATTTGTGACAGCCCTGAAACACTGGAACGCCTTGGCCTTGACAGGTGCCTCACCCCTTGATGTGGTTGTCAAAGACTCCCACGGTATTTTGGCTGCACACCTCGTGCCATCGTGAGAAAATGTCAGCCATATTTTACAGGGGGGTTAACCCAAACATTTCAGTCACAAATAGAACACAAAAAGGCTCTTTTCTGTGAAGGGACAAGCTGGAATTAAGTCTTACTCCTAGCTTGTCAAATTCCTCTCAAATATTTGTAAAAATATAAATGTACTTTGGACTAACTTCTCCTGGACCCTTCCTGGAAATGTACGTTTCTGCAGTCACTGTCTAAAACACCCATTCTATACATCACTCCTGTGTATTCAACTGTGCTCTGGAATGGATGCCGGACGTAATTATTTATTTAAAGCTCTTTTTTTTTGCTTCAAGAAAAAAAATGATTTTAAGGCCAAGGTTATTATCTGAATGGAAGATGTTGGAAAAGTTAAAAAAAAAACAAAAAAATGGACAATGTGCAAGTCAAAACATTAAATACCCAGCAATAATCTGCCTTAACTGATTTTTGCAAGAGCAAAACAAACAATTATTTCAGGAGGAAGTTTTATTTTTTATATCATAACAATGTTTGACTTGGATGAAACTTTGTGTATTCTAACAGAGTCCACTCGGGATCAAAAGCTTCCACATAGTTCCACATAAACCTATAGCATTTAAACGCCGGGTAGGTTTTGTTAATAAAAGAATAAAGTTCTTTAAAAGCAAAGAAAACAGACTTAACCTGTGTTGTACTTGCATAAAGCCCGAGCAGGCAATTATGGAGAAAGAGTTCTACCCGCCTAAAGATAGAAGCGCAGGGGCACAGAGAGACGCAGGCTGCCTCCGGGCCAGCACACCCATCCTGTCTCTGCCTTTCCTGCTCCACAGCCTCGCTCACAGCTATGTTCTCAGTGATTAGAGATGGCACTCTCCTCCACTTGGCCACGAGCTCAGTACTGACGCTTTTTTGTTTTCAGGCAGAATCCCCCTACACCCCCAGAGCTCAGGCTCAGGTTCAGGAGCACCCACCCCCCCTTCCCCGCCACCCTCCGCATCTGGAAACGATGGAGCGTGTGCGGTATTATTTTAGGCTTCAAACAAGTTAGCAGACACTCTGATACAACAAGTGAACGTGGGGCTGCCGTTTCCAGGTCGACCGCAACTTTGCTGCGCAGGAATCTTCAATGATGTCGCCCAGACCAATTACGCCTTGGTGCTGTTTGTCTTTCAGCGCCTCTGAGGCGAGAACCGGTGTGTGGTGGCTGGACTCTCCAAGTGGCTGCCAACAGCTGTGTCATCTCGTGCTCAGGTATTTCGTCAATATTTAAACCAATTGGAATGGTAACTGCCGCTGGATAGATGGAACGATGGAGGTTCACTAACTTTTGTTAGAAAAATATCCAGCTTTTTTGTTTTTTTAAAGGTGGAGTTTCCTTTTCCAAAGAACGGTTACACACGCAATGACCCAAAACCTCTCTTTTCATTGTCCACATGTGACACAGCTGCACTACCACTTCTGAAACCTTTTCATTAGGTTGTTTCTGCTGTTAAACATGAGACAATTTAATGTTGTCAACTAGGTCCAGCGGTTCAACTGGCCACTTGTCCAACTGGCCTCTGTCACAGCGGGAACCTGTCCACACCCGACCCAAGAATCCACACGAACAACAACATTTTCTCAAGCCAATAAGGGGAGGAACTTGGATCTTGACCTGAATGGATCTGATCTGTTGTCAGACCATTGTTCACATATCAAGCTGCAGTCATCACTTTCAGGGATCAGTGTTGAACTCAAGGCTCTGGGGCCTAATGGCACCAAGGGCACTGTGGATTCCGAAGGGCTTCCATCGGTTCAGCACACACTTCAGAAATCACGGTATATCATGGATATAACGCAGGCAGCATGAAGGTGACACGTGAACTACATAATAACAGTGTCATCTGCTGATATAGTCACCTCAAAAGTATCTAAAACCTTTAAAAAAATGGATTCAGATAGAGGGGAATTCAACAAAGGACACGAGGCACGGGGACGCCAACGTTCGTCTCCAAGTCACTGCATCCTGTTTCAACTTTTATGTCCAATAAACAACAATAAATATGGATTTCATTTAGCCCTTTGTGCGAGTACGTTTGCCTTAGAGATCGCAGTAGATGCTTCGATGCATGGACGTGCTAATACGTGGATGTGAAAAGTCGACAGGGCAGATATTAAATTCGGGCCTTGTATATCGGGAAAGAAGAGCACGCTTCCTTAGACTGTGAAAACTCAAAATCTTCGAGGTAAAAATACAGCGAAATAAGTGAAAAAAATTGAATAATAGAACAAGTGAAAAACAAGATTTGAAGAAGTCCCTCCATCTTGCTGAAGTCTCACATACAAGTGAATGCATCATATATCTTGACTGAAAATAAGGCTTGACAAACCTGGTAAGATTATGAGTTTTTACAGTCTATATGGCCAAATCCTCCAGTGAGTATGAAGGTTTTAACAGTGATGTGATGTCATAACTTGAAAACTATTATAGTCAGCTATAGTTGTGTGTTGTGTAGTCAGTTATGACTGTAGCTAACTCTTATCTCAGCGCCGTTTGTGAGTGGTTCGCTCTCCTTCGCGTAAAGCAGTTGGTTTGAAGGTCCCTGAGAGACCAGTATGTGACTAAAATGCACCTCTGAAAAGGCATAATGCACTTCAGTTGTGTGAGGATTTTGTTTTCCTTGCCATCAATATTTTGGTGAATAAATTTGGACCACATCCTAAATTCAGAGGAGTCGTGTGCAGCACTCACATAGCTGACAGTGGCGAGCGTCCCGGGCTGCTGTCACTGCCGTTGCTGTTTCCATGGTCCATCGCTCCGTTCATCTCTTCTCGGATGGCATTGGCCAGCGAGTTGAGCGTTGGGCTTCCAATGGAAGCAGTAGTGTATAGAGGTATGTTGTTTTCTGCCATCGACGCCTGAGAAGCAGAGAGCCGAGCGTGAAAAGCAGAAGGGTTGTCAGCACTTCTTGCTCATCTGTCAGGAAGCCCTCCCCAGCCCAAAGAAAGTATGACTTCAGCGGAGGAAGCTACCTGGAAGGCGGCAGAGAGGGTCGGGCCGTAGCCCAAGCTGGTCTGAATGTTCTTCACTAAGGCTGGACTTCTGCAAAGACACAGATTCGATTAGAACCGCAGACTCATCTCACACACTTCCTCAGACACACTCACATTTCTAAAACTGCACTTTGTGTTCGCACTAAACACATTTACCGGTGCAGTGGTGCGGAAATTAGGAATCGCTCGACAAGACCACACATCGGAGGAAACAAAAGCTTGATGGTGAAAGGATGATGGATGAAGGCCTAAACACCAAAAGCATGATGAAGGAGGGGGGCATGCAGGTGGGCCTCGCAGCTGGCAGGGGGAGCAGGCGGAAGTTCTTACTGTACGAGCGTCTCATCAGCGACGTCTTTCCGAGGGCGACCTCGCTGCACGCGGCGGCCACGCTCAAACTCCGCAACGTCAAGGGTCCAAAAGGACCCAAACTCATCCTCTACTCTCACAAAGCACTTATGCAGGGAAAGGTTGGTGCGAATGGCACTCTGGGAAGCAGCAGGAGGGAGACAGCCAAATGCAGATGCGGTGACGGACAGGACAGAGGACAGACACAGGGAGGGAGGGAGGGGCAAATGGTGAGGATCAAAATGACAACAAGCGCTATGGAGCAACACCACAAAAGCCTGCGAGAGCATGAAGGGGAGACGCACAGCAGAGCAAGCGGGGGGCCGCGGACACGATGACGCCACACAGAGAATGAGACGGAGAGGGCGCCTCCACCCGTCAGCACTGACACACCAAACCTACCCACTGATCTTCTGAGGCCGTCTCTTTTGGAACTCTATTTCGTCGACTGTCCACACAGCCCCTTTTACGTTTTCTACTCGCACAAAACACTTGTGAAGACTAAGATTATGTCGGACTGCGTTCTGCAGTCGGCGTAAAGACAAGAGAGAGAGAGAGAGAGAGGTTGCTATCAGTGTTCACATCTGCATGCAGACAATTCATCAGAAATATCTGAACAATACACAGATTATTGGAAGGAGGTGATCCTCCTCGGCCTTTAGAATGTAAGGCCAGACAGAAGATACAATGTCCTTATTAAAGCTTGAGTCCAGAGTGACTCGAAATTTGAACTCAAGAATTCAATAATCATGAAATTCACCAGTTAAAAGTGCTATTCGTTGATCACCTGGAAAGCTGAGGCCACAGTCTTTTAAGGTTTTTAATGACAGTCAGCCGACTTGAGAAACTGTTTTACTCTTGGTCCACATGCTTTTTATCGTACCACAAAAGTTCATTGATGAAACAACGGTGTGTTTTGTAGCAACAGCGACAGCAAAGAAGCAGAATTACCTTCCACGTAGCTGCGTTCCGCCTAAAATATGCAAACATTCGTGTGAACCAGTTGTAGATTTCATTTAGTGTTAGCTGCTTTTCTGGAGACTCCAGGATCGCCTGCGTGAAGAACAGTGACAGAAACAAACATTGAAAACTTCAGAGGCGATACATAATTCAGAGGCTCGTGTGTGTGTGTGTGTGTGTGTGTGTGTCCTCTCAGGGAGAACACAAAGACTGTCCAGGCTAAACCTTCCACCAACTCTGTTTAGAGAAGCACTTTTTCATTTCCAGCCGCAGCTTTGAATATATTTTCCTTTGTGGGTGTAAATGAAGGACGAGGCCAAACACTTCTCAGGCAGATTACAGGGCGGCAATTATGGCCAGCTCAGATTAATTCCTGAGATCCCAGATTATTGCGGCGGAAACGATAATTGAGTGGCCATCTTAAAACAGGTCCGTCCCTACTGTTGTGTGAAATGAATTTGGTAATAACATTTAATCAAATGCAATTGGCGGACGGGGCTGTTTTCTTTGAATGGCCAGCGCATTCTTGCACTCATTTGAAGATGCTTAATCTGCCGCGCCGCAAATTGTGTTGGAAATTAAAGCAGGGAAAGGAAAAGTGGATTTGGGTAACTGAGTGTCCGCGTCAATAAGTGTACCACTGGTCTTTGGATGAGAAGCCGAGCGGAGGGAAGGAACCGCCTCTCCGGTCGAGACTCGCTCACCTCCAGCTCGATCACGCCATGAATAGTGCTGTAATATCAGCCTCTTGGGAGTGTGTCCTATTTTCCATTTGTGTTTAGACATACGTATTTGTTTGAGCCGTTTCATGTTTAACCTTTGTATTTAAGCATCTCTTCTTGAGTTTGCCTTTCAGTGACACCCTTGAAACACACTAAATCTGTCATTTAGAGACAAACTCTCCCAACACACTGGGATGAAAGACGGTCTATGATCAACACCAGCAGGTTATCAGAGATATTCTGTGTGTTATTCAAGTGATCTGCAGCCGGTCCACCAAACTAGGTGCTGACTCCTTAAATCCCAACTTTACGGCTTGTATTTCTTCATCACGGATGATGATGATTATTGCCTTGTGATCTGTGAGGGGCTCGGAGTAGAATCTACTTGTGGCAGGGATGTACACCATTTGAAACACAGACTTACCTGTCTTATCAGAGAGGCGTACGTAAATGGCGGTCGCACGTCTGCGTTCATGTAAAACTCCTTGTTCTGGCTGATATCTGAAGATGAAAACAGCATTGAAGTGAATGTGGCATCCGACTGGTCATTGTCCTCCGCGGAGCGAGGCGTCGCACCTGGTGATATTGGCATGTTGTACTTTTCCGAGTAACGGCGCCTCATGGGGCCCATGCTGTGCAGGCTGTTGGCCGTGATGACGGAGTGGGTCTGGGACAGCGGCGTGAGCGGCGTCGTTGGCGTGGTGGGGGTCTGCGGGAGGCTCAGAGGAGGCGACGTCGCGGGGACTGACTTGGACAACGTGACGCTGGACACCAGGTTCAGCTGATGGGAGAGCAGACAGTTGGATGAGCACATTTCTGGTGCTGAGCTCTCCTTTTGGATTTGGGGGAAAATACTTGAATACTTGAAACAAATCCTACTGAGTTAAAAGGGTAACTAAAGGACTAAATGTCCAGACCTGATTCCAGAGAGTCCACTCTCCAGATATGGAATGATACAACCGAACTGAAGGAAGCGCTTAGTTGTGCTCTGCTGTTGAGCGGCCAGTGAAGCCAATATACGCTCATTACACGCCAAAACTGCGTCGAGAGAACGAATAAGAAGCAGCGGACAGAAGTGATCTGAAGCTCAACTCCCGTCCATCGCTGACCTGGGTCATGAGAAGCACCACCGAGCCGGTGAGTAAACAGAATTTTCAGGCCGAGCTCTGTTAGACTGGGGAGGAAGAGCCATTGAAGTCATCATGGCTACAAGGTAAACTAATGATGTCAAACGCTGCGAAGGTGCGGCGAGGCTTCCAGCTGCCGTGGCGAAGTCTCCGTGCTGGAGCGTCGCTGGAGTGGAAAATTCCCCCCTGACCCCTGCGCCAGACCCACTAATGACACAAACACATATCCTCATGAAAAGGTTCTAATTGTTCTCTCACTGAAGGAGACGTTTCGCTCAAACGTGGCTTCAGCCGAAGACCAGCGCCAAACTGCTTTGTTTCAGTTTTAGCCTTTGAAGCCTGATTCACCGTCAGATTTGTCCGACTTTTTCTCGCATCCTAAATGATGGAGAAAATAAATCACTCTGTTTTTTTTTTCTTTCTCTTTGCCACAAAGCTATCGCTGCAGCGGCTGCCGTGTTGACTCCTCTTCCTGTGTATTAGCGGCCTTTGTTTCATGTTTCATCCGTATTCCAGGGCCATAAACACACAGAGGCTTCAACAATGGGCCAGACAGGCTGGTAATAGCCTCGCCTTTTGTTTGCCCCGCCATTTGGACTCACTCCAGTGTGGAGACAAAATGAGACTTCAGACTGAAATTAATTAAATGGTAATTGGTGATCTAATTATACTGGCTTTGACTCGGCAAGCCGCTAAAGAAAATAAACAAAAAGTCCCTCCTCAATTATGTATGGCGTAAAAGGTCAGATTTCTGACAAGAATGCTTAGTGACACCGAGAGCAGACACACACACACACACACACGGGATCACGCATGCAAAAACAAACACACACAAAGGCAGCAACACAAAGAAACATGCATCAGTAATGTGGCACATTTATTTTGACCCCCACCCCCAATCGTCTACCTCGGACGGATAAAACCCTTGTTTCCTTTTGTTTTTTTTTTTTGCAGTCTTTGATTATAAAACTAAATGTGACGCTACTTTGCTTCAAATAAAAAAAAAAAAGAACTGCTGCAGAATTAAAGGGATTAAACAAGATCGATTTATACGCATCTAATTCTAGAGAAATTACTGCAATTTATTGAACATTATATATATCAATACAACAACTTTTTATAGGCAGGAAAACTATATTTTGGTTTCACACACTTGTATTTTTTTTGTACTTTAGAGTCGCCCTGTGAATGCAGTGAAGTGCCTTATATTCTGTTTGAGAAAGTGCCATGGTTCAGGTTTTCAGGATATCTGACCAAGGCCTCGCTGGTGTCAGAGGGGCGCAGTCAGTGACACATCCATCACCAACATCTTGGCTCAAATGTACCAAAAAAAAAAAAAAAAGGCGGCTTGGCCTCGGGTGAGTGTGATTGCTGAGCTCCGACATCGCCATCCTCAGAGGCCCGCGGCAGAAAAAGAAAGCTACCCCGGCTCAAGATGCGATCTGCCACCTCTCAGGCTTTTCATGCACAAACGTCCCGTTGACAATCCACGCAATCAGAGCGAGTGCAAGAGACACACACACACACACACACACACACACACACACACACACACACACACACACACACACAGAAGGTGGCGTTGCCGCGTGACATCGCTCGGCGCTTTATGTGAACGGAGTGTAGCCAGCGCGCAGCTTCTCTACATCAATCGCTGTGTCTGATTGTGACTGAAGGATCTGTGAGGACACAGATGCTGCATGTAACATCTTTGTATGTGTGAGTGGAAGTATGATCGCGCCTGTCATGACAAGGGATGTTGAGGCCTTTCTTTTTTTTAACCAGTCAAGCAGGCAAAGATATAACACCATCCCCCTGTGGGATTAGGATTAGGTTTTATGTTGTGGAACACATTGAAGTAATAAGCCAGATAAGAATGTGTCATGGAGGTAAATGGTCTGGGAGTTTTATTTACTACAAATTTAAGCTTCCTAAACCTGCCATTCCTGGAAAAAAAAAAATCCACGACTTGTTTAAATTGAGATATTTATCTTCACTCAGTCGAGCGCAGGGTTAAAAGAACACGGTTCATTTTGATTTATTAGGTGTCACACAAACATAATGCAGCATTATTTTTCATTTTCATTTGAAAGTCAGGTTAAAATTAAAGTCTTAATAATTTACCACCGAGGCGACCTCACGACTTTCTGACTGAAGCTCAAATATCCCGCCAAAACCACCAAGCATCCAGTTCATCACAGTCGCCAAATTAAATCTAGCATGTCAGCAGATGTGGTCCAAACAATGTTTACAGTCTCCCCGGGGAGAACAGCTGTTTGGATCCGGCGGATAAATAAGAAGATGGAGGAATGGATTAATGAATACATGTGTGCCAATTAGGACAAACAAAAGAACGGGGGAGGGACATCGGGGAGGAGGGGAGCGAGGCGAGTGACGGGGCTGCTCACCGGCTGTGGCGTGGCTTTGGGCTCCGTGGATTTGACATGAAGGTGCGTCATCATGGCTTGCAGACGCTCTTTGTCTTTAGCCAGCTGTAAAGAGAAAGACACGTGGCGGTTTCATCTGAAGTCTTTCCCGTTCACTTCTGGTCAACAGGGAGTGACGCTCCGGTAACCTCAGGCCTTCCACCAGTCTCAAGCATGGATTAAAATTGGATGGTATAATCCATATTGTGGGCAAAAAGTGGTGTTTCTCAGTGAAAAAAAATTAATAAATAAATACATTTTTTGTTTTATTATGCAAGTTTTATTTTTATTATATTTTTTCGTCTTCATTTTAAAAAAAGACTTAAAAAAAGTAAAAGCAAAAAAAAACCAAAACGTAATTATTAAGAAAATTATTAAGAAAAAAAATTATGATGCAAAAAAATAGAACTGATATAATTTAAATCCATAAATACAAACATTTATGATTCAAATTTCCATTTAGAGTGCAGCACAAATTATTTAATATCTATATTTATATTTTTTTTACTTCCAATAATCCAATAAACTGCATTCAAACTTTGGTGACAAATAAACAGGTTCACTTTAAGATGTGAGGAGCTACTGTGCGGTGACTTAGAGGGAGAGGCCAGCAGCAGCGGAAGCGTCCGGAGAAGACGACACATAAATATTTGGGCCAAAACAATACCTGCAGCTCCAGCTGTTGCACGACCTGCATTTGCACCCGACACTGGGCGGTGCTCCGGTCGTCCAGGGCGTGCTCGTTGTTGAGATGCCTGCAAAAACAGAAAAAGAGAAGCAGCATTGAGAGTGACGTCAGCCAGAGTTGGCGAGCCGGTGTTTCATTAAAATGAAGTGAATTCACGTGAAGGTGGAGACAAGGAGATGGAGTCTGTCACCGACTTGAATTATGGATCTAATTACACAGGATTATTTTATTCAGCAAAGATCTCCTCTTTTGCCTTATAACTCATCTAAATAAGTAGCTCGGCCGGCAGCAGGCAGCCTCTTTTTCCCAGTGATTTATATAAAACAGTGGAGATAAGGTTCACCAGTGAAGGAAATGTGATTGGAGGAATTTTATCAGCCGCCGCATGAATTACTATTTGAAAATGCTTATGCAGGGGCATTTCATTAATCATTTAATCATAATCCAAGCAGGATGTTTGAACTGATTTCACAAATACCTTTCATTTCACTACTTCATTATGCTCACTAATGGATCCAATATATTATATATATCATAAATTATATCACATCTTCACTGACCATGTAGGTCACTGTCAGCAGGCATGTCTGCGTGGCGCCGCCCGGGTGGGGAGAGAGGTGTGTGTGTGTGTGTGTGACTCTCTAAATGCACTTTTTCTGTCATTTACTGCAAATCAAAAAACGGGCAACCGGTGAAGGCGCGGTGGCAGCGCCGGTCCTCTGATGGCCCAATAAATTTCGGGGCCATTTCTTTACGTACAGACAACACGTTTGAGCATTAAACGCCGCGCACGCACGCCGAAACGGACGTGGCCAAATTAATGGCTCTCCGCTTGAAATGTGACGCTTCCTGTTTGGCTGGCGTGTTTTCAACCTTGAGGTTTTATGATTTAGCTCATGTTGGAAAATCCGACTCTCCTCCACACGTAGGAGCGAGGATTCGACAAAAAAAGCGCGTTTGTTTCGCTTCCATAGATGGACTTTTAAATGAAGCAGGTGGTTGGAAATGAAGCTGGTAAACATCTCAGACATCTTGGGGAATTTCAAAGAACAAAAAATAATAGGTAAAGACGTTTCAACTTCAATTTAACAGGCATAGACTGAATTCTCAATGAAGGGGCGGTCTACGTGAGCTGCTTTGAAATCTCCCTGTTCATAGGAGACATGTGCCCTGCTTCTTTTCATCCTTTGTTACATTCCACTTTATTTCTTCTAATGACATGGAGAGTCACAGTGCATAATTAATAGGAAATGAAATATTCAAATGGCCCTAATGCAGTCTTGAGAGGAGTGTCTGGACATGGGAGCAGGGGGAGCGGCGGGGGAATTGACATGGAGAGAGACTATGAACGTTGGCATGTGTCACTTTCTGGACTTCACATGCTGCCACTATTTAAAAGCAGCGGCGCTCTAATTTAAACTGCCGCACTAAAACAAGTTTAAGTCCAGTTTACACCTCACAGTTGCTTTTTTTTTTTGCTTATTTTGACAGGACTGTGTGCAGAAGGCGGTCCCCATGGAGAGTTTATCTCTAACACTTCTGGGAATTTCAAATGAAACACTGACATATCTGCTGGAGTGTTTACGCTTAAAATTCATTGGAAATCTCGGAGGAAAACTCCCAATTATCATCATTGGTATTAAGGACCAGCATCTTCATTTAAACGGCTGACTCTTCCAGAAAACAATTGGAAGAGCTTTCTGTGGTTTTGGAGGAGGCACTAGAGGGCACCACAGTGTTTCGTTGGCTCTGACCTCACACGGGACAGAGGAGATGGGCTTTGACCTCCATTAAAAACGCTGTGCTTCATCACGCAGGTCCACACCCCTCTGTGTGCTGAACCCAAAAAAAACAGGAATGGAGGGTTTGGGGGGGGCTGGTTGTATTTATGAAGATAGTGAGCGCTGGTATGTAATGTTTTCTATTGAAGACAGAATAAATACACATGTGGTTTAAAACAACATTTCTGTCCTGTGTCAGTTGTTACTGTTGGCATGAGCAGCAGAAATCTGGTTGATGTTAGAGTCCTCCTCACCTTTCCTTCTCTTCGGTACACTATGTTCTGCTGACACACACACACACACAAACTTTTATTTCCTCCAACCTTCGGAGACTTTTTGAAAACATCAATATGTAAGACGCTCGGCGAGTCTTTTGTTTTATTTTTGATTCTTCCTCGATGAGTGCAGCATCAGTCGCTGGGTTTCATGTGGAAGTGCTTAAGGGTTTGAGAGTTAACACCTTGGTGCGCTGCTCGCTCTCTGGCCCGCTGTTAAACAAAGACGGCTTTGTGGAGACTCTCCCCAAATGTTTTCTTAACATGTTCCGAGCGGTTTGAGCAGGCAACTAAAGTAAACAAGATGTTGCCATGATAAAAACACTTGTAAAAACATAGCAGAGTGCACTTAGTGACTTTTGAAGGCAGCGCTCCGCCGGGCGCGCAGACTTTAATTCCCCTCACTTCTATAAACAAAGGGTGAGGCAATGTCAGAATACAATAAATAGTGATGGATTTAAAAGACGCCTCCCAAAGCCCAGACGCTGGTGTCTGTGGGAGAAAGTGTCTGCGTAATGTGTGATTAAGCTGCGGCGTGTGATGACAAACGCAACTGCTCCTTTGTATTTGACAGGGAACTGTTTTAAGGGTAGCGGCTTGGTCCCCGATCTTGATGGAGAAGGTTTGTGATAAACAGGCACAACTTCCACCTGTCTCGCTGGGAACACAGTGCGTTTGCGCCGTGCTTGCTTTAGGATAATGCAATTGTGTCATATCTTGTTGAAAGTGCAACTAATCCATGGTGACAGTGAACCATTGATCTGCTGCCACAGCACAGATGTTTTCATCCCCTCCGTAACCATGGCGCTGTTATGAGTTGGATTACACGGAGCATAACTGCACACAGGGTTGATTAGTAAACCAGGGGTCTGACTCATGGAGAAGCGTGGTGCAAACAAAGGTCAGCGTCAGTCTGGACAGGGTCAGATGAAAAGATGCTGCAGCACAGCTGCATGGATAAGAGCAGAACGAAGCAGTCAGGGGGCTCGGCTGGAGGACAAAAAGTAGGATGTGGAGGAACAGACAGAAGAAGCAAAGGCACAAAGACAAGAAAAACAGGAGGCAGTCAGAGGCGAAGAGCAATCCCCCTGTCCAGTGACAAGGGCAAACATGCAGCGCGCCCTAAGTGTGGGCTGCCACAGATAAACATCCCACCGTTGTTTGTTTGGGAAAAATGGCCCGAGTCACCATGGGAACTGCACTTATCACAGGAATTAGAGGCCCATGCAGTTCTCTAAAGGAGACCCGCCACAATACCCTTGTCAGAAGACGGGCCGAATCCGAACACACGCCGGGGAATAACGCCGGTCAGAACGTCTCCGGGTTGCCGGAGGTCACTACATATGTAATCAGCCGTGACATCGGGACACGGACGGCAAGCGTGACTTTGACTCACTTGAGGAATGACTGGAAATCATCGAAGACGGCTTCACATCCGGGCCACTTGCAGACGCCGTGACCGTAGAGGGGGTGGCAGTGAGGGGAGGGCTCGTCCAAGGAGGATCTGGAGGGGACAAGCACACAGTCAAAGCTTGTGAGCGGATGAATTCTCAGCAAACCCTGTTGAGTCAAACTCTGTCCATGGAAAATGATGCAAGTTGTTTGTTGTCACAATTTCTGTCTTGAAGTTTGTTAACAGAGAAACAACATCTACTTCCACTTCAGTGGATCTGACATGCATATGCTCGTCATTGAGGGATCATTTGAGAAGAGATGGACAAGGGGCCAGACACATCTAGACACCAATTTCAGAGTAAATGATCCCTGTGTTTCACCACCGACTCATGACACAGGAAGAACCTTGGTCATCTAGTTTTGTGTGCCTTCAGGTATTAAATATATGGACAGCAAGCCACACAAAATATCTTGGAGGGCCAGATTTGGCTCCCCAACCTTGAGTTTGACACGTGTTTCACGGTGTTTAAAAGGATTTTGTTGCGGTGTAGCACCTTTTGAAGCCCAACTATGATGAATGACTCATCACACGGCTCTGAATGTTACTCACTCCTCCCCGACCAGAGGAGCTATAGGTTTCCCTCCTTCAGTGGGTTTCAGGCGCCCACCTGGAGGTGCACACGCCGCGCCATCAAAATCAGCCATTGTTCAGACGTGTAAACATTCCCACCTGGCATCCATTTATCTACTGACCACTGCGTGCCACGAGGGACTGACAACCCAACATCTACAGGGAGCTCAAGACTTAGTTCAAACAGTGGGAATGTCTCTGGAAAACAAACTCCAGAAAATGTTCCATATGGCGAAGCCACAATCGGAGGGAAAGTGGCGGCCGCGGAGGCAAGTGACTGCTGTGGGAGCGAGACAGGCAGCCATATGGTCACAGGCAGTATACAAGACACACAACTTTCTGCTACAAGAGCCTCGGGGACTGGCCTATATCGCTGCCACCTGTGCTGCAGCGTCTACTATCGTCTAAGTGCTGCTCTCCACGACAGCAGGTTTGGTCAAACATTCTCGTCAATGCAACGCAAATCTTTTCAGAAGAAACGTGGCCACTCATTCACGTCAACGTCGGTGAAGCTGACACTCAAGCCAGACATTTCAAGATCTCCACTGCACTATAAATGCTGATTAAAAAGATCAAAATGTTCATCACACGTGATAATTATATCGCAATTAAGATGCAGTCAAGCATTCAGGGAAGGGGCTTTTTTCATCCCCCACTCTTTAAACGTCTGCTTTATAATTCAATTATGAATTATGCATCCGCAAGAAGACCTCTGTTTTCAATCGGCCAATAAGTAGGCGTCTTTAATAGGCGAGTTTTTAGCATGGAAATGAGCAGACCGCTGAAGGTAACGCTGGTTATTAAAAAAAAAATCCTTCCAAGCCAAACTGTTAAGGTACTCTGTATCAATATGATATTGAAATGCTTTAAAGGACTGTGAAAGTGACCAAACTTTTACAGTGGAATTGATTTAAAAGCCAGGACGCCTGACCTTTAAAGGATCTTCTTTATTTACCAAACATTCGCCCACTAAACAAACAACTGCAGGTTTCTGTTAATAGATAATAATCAGGACAAAGAAACAGGACAATGGGGCTTGTATGACAGGAGCAGGACATTCATCCGTCCTGGATCAGAACTCGCTCTTCCACTAAATTATGTGTTGAGTTGAGAGGAGGAAACACCTGAAACTCAACAAACCTATTTTGGAGATCTAAGATATGATCATAAAATATTTGAGTGATAGCACACAACTCGCAGAGGAACCGAAAAATTGACTGCAGTCGGAATGAAAACAGTGAGATAAGGGTCGGAGCACTGACTACAACTGCTGCATTTACAGTTAACAGCTATTACATCTGGTATGTTGCTTAGCCTGACTGTTCACATTTCACAGAAAGACAAAAAAGAGCTGCTTCAAATATTGACTGCAATATTTCCCCCAGTATGCGCAACAGTGGCGTTACAGGAGGCTTTTCAATGAAAGGTGGACTGAAAAAACCCTTCTGAGTTGCGTTTTTTTCTTCGAGAAACTGATTAGTATTAAAAGATTCAAATGCAGAAGTGGGCAAAGTGCGGTTCAGGGGCCACATGCAGCCCTTTGGATGTATTTATGTGGCCCTCATGAGGTCCGCCCAAAACTACAGAATAAAACAGAGCCAACAGAGCCTTTCTGTTCTCTATTTAAATGTGTTATCCACAGTGCGATATTTATGAAAGATCAGAATTGTTCCAATTTTGCCTTGTTTTATATTATGAAAGCAACAAAATTGAAGTCAAATTCAAGACCCTTCTGTGGTTTTCTTTGACAGCCCCTCACAACCATCACAGCAGGTAACAAGGTTTCCTTGCCATGTAAACAATCATGACGCACCGTCACGGCTTAAATGCAAGCTGCCACGCCTTCAGAATAATGGTCTCTTTTTAAAGAAGAAATCTCACATGATCAAATGTATTAAATCGAGGAAGAAGCATGCAGATAACACATAAGGCATCATGGTGGTCAAAAGACTATTGTGGCTTAGGGCGTGTTTTTTAACAGAAAAAAAAAATCTGAGGTCACGCATCTGGCCAGTCATATGAAGAGGCGGACGGCAGCAGGTTGGAGAGAAAAACTAGCATTTTTATTGTCACCAATTCAACAGATATTAAAACTCCCTCTGCTCTTTAAGTTTCTCTGTTGGATCCCTTCGCTGTGTACTAGTCTTTTCCCTTTGGAAATGTAAAATGCCCACACCTGATCTGAAGGATCTCAAAACTCTAGAGGAGTTATTTCATTTTTGCATTCGATTGAAGATCAGAATCAATAGAGACGAATACGTATCATTGTTTTCCAGACTGTGGAGCTATGTTCCGATGCTGCCACTGATCACTGCGCTCCTTGTATTTGTGGCTCTTCAACGATGAGACCCATGTTTGTGTTGCTGATTTTTATTTTCTCAAACTAATGAAAGACGAGCGAGACAGTAGCGGCGAGTCAAATCTGATTATTTATCTGCTCAACAGATTGCCGTGTCCCTGAGCTGCGGTTACTGATTGTTGTTGGGAAGTAAAGTGGGCCAAGTGCTTTGTGAGGATGCTTCCCTGTACATCGCTGAACGCGGTGGGAATTTGTGTCAGATACAGATCAGACACATTTCATTTAAATAAGCAAATCATTGAATAAAGATGACCCGGCTCACAGGGGTATATCGCTTTCGCTGCATCACGGCTCCTTGGCTGGAAAAACGGCGATGGCTGACAGCTTGAGTGAGTTAGATGCCGGCCGTACCGGGGATGTTGTTCGGAATAACAGAAATCTTAGACTGATTGCCACGGTGTTCGGTGAGACAACTAAAAGCAGGAACACATGCCTCATCTTCGCTGTGTCAATCTGGCAGTGATTGAATTTCTCCTCCTTCCTTAAGACGGAAGTGCAAAGCTGGTGAGTGATTCCTGTGGAGGCACTTAAGGTTTTAGTTGCAGGCGTCGTTGTGCCTGGGCAGATTTTATATGACACATGAAACTAACTACATGGTACTTGGGCACTTCTGTAAACCAATCTGAAGCCGGTCAGAAATACAGACCCATCAGGAGAGAGGCTTGTTTCGGTGGCATGACAAAAGGACTCGCGAAAGCGCATCAATTAAAAGTTCATTAAGTTGGGCCCCGGGTGGGGGGAGGGCGAGGGGGCGCGAGTGGATGCTCTCTATTTACGCCCGGGTCGGCCCAGGCCATTATCTTCAACCTGATTATTCAAATCCCTGGATTATAATGCAGACGTTTTCTCAGAGCTTTGCTTAGAATAATCATACTTAATATTATTTCACGTTCCACGCCGTCCAATCAGAATGGCGCCCGCATCATCAAAAGCCGAGGAACAACGCTCTGGATAGATTGGCGATTAAAGTGTCTCTAAATTAACACAAGAAAAAGGCCCGGCGACATTAGCAGGGTCCAACGTTTAGAAGGGGAATGCTCTCCCTTCCCTTTGTATCAGCCGTCCACGGCGAGGTAATCCATGACACTGCCGAGCAGACGGGGTGGATGGAAATCACCTGCTTGCTTTTCTGACAGATCTAAGATACTGCGAGAATATTCAGAGCGGAGCTGCCGTCTTCACTTAAGCTTGTGTTAAACTGCTGTTGACATCTTCTTTAATCTCTGACAGTCAGCGCAAGGCGAAAGCTGCCAGCGCCTACATTATGTCTTCTCCAATGTTTCATGCAGCCCTCAGCGAGAGGCTGGTTCAGGGCTTCTGCTGCCACTGACTCCGCTCACCTTGTTTGTGACGCTCTGCGCTGCATCCCTCTTCTCTCCTCAGGTGATTGAACCGGTAATTTTGAAAATTAAAGCTCAGGGGTTTATTCCCGAAACATGACCTCAACTCTTCGCTCTGATCCCCTCAGGGGGGAGGAACATCACAAGGTGTGAAGCACTACTGGAGTTTAATTTGGGTTTGTTTTTGCTAAACAAGTTGACGCACGCCTGGACCGCACCACCGGCCTTGGAGAAAAGTAGCGCCGATACTCCGTCAAAAACAGTGATGGCATTGGACAACACTAATGTCCTTAGATCTGACAAGTAAATCAATAAATAACGCAGCAAACCAGCAGTCAAAGGAGTCACAAATAGGTTTGGGTTATAAGACATGAGGCATTTTCGTGAGATGATATCCATAAACAATCATAAGGAAACGCATCTTTTCCATCTCTTCAATGCCATATCACTCCCCATCACCGTCAGCTAGCCCCGCCCTGGAGCCACGCCGTTCACCTCCAAAAGCCTTCAAGTTTACTGTGTAAAACATGTTTTCATGGGCTTTGCTTCCATAATGATGCGTGGGTTTTTTTTGATCACTGAAACACAAGTCAGATGCTATGCAGTGAGCTCATGGTGCCTGGAGGCTCCTCGCGAGCAGTTCAAAGATCAGGCTTTGGTGCAAGAAATGTGCAAGATGCCAAATTAATTCTTTCCTTTCAGACAAACACAAACATGCATGCATGTATGCAGACACGCAGCGCTCGGAGCTGTAATGGATGATTCATCCTGTTTGGGAAAATGCGCTACACCGGGCGTTTAGTCTATCGCGTAATGCTGAAGCCAGCGCAAACTCGGCTCCTGATCAGGTGGGAATGAGCAGTGGTGTTTTAGTGACGTCGCAGTGTGGCAGTGGATTTACAAAGCACCACAATCCTGCCAAGAGACACATCCGGTCGGGATCAAGCTAGCTGTCGGCTGGTAGCGACGAAGAACTTACATTTCCCGCTTGTGACTCATGTACTGCCCATTGGTGGAGGCGTGCTGGTTGAGGAGTGGGTTCTTTGGCGTGGCCGGGGACGACAGGTCGAGGCCCCGGTGGCCGTTGTTGTTGTTGTTACTGCTGCCGTTGTTGTTGTTATTGTTGGCGGTACTGTTGTGCTCCTCCTTCACGTTCGTCACCTCCTTCCACAACTGCTGCAGCTCCGCTGGAATCATGCCTGCCCCAAACAAATTGGATAATTAAATCAATTAACAGCTAATCCAACTCTCCACTTCACCACTTAATTAAATCACGCATCTGTAAACAAAAGTGCCTATTAACTAGAAAACATTCCGCTACAGGGTGAAACACTCAAAGCCTGAGCATCCGACTCGATCCGCTCTCTTCTTCTTTTTTTTTTTTCCTGGGATCTGAAGCGTGTTTGTACACACACAAATCCCTGGCATTCACACACATTTCATGCCCAGAGTAAATAATTAACATCCAGACAAGGCATGAAATCTGAATAATCACCCGCGTGTTCTTTCAACCGCCGACAGGAGCAGAACACACACAACAAAAAGTTTACAATAGCTACACAAGAAAACATCCCACCCCTGCCTCCTTGAGAAACAGGACCCCGGGGTAATATTCTCAAAAGCGCATTAATGTGCAAAATACTTAAAGCTCTGCGCCGCCTCCAATTGACACAGAAGACTTAAACCTCATTTAACAAGTCAAGCACGCTGCAGCTCACGCAGCTCTTTGAAAAAAAAAAAAAAAAAATCCCTTGAAGATGTATTTCTGTGAACTGCAAGCACATCTAGGGGTTGTTGTGGGGTTCTGAGTGACATCCAGGTTGGAGTCTTAAAAAGTGTTAGTGCCTAGGAATGTGAGAGTAGTAGCCTGAGGATGTTCTGGAAAGGAGCATTTGACAAGGTGGGCAATTACATTTTCTAAAATACTAAAATGAATGAATAAAATGCAGCCTTTGGAGGATGGGAAAGATACTCTGAAAGGCAGAAGAGTGTAACTGGTCTCGGAACAATATCTCACGTTACTTATTTAAATTGTTTTAACACGTTTTTATTAATAATTTAAGTGGTGAACACATTTATAAAAAGACTGTGGGCAAAAAGTGAAAACTAATCTTCAAATTCAATTGACTTTAAGGAGTGCACATATTTCAGTCCAAAAACATTGAACCTAACATACATGTTATCAGCTGTGGGGAGTGACAAACACACACTTTCAATTTTGCAGATCCATTTTTAAAAGGAAGCCTGGTCTGATTTAAGGTCTAAAACAGCGTATTACTCTCAGACGCAGGTTTGTATTTGGGCGGGTTTGAGTGGAGTCGAAAGCTTTCAGACACGTGCGGAATTCAAGCACAAAGCGACGTTTAACATTACAATTAATTAAATCCTGTCTCAGAAAAAGCTTCGGCAAATGAAAGATGATTTGCACATGCTTATCTACTTGAGTTCATATTCTCCAGACCCCCCCCCACCTCCCTCTTTCTCATCATCAGCTTCACAGATAGCACAAGTGCTCTTTTCCGAGCACCAGATTGTCACACATTGTGTGCCAAACCGTTCCGTCTCCATCCCTTCCTGTTGTGGAAAATAACGGCGCAGCGAAGATCTCAATACCATCAGTGAAAATGTTTTTTTTTTTTTTTTAATTTGATAAGCTGCTAAAGATTTTAATTACGCCTGTAATGGAGAACATTGGCCTAATGAGGCGGAGGACTCCAGAGAGACGGGCGGACTGAGGGCTGTGAAATGAGTCTGATAGGTTGCTGTAAATTCACACCAGATCCTTTGCATATCAAAGAGCAGGAAATGATAGCGGGACAAATCAATAATCCTTTCACGTTCCGAGGAGCGTTGTTTCTCATTCAAATATTTCCAACTGCCGGACCGGCTCTTTCTGTCCCCGGCTCTCCTCGCACATTCCATTCAGTGCTTTGATGGGTTCTAATGGAAAAGCACATCCCTGACAAGCTAAACATGTCCAATACTGCAGTCAGCGCGTTGGCATGATCATTGACTCGCACCTTTTTTCACGTGCATAATCGCAGGCCATTGAATTAAGAGTTACAGTAGCTGGGGTCACATGGTGTGAGGTGCCTTTGCTACGCTTAGATGACAAAATAATAACCGTAAAACTCATTAAATGCAAATAATTAAAGAAGACCCTGGTGAATGGTTGGATCCTAGAGTTGAATGGCGCCAGGACCACGGCTCGACGTGGACAAGAGCTGGGCCCGGGAGCTCCTTCTGCCTCGGTCCAACAATGTAACTGTCACTCACAACTCTAGAGTACAAATGCTACTGAGAGAATGTCCAGTCCTGGAGTAACTCAGGGAACTGGAGGAGCCAGCTAAAACGAAAGACGGCAGATGATGACCATGATCTCGTACAAGCAAGAAAAGATGGACTTGGTGGGTATATTTGATCATAAATATTTCAGACTACGCACAAGAGTCCTCATCTCAACGACCTGTTTCTTTTTTGTGTGTGTATTTTATTTTGTCCAGAATGGAAGGGGAAGGTCACCGGTGTCCAACAGCATGAACAATCATTTTCCCCCCACTTGGTGCCCAGTGACAGTAGGCGATGTATTTTTAGCCGATGTGCTTGACAGGGTGGCCCACACTGGCTCAATTACCCAGCAGTCCCGGTGACCCCAACACCGCTGTTTACTCAGACGAAACAGCGACGGATGGAGCGCTCAGATGAGAGAGGTAACGGACTGGGACCGAGGTGTCTCTTTCTGTGTCCAGTCTGTAGTTTTATTGCTCTCTGCTAGCGCCGCCGCCGCCCCAGTCTAACCCTAACCTTTGCAAGTTCAGCGTTGGCGATGGCTCATGGTTCCAAATAAATGACAATAAAACAGCATTACACAAATGCGTCCGAGGCATTGTTGTTGGAACAAAACACATTGGGCTTCTCCAGCAGAGGTCTCCATCTGATTACTGGGAGACACATAATGACATTGATCTGTAAATCCCCTTCCATTGGTCTCGGGTTTGTCCATCCTTTAAATGCCGGATTGGTTTATCTCTCCTCTTTCCATTTTTCAACACAACTGTTCCGCTCTTAACAACGGGGAAATCCAGACAAGCACTTTAAAAAATGTATGTTGTTGGGACACTTGATTGATCACCGGCTTCCCAACTCAATTTTACCTCTGCAGGTAGTTCTGGCACCGAGACAGGCCAGGCTCTTCAACCTTTTCCTGTCCTTGTCCCCCGCACCCAGGTGACCATGTTCAAGCAAGCAGAAAGTTGATTTAAGGTTCATAATGACATCAGTTGCGGGCCATCATCCCCCCACATAAAAAATGGCCCCCGGTGCTCGGGGCTCTTTAAACCGAGCTGTTACTTCTCACACACAGCGCCGGTGCCATGGGGGGACAGTGACATTGCTATTAGTTCATTGTTCCGTCAGACTGGGACCTTTGCTGCCCCTCTGTTTATGTTGAAGTAATCACTGGCCTGCTGATGTGCCGCCACCCTCGCCCCCCCCCGCCTCCCTCGGCCCACCACCCCCGGCCTGAAATATGTCCCGTCCTAATGCTGTCGGACCAGAAACCCACCGCTGGATGTATCAATCACTGACAGGTCAGGCGCACCGCCCGCCACTGTCCCCGATCTGCTGCTGTTCTGTGAACACTTCATGGCTAGCAACATTCTTTGCTTTCATATTACCAACAAATTTGTCTTGTCACTGTCCCACCGGCCTCCTCCGGACAACTTAAATGATGTTGTGCCGCGCCAAAACTCTCTCTCTCTCCCAGAGGGAGATGGGGCCGTTGGAGTTGGGATGTATACAAGCAAGTACACTGAATAATTCTTTGTCGCTGACATGGCCAATAAAACACAAGCGCATAAATTAAAGGGGACAAAGTGAGGTCACGCAGATGTTTTTTCAAATTTACAGGGCACAAGGGGCAGCTGTCTTCTGTTGTCTTAAATCCTTTACTGCTCATTGTATTTGCTCAGCATAACAATAAACACCATATCAAAGACACGACCAGCCGCCCAATCTTGAACGCGTAATGGCCGTTTTAGGGATGAACTGCTTCTGGAAAGGAGGCGAGGTGATGCTTTGTCTGTCTGTTAGGAAAATCACTGAATGAATGTCGATACCATTCACAGGGAATTAGCAATATTTCGGTGGTGTTCCAAATTCCCAGCTTGGTAAACACTTTTTTTTTGGTTCCTAACTTGTCGAGGCTAAAGCTGTAGCGCCAATTTTGGTTCATTTTTGCTTCCGCAGCACCCCTTTTTCCCTGCAAGAGAAAAGCGCCCCTTCTTTTCTCCTTCATTCTTAGATCTTGAGAAAGTTAGTACCGCCCAAATGTATTTTGATATCAGAGGGGGAATTTCTTGAAGTTTGAGTGAGAATGATTTCCTGACTGGACCACGAACCTTGCAAGCTCCTCCCACTAAGTGGCTCCTCCCACCAGCAGCATCATACAGGGTGAAAACAGGGTGCAGGTATTTTTTGGATTGTTGGTTGGTTGTTAAAAACATACTGAACGGGCTTGATGTTAATTTGATATTTCAAACTGACGATAGTGTTGCACAGGGACATGCTCTGACCACGATGCCACCGTAAAGTCACATTCAAAGGAGCTCTCAAGTTTGATTATTTGACTGGCCTTTTTCTGCGGCTTGATCACAATGCCTGTGCACGTGCCTGCATCACATGCTAAAACACTGAGTTGTGAAGATGAAATGAATAGTACTGAGTAGAGATCACAATATGGGATGTGACTGACCTGCTTGGATGAGGGCAGCACTCTCTGTGTGCTTTTATAATCAAACGAATGGTGCTGTTTTAGCTTTATCTTAGCAGAAATAATATCAATAATAATCATCTAATTCCATACTTGCTCAACTACTATTTCACTTTTTGTCATACTTGACACATTCAGAGGCCAATTCAGAATCAAAACAGTTTTTTTTTAATAATTTTTTTGACACTGATATGTTTCTAGAGAAGGGAAACAGGAAGACAGTAACTCCGCGGCTAAATTATGATATGTAGAGAGGATAGTAATTCCCTGCCTCCATAATGACAAGAACTAGAAAAGAGCAGATCATCACTACTGACCACTCACTGCTGGCTGAGTGTTGCAGATTAGACCTGGTTGGCCTGCTGATGCATGAAAGAGTTTAGTGATGTGGAAAAGAGAAAGGTCATCAATAACCTCAAACAGCCAAGCAGAAAATGTGTAGAATACTAGGAAGACTAGAAGGGGGGGCTAAGTGTTGTAACAGCTGTCAGAGGTGCCGATGAGTGTATTGAGAGAAGGCGCTAAGCAGGTTGTGAAGTGTGGTCAAAAATCAATCCCTTCTCCCTCGAACAGCTGCAGCTTCTGAATCCAAGAATTTTCCGGCCCTCTACACTTGCTGGTTCCTGTGCATCCTTAATAGCAAATTCTGCTTTTTGCAGGTGAAGTCAGACCACCTAAACTCTGAGGGCGAAGCTCAAACTTCCTGGTTAATCAGTATTAGATAGGAACAGGAAGTCATGGGACTAAACATATCAAAACAGCGGTACTGAGTCACATCAGATGGGTAATGCTTTACTAAAGGGGTGTGTGTTTGTGAGACATACAGATATACAAAGCACACTCACAACACGCCACTCCACGCCTGTGCCTATGGCAATCGACTGCAACCGGATGAGTGATTCCATACCCAGTCCAAACAATAACACCACTGTACAAACGTGTTTGTGTTTGCCTATTACCTAAGCGCCCTCCCCTTTTTTAATCGCCCTTATCTTGTTATTTCAAAACTGTTTGTTTTAGCCGGGAAAGAATGGCGAATGTCATGCTCCTCAAACCCGCATGACAGCGTCTTTTGTCCCATAGAGGGACCACTCCTGGACAACAAGTTGATAAATAAAGAAGTAAACTTCCTGGTCAAATAAGCCACCGATTTCCCATCAGATAAATCGGCTGACAGTTTAAGAACAAGTCTTTGTCCAAAACAAGACAGAAACACTAGTAATAACTTCATCCTCCTGCGCTAGATCGCGCTTAAGTTTATGTTATACTGAGTTATGACGGAAAGTTGGTTTGTCCACAGCCAATGGCACTGTTTACAGGCTTATGTACTGAATTGCTCATTTTGACTAAGCAAATTTGTATTCACATTATAATTGGCTGATACCAGCAAATAACATATGCATGGAAACACACACAAGCTACAACGCTAACAAATATCGTTGGGAAATTCTGTTATGCATTTCCAAATAGATTTAAATAATTCAAATTCAGTATCACAATGTAAATATTTTTGAAATGATGCACATCACTTTTTGTGAGGACTGTTTTAAATAAACCATTTAAATATTCCCCTCGAAGTGGCTGAAAGTGCTCACGCCATGTCGCTAGTTCTTCACTGACTTTTAATGAATTTGTATAATGGCCAAGCTGTGTGCCTGTGCAACCGGATTTAAATCTAAAGCACTCAATTATTTTATTGACAACAGAAACATGTTGATCTAAACTGTACCATTCTGCTGAGTGATCTCCTACAGACCAGAACCAACACTTCACTTTATTCGGTTTAGAAAACTCGTTCAACCAAATAGTTTCATAAAACAAAACAAACAAAATAAATGGACCATGTTACCAAGTAAATAAAGGGATAATAATCAGGGGTGGGTTAAAAAAAATATTTGATGGCAGAATGATTCAGTTTTGCTTTAACATCAGAATGAGGAGGGAGCTCTTTGCTCTCTGCTTGTTGGGACGTCACTTTATAAACGTGGTGCACAGAAACTGTCCCATGTGAAAGAAACTTTCTAAAAACGTAAAAATGTAAAAGTCCCATCCCTAGTAATGATGCAAGACAAAATGGAGCCCTTCAAAAAGGTGGCTAGAAAGCTCATCTGTGTAGCTGAGGTGTGAAGGACAGGATGTTTGAGTTGATTCCATACTGACCCTGAGAGAGGGAGTGCAGCGGCAGACTCGTCTGTCCAGGCTGGATGGAGAGCAGCCCTTGTCTCTGAAGGTTGAGCAGATGCTGCTGCTGGACCTGCTGCACCTGAAGAAGCTGCTGCTGGAAGGCCAACTGCTGCGCCGAGACCTGAGCCTGGCAGGACACATGACCGGGCACAACGTCAGACCAAAACACGCTCAACAAACGGGGTTGATGAAACGTTCTCTGCACTTAAAACAAGTGTAATATTCCTGCACACGTCTCTGGCGTCGGCTTAATTAACGGGGAGTCGCCAGGCGAACGACAAACAATGAAACAACACAGTTAATCATTCATAATAAGAGCAACAGGAATTTAATTACGGCCATTTATAATTCAGCAAACAACGTGTGACTAAATCAAAGCGCTTAGTAACCACTGAAGCTCTCTGGTGCCGAGTCAAGGGGGACACAATGACACCCCGAAACAACGCTGAAAGACTGTGTTCAATTCCACGCCGGTGAAAACATCGCTGCCATTGCTTACTCCACGGTTTACAAACAAGTCTGTTGGACTCTTTCAGCATCACACCACTGTGTTTTTTCACAGGGGAATGTCAGTTGAACCTATATTAATGAGGCTTGTTCAAAATAAAACTGAGCTACGTCGGCTTGGATTCGCCACATGAACATTTCCTGCTGCATTTCACACCTGTCGGGACCAGCTTAGTGAGCTCAAACAATGATGGCATTACCACAAATCTTTCCTTACCTGTTTAAAAGTTCGATATTTATGAGTATGCGGTGTTGGAATAAGAATATGCAGAATAACAAACACAGTATAATAGTGTGTATCGTATTCAAAGCCTTCAGGAGGAGGTGAGTCTTATAGTCTAGTTGAAGCTTATTTTTCGAGCTCTCTGTTTATTTAAGTGACACCAAAACAGGAGTCTCGACAACTAGTTCTGTTAATCCCTTCATTCCTGATTCGACTGTATGATGAAATTATTTATTTATTTTAACTTAACTGGCTTATTTACGTGATGCAGCGCAGCAGTTAAGATTGAGGGACATGTACTTTCCCAACCTTTCACCTGTGTTTTCCCAGCCTGTCAAATCAAAAGCAGGTGGATCAGGATGTTTACAAACACGCCTGTTACAGTGCAGGATACTGGGCTTGTTTATGAGTACACACACAGGCGGTTGTGCAGCGGGCGGGACGGTGAAGGGGGCACTAAAAGCACAGCCGGGTCTGCCAAGCAGAGCGCCGCACCCTGTTACCAAACACAGGATACACCACTTTGTTTACTTCTCACAATTGAGTGCAGACAAAAAAAAGGTCTTTGTGCTGGATGTCAGGTCAGTTACTGGCAGCAATAAAACCACTGAAGATGTCTGATAAACTGTGTCCCCCGTCACAACCCCCCCGCCCCACGGAGCTTGTCAGAAACTCTCTCCCGCCGGTTCTATATGTTCTCTGCCCAGTGCTGTTTAATCTAAATCACGCTCCTGGTCATGTTATACTGAGGTCAGAGGGTGCAAGGCAACGCTTGCTCCAACGTCAAAGTCACAGCGAGATGAAATACAGCATCAAATTTTTTGCAAAAGCCGGTCACAGCTGTATCAGAAATTGGTAAATGAGTCGTATGAAATTTGCAAAACACATGGTGACTGTTGAACAAACTGGGTTCATAAGAATCAACACTGTAAATGAAGCTAACTTGAGGTTGTTTGAGATAAAATCCTTCATTCACATTCTAAACAGTGAGACCTGGATTAATGCAGAACCTTGACAGACCTTACGTCCCTGGTATTAACTGTTGGTTCACTCCATTTGAGCGTTTTTTGAGTCCCCCCCCCCTTTCAAGTCTCACCAGAATTTGGCTGAGACAAATATAATAGTGCCACGGGGGCGGGAGTTCACAGGGGTCTTTTATCCCAATGCTCTGGAAATACAAAGATAAATCGACTATTGCAAATGAATTAAACTCTCCCCCTCTAATTTTTTTTTTCTGCGGGTCCCATCAGCTGACAGGAGCTCCTGTGCACTCGCAGCATGTAGACACATTAAACCCCCTCCGCACCCCAGACCCAATAGACCAAATAAGAGGTTAACAAGAAGTGGCACGAGAGAGAGAAAAATACAGTCCCTGACAAATGACAGAGAGTGGCAGTGGCAGGCCTTTATTGTCAAGCTTCAAATATAAAGTTAAAGATCTTTGAAAAACTAAATTTGGATGTCTTTAAAATAAAAGAGGCACAAAGCAACAACAGGGGGTTATTGTCTGGCAGCCACAGGGGAGTCGCAGCATAATTCTTATTCTGTCTTTTGATGGCTGCTCGCAATGCGCCGGAGAAAAAAGAGGGAGCGAGAGAAAGAAAACATCGGCAGAGGGGGAAAGCCTCTCGAGGCTGCATCCATTTCCTGTGATCATACATAATATGCTTCAAAAGTTGTTTTTTCTTTTATTCTCATGCTCCATTCAACTGATCGATTGCACCTCCTTGTCTGCCCCCGCCGCCCCTCCTTTTGATTCCAGCATGCGCCTCTTGTGTTTACATCAGATGTGACTCGGTGACAGGCCCTATCTGAGGCCGCGGAGCTGCGCTGTCATGTTGATTTATGGGCGCATCACGCCACAACTTGTCCAAACTGAAGCCCGCAGTTCATTAATTAGGGAGCCAGGACTTTGAAGTCGGGCACTTCGACAAGGGTCGGACTATTGCGTGGACTTGTGCGTCGTCTTCTATCACTGGGCTACATCTCCTTCGCTTCCCCGACGCTCCAAAACAGAGAACTCAACAGGGGCAGGAGAGAAATCGTCTTTGAACTTCTTCTGACCGGACAATCGTAATTTGCTTTGTCCACATTGATGCACGTATCCTTCAGTCATTAACACGCATTAAGCTGCTGCCTAGGAGCGTGCCCTTCTGTACTGGAGGGAGCAAAGGAGACGGAGCGGGAAAAATGCGGAGGGAAGAGAGAGAGAGAGAAAAAAAACCCAAAACGCAGGCAACAAAGCTGGGAGCTCCCTCTGCACTGATATCTCACAATTACATGCCTCCTCGTCCTCCGCCATTTCCATGTTAATTACCAAGAAAAGCCTCAGATTTATACGCTCCATGTTCTTGCCTTTCTCCTTTTCATTATGTCCTACACGAGGCTGGCAGGAGCGGTCGTCGCCTTCTTGCATAAAACACTTGTTTACATGAAGGGAAAAGTGGCGCAGTCCGAGATGTTGGCAAAATACACCTGCACCGTGACAGACATGAACATTCTAGACTAATATGTTACTTTATTATACATACAGTATATTCTTGGATTTTATACTAGCATTATAAATCATGAACATTAGAATACCTTATAAGGGGTGAATATTGTGGAAAAAAACCCCCAAAAAGAATAGAAGTCTCTATTTAAAACTTGAAAAGTACTGATGATAAACAAACTTTTGTGGTGCCACACGTGTCCCGCCGTGTGCACCTACCTCTGTTGTAAAGCCCTCTGTGGTTCACCAACAAGCGAATTCACACAATAAATTTGGCAGAAATATTAAGATGAGCAACTCCTTCTTTTCAGCCATTTTAAAGACAAATAATGTTTTGACCTTTTGCAGACACCCAGTATCCAGAGTGAATCTGCACAAACTGTTTGCTATTCAGAATGTATTTGTGGGGATTACAAACATATTGTATAGAATATTAACAATGGCACTTTTTCAAAACACAAATTATATTTCTCCGTGGTTCCTACAGGCAGTTATTGAAAGTAAGGGCAAGTGATTTAAGAAATACCGTGTAAAGATAAGACATTTTATTCACAAGCTCCTCTTTTACTAACTTCCTAGATGCCCAGATCCAAATAAATAAGAAGTCAGAAAACAAATTTAATATAAAACTATTTTTTAAATCAATTCTTATTACATTATATATGACACACACACACACACACACACACACACACACACACACACACACATATATATTGTTTTTTTTTTCACCAAACCAAACAAGAGCAATTATTCATAACGCAAAGTCCCAACTTTTAAACCTGAAAGTGTAAAGGCATTTAGGCATTTTCTGCATTTACTGTGAGTGAAATCACAGCGGTGTGAGCGTCATTGTTAGCCTTTACCAGCATATCTGACACTGCGATCAGAAGCATGAGTGCATTTGAGCCCTCCCTTTCCCCTTTCTTGCAGAGCGACTACAGTCTGGAAGCAGATGGGGTTGAGGGAGGGGGCACACATGCCTTCCATGCTCTGTCTGGCCAATGGGCCGGCTAATGGCAGGCGGCTGGAGTGATGTCACCCACCTCTTTATTCTGCTTGCTGCTTGCATGTTGCTGCTGGATGAGCTGGAGGTGGAGCTGTTCCTGCTGCTTCTTGTAGAACTCTTGGAGTTGCTGCTACAGGAAAAAGAGGAAGGTGAGGTGTGATGGTGCTCGAAAGATACAGCGAGGGGAGGGGGGGGGGCTAAACTATGTTGATCAGCTGTTTGAGACGCTTCTACTTTACCTGTTGTAACATGAGGGCCTGCTGCTGTTGGAGAAGAACCTGGAGCTGCTGAGGGCTCAGGACTTGCTGCTGAAGGATTTGCTGCATCTGCTGAGGAGTTATCACCTGGGGTGTCATCATAGCCACTGACACTGGGACCTGAAAGAGGGAGATGGTTTAGAGAGAAAGAAAAGCATCCGTACGTTCAAGTATAAAGGCCAAAATGGAGCTCACTCTACATTGAATCCTGTGTCAAACATTCAGCATCAAATCAAACCAGACTGAGGAGAGCCAGGGGAGGAGACAGCCAGCATCAGCAGCACCCTTGTCCTCCGATACCCAAATTGAATGTGATCTGCCTCTCAGAGAGCGGCGCTTATGGAAAACGTCACACCTGGGGACGTGAGAGGGCCTTAAAAAAATTGGCGGCCCCTCATTGTACGTGTGCGACATGTCATGTGAGAACATTTCATTAGAATCGCTGTCAACAGCGATCTATTACAGAGCAGATACACAGTGCCTGGAGGAGGCGCCCGCTCACGGACCTTTAACTAACTCTCAACAGAAAAGGTGTGAGTGCATGATTCCTCAAAACAAGTGATTTGCTTTGACACACGAAAGCCCCCTCCGTTGTCACGGTGCTTTAATTGCTCACGGTGCGTCGGAGTCACGCCGCACGTCTGGATGCTGCCACTCACCGTCACGATACCAATAAAGTCCTTGACTTGACATTCGAATCATCAGACAAGACAGCGCACGGCGTTCTCTGTTTTCGCCTCTCTTCTAACTACGTTGTTTTCCGGCGCCGGATTAAAAATGTGCAAATGAAACGGGGTGATACGTGGCGTGATGACAATCAGGCTCCACCAAGGACATGTTATAACTAATGACTTTCTTTTGAATTTTTCATGCTCTTCCGAAACGGCCGCTGTTTAAATCGCCTCCTAACTAAGACCCTCTCCTGACACGCGCGCTTTGCATGCACATTATTCATTCTGTGTTTGTTGCCTTAAACAAAAATATAATGATCCACATGCACTACAAACCAGAGGCCAGTGATGTCAGGGAGATGAGGCGCTCTTGTGCTCTGACATATGTCAACAGAGAAGGTGAATCATCCTCACCCATCGCCTGCTGATGTTTCAAGCTGAGCACCGGAGTGCGAGACGGTATATATCTATATATTACATTAATTCCCTCGTGTGTTACATTTTAATATGCAGCTCGTCTTGACTTTTGCTCATGACTTGTCCCGTTATTTGCATAGCGCCCGCCTCCCATTGCCTAATTTCATGGTCATTATCCGCTGCAGCCTTTTTTTTTCTCCAGGCATTGCTAATTTTGATGAATTATTTTGTAGGTCAACGGAGCAGCGGCGGGGTACGGCCGACACGAGAGCGTCAGATGAGACGCTTTTTTCCACACGTAACTTTCCTTTCTCCTGAAATATCAGCCTGATGTTTTGCATTTCACATCGCACCACTTTCACTTATCCTGTTCTTGCTTTACACTTGTCTGACTCACAGCAACTGCTGCTTCCTCTGAGCGAAGCCTCAGCGAGAGGCTATTACAGGCCTGCGCTTTATTACCCATTACTACTGAGGTCATTAGCAGCAAGAGGGATTGTATGCTTCTTAACCTATTGATCAGTGTAACTACTACCATTTAATCCTGCGCTGAAGGAGTGAAAATCTGCCTAAGACTGGGTCCTCCTAAGAGGGAGGGCGGGAGGGAGCACTTTAACTGAGAAATATTGCACTGGCCGCTGCATCGTGCCCATTTAACGCAAACCCAGGACGCCAGCCGCCATTTAAGAGTACTCCCATATGGTCCGCTCCCTTATCTCTCAGATAACATCATGACTCCAGATGATGTGCAAAAATATATCACCATCTAAAGACGGTTTAAGAGGCGCCTCACACTCCACTAATAAGAGGAGTGATCTGCTGAGGCCAGCGCTAATCTCCACCAGCAATACGAAGGTTTAACAAAAAGGAGGACATTCTGAGGATGCCAGAAATAGCTGACGTTTACGAATATCATGAAGGTGCGCCATATTCCAGGTGCCTCCTGTACATAAACATTTTTTCGTTCTCACAGCTGCAGCATGACTGGAGGCAAAACACTGTACTGAACAGGCCTTCCGGCTTCACACACTTCAACACGTGTGCTTGTCCAAACTGTGGCGTGCAAACATCAAAACTAAATAAGGAAAGAGTCAATTATTGACAGCTGTTATGAATACCAATGACTTCCAAGTAAAATAAAACACAGCAAACACTCTCCAGGTAAACAGCAAAAATATAAGCCAGAATGAAGAGTGAATGGAGATAAAGCCTGACCAATAGGTCAGAGGTCAAGGGCTGGTGAAAAGGAGAAGTTGAGACTGCAAATGAAGATCGCGAACTGAAGACAAGAAGGTCAACATCAGAGAGAAACACTTGCTGTAAAAATCCAAGGTGCAAGAAAAAAAAGGGGGGGGGGGATACACATTTAAATATGTGCTCCCTGAGGTCAGCTTGTTTAGGAGAGGATCAAATGGAGTGTGGAAGTGGAGGAAAAAGAGGAAGCCTCGCAGAAATGACACGTCCATTACGCTCCAGGCTGTTTTACTTTGCAGTGACGGAGTGTTCTGCTCTCTGACTGCAAGTCTGCAGCGGACAGTCGCACAATAATAATAATAATAATAACAATAATAATATGGAGTATGAGAAGTTTTTAAAAAAGATCACATGCGCTCTCGATCCCAGAGTTTCTGCTTTTTCCATACACAACAAATAACAGTGAGGGGAGCAGGGGTCAACCGGGGGGTTCTGGTCTCGACATTATTTGCAGCAACTGTAAAAACAAAACTCAAGATTGCATTTTGATTAACTTCTGGACTCCAAACAAACAGGTTATTTTTTTTCTCCCTTCCCTACAAGAGGCAAGTGTCGAGCTTAAACAAACAAACTGTGCGGCGAAAAGCGTGAGCTCTCATCACAAAAATAACAACTGAGCAGCGGCCTGGACCCCATTTCCCACAACTGCAGGTGACAGGCGATAAAGGGAGTTGACCTCTTCACTGAGACACACACACACACACACACACACGCAAAACAACTTTTTAAATGTATACTCATATTTCCCATGGCAAGTTAGAAGATACAGGATAAAATAAGGCAAATATAAGACACTGCTGTGTATTCAAAATATTTCCAAAACCAATGCTAGACTACTATATTAAGCATCTTGGCACCTCAACAGTTTCGCAGTGTGATCTACGGTGGACCAACTCGGCACGGTTATGCAACGCTGCCCGAATACAGACAAATTATTAGAGTCGGTTGAGATTTAATTAAGATCACAGCCTTTAAATCCCTTTCAAATGAAACTGTAGTCAAAAGACAACGTCTGCCACATCCGTGTGAAGATTGTTTCTATTCTCCAGCAGCAAAGCTAATCCTCGTTTCCATGACGGCAGACAAGAGGGACACGTATTTGTGTTGCTTATTGACACGTCGCTGTTGTGACAACAAACACAAAAATTCGAATGACACATCGACGCTATCGCCATGACGAAATGACTCTACGTTTCAAAACCATCGGTGACTCAATGCATTTAAATATTACTCCTCAGCAAGTCCTCTTCTCCCGCAACTACTGAAACTGCCTGTGAAACATATGGCATCTCAAGAGTGGAGCCGCTCTCCCTTTCAGATACAAATACACATCTCGCAAGTAGAACTTTCAGCCTCACACAGAAGCAGAGCAGCTGGTGTGTCACAAGTAAACTTTCCCCTCGGAATCTCCTCTTTTTTGCCCGCCTGCTCTGGCACCAAGGAAGGGCCATCCGTGTAAAGGATATCCCAGTGAGCTGCCCCCCGTTTGCCCCTCTCCCTGAACACAGCTAATATCTGGTCGCCTATGTCATGGTTTAGAAATGACAGGTGCTGGCAGCCCCTTGCCTTGACAGGCCACTGCACAAATAACGCCCCTGCCTGAAAGGGCTAATGCACTACTAATGAACAATAAATCAACTTTGATTACAAACTGTCAACCCAATCAGCTCGCACTCCAGCTCTCCCAAACTGCGCGTCTCGGCACAGCTGCACAGCATTACGCTGAAGGTTGAGGCTTTCCCTCTCCTTCTCAACAATCTCAGAAGCTCATCTGTTGCTTTTCTAACTCTGACGCAAGGTGTTGAAACGCAGCACTGGACGGCTTAAGAATGAAAGGGAGGAACTGTGCCACGGGTTCAGCAGTGCGCGAAACAACAGCGAATCAATACGATCCCAGTGTGAATCGCTTCGCTTGCCAAAGCCACTTAAAACTCCGTACCGTTCCCGCACTAACTTTTCAGAGGCGCGTATGACATTTGGAGTGACAGCGAGTCGCCAGCGTGGTCTGTGGTGACGGTCAAATATAGACCTGAGCCGGACCTGTCTTAATTCACAGTGACAAGGCGAGGAGAGCGGAGACCATGGCCCCGAGTGCAAAAAGTCACACCGACACTCATTAAGGAAAAAGAACAAACAACACTGAGCACATAACCAGACAACAAAATCATGTACAACAATAAACAAAAAGCTTTAAAGAAGAGTTTAAACACTTTACTGAGCAAATAGACTATTTTTTGGGGGGTGAGAAGGAAAACAGAGGCAAGCCTTTCTCTCCTTTTTTTTTTTTCCTCAACTTATAAACAGCACAGAGAACGGCGTGAGATCCTGCTTGACTGGTTAGCTTACTGTCATCAAAGTAAACAAAACTTAAACAGAGAGAAATGCCAGTCAAAAACTCCTCAAACACCCTGGAATCTGATGCTGACACACATGCCCTCGGAAGGTGAAAGTAGCACTGGACTTCCTTTTCCTTCTAACCGCAACAGCTCGGTTAACACACATCCTGAGTGACATTTCGAATGAAAGAATGAACAAAGTGGCGATCACTTGACAGCCGACGGAAAAGAAAGTCCCAGAGCAGCAAAGTAAATCCGACTTCTCACACACAAAACGCACGGCAAGCACAGGACAACAACAACAACTACAACAACAAATGGACAATAAAAGCCCTGCTCCCGTCCTCCTCCCGTCAAATTGGACTGTCACAAAATGTCAGAGAAGAAAGCTGGCAAAAATCACAGAAATCAATCATATTGACAAACCTGACAAACTCCATTTAGCTGGCAGGGTAAACAGAGTGCCGGCCACGCGGTGTGGAGTGAAGCAGAGCGAAGAGCTGATCACTGAGCGGAGGAGAGAGAGAGGGAGATGTGGAGAGAGTGAGAGAGTGGGAGAGCGAGAGGGAGGTAGGACGAGGCTGAGGCACCACAGGCAGACGGGCTGAGAACAAACGCTGTTGTGCTGTCGAGTCTCCAGCCTTCCTCAGGATACAGACAGATTGCACGCGCAAGGTTGCTCCCTTGCTGACAAGATACAAAACTATCCAATCAACCACACCCTCCTCGACCAATCACAACCAGCCTTCTAAACATAATCAATTCAAATGAGGCGACACAATAGGGAGCCGTGGGCTGGGCTGCAGGTGAACCCGTGCCTTTGTATGGGGGCCCCTTAAGGAGGAAAAAAAAAAAAAAAAAAAAAAAAGACACAGTTGACGGCTGTTAACCCTTTGACCCCTGCCGGGACTCTGGCCGTGCTTTTGAAACAATGGCGGCCTGAAGAAAAGAGCCCCTTTAATTAAACAACAGATAAGTAAACACAGCTATCCTGCGGAAAGGAAGAAAAGCGGCCCACCTATCAGGCACTTTATTGTTCCGCAGAAAAAGACCTGTTTACCGCAGCGGGATAAAGGGTCATTTCAAATCCCGCAAACAATAAACAAACCACTGTGTCCTCCTCTTTCACTCCACATGCTCAGAACAACTTAAAGAAGTGCGTTTTTTTTATTATTCCACAGGATAAAAGTGTGCCATAAACCAGCCGAATAAAGTTTTTTTTCCCCCTTCACTGTTTAAACACTTATCCTATAATTTGGCCCCCGAAAAGCTAAAACCACTTACATTAATAGCCAACATTACTGGAGCCACCCGGCAATCCATCCAACACCATCCCAATGAGAGCAATTAGCTGTCATGATATCATCATACACTCTTTAACACCCCCGTGCACTCAGTCAGGAGAAAAGACAAAGGAGTGGAACAGGAGTCTGCCACCTACTGGCGACTTGGCAGAACTGTCTGAAGGCAAATAAGACATGACACACCTCAGCTCCTAATAATTATTAATCATTAATAAAGCCGATAATGAATCATCTCATGACTAAATCCTGACTCAGAGGAATGTGCCTGTTCTATATTTTACAATTACAATTACAATTTTCTGGCTGGAGCTAGTTGCGGAACTTGACTGACGAAGACTGACACTGGGCTTAGCAATTACCCAGACAATAAACACAAAGCTGCATCGCAGCGCCCTCAAACAGCTCGTATCAAGAGCTATAAAGTCTTGGCGGAGGATGAAGGAATGTTCACGGGATACATTCCAGTCCGCAAACACACTGGTAAAATAAACAGAGGACCTGCACAACAAGCCACTGCTCTCCTCTGCTAATAACTAACAATGAGCTGAGCTAATCTGGCCTGACCTATATAAATTATTGACTGCGACGCCTCAAGTGTCATAAATGACAATTCCAATACATATCAGAGTGAATAATGAAGTGGCGCGAAGGTGCTTTTATTTCCTCCCTGACAGCGACGCTTCACACAAAAAGACAGCCACGCAGGCATGTGCTCTTAACTGCAAGCACACACTCGCAAACACACACACAAACACACAGTGGTTTGGGCTTTCGCCGCACTTCTCTCCCCTGGCGCTCTCCCTGGGGCGGCATGTCGGCGTATTCTCAATAAAACACCTTCTTAGCAGTAATAGGCCACTGTTCTCATTTCAATGCTCCCAAAGGCCTCATGATAAATTTAGCAGACACACAGTTCAAGCTTCTTCTCTCACACACTTGTCTTTCTAAACCGTTGCCTCTGTGCCTGCGTCATGTGAAATAATTACGCATGTATAAGTGTGTACAGATGTGTTTCGGGGTCACACAAAGAAGCGGCGCTAACCTTGAGCCCCGCGCCGGCGTCCCCGGTGATAGTTTACAGGAAAGTCCTGAGCGATTGTACGCATGACAGGAGGGATGACATTATAAAATACTCCCATTTCCTGCTGGAGTTAGAGTGAAAGTATGAGTTAACGTCTGGTCTGGCCCGGGCCTTGCACCGCGTTGGCTGAAGATAACGACACGGCTCCAATTACAAAGCCTTTACAGAAGGTGAACATCGCTGTGCAGAAGCAGCATCGGCCAGTGTGTGTGTGTGGGTGTGTGTGTGTGTGTGTGTGTGGGTGAGGCAGAAGAGAAGCAGAAATAAGGGGCGTAAGAAAAAAAAAAAAAAAAAAAAAGCGAAAAGGCAGTTGTTAATTTGTTGGAAGGCACCAGTCACCTGGACAACAGTCGTGTGAAAAACAAACATTTGGTGTTGTGTTCCGTGCGTGTGTGTTTAAAGACAGGTAAATCATTGTTTATTGACGGTAGGATTATCAGAACTGGTGTGGACCTAAAAATACACTTCCTCTCGAAACAAGCTGCTTCAGACGGAGAAAAATATGCATCATATTTCTAAATAAGGCTTCAGGAAAACAGTGAGTCAGTGCTTTTTTAAATCTACACACAGGAGGGGTTGGTTAACACATTCAATTTAAATACTACAACTATGAAATGTTTATCTTACTCTCATTATCAAAACTCAGAACCAGAAGTCATTATGTCTGTTTAAATGTATAAAAAATAACTCTGGAGTTTATCCCAGCTACCCGGGGTCAGAGGCAGACACTTATCATGGGGAAGCAAAAAAATGTCAAATGTAAAAAAAGACAGAAACACAATCATGAACAGCATCATTCTGTTGTCGACGATACTATGAAGGTAATGTTGACAACTTTTGGTTGATTGACATTCAAATTCAAGCTAATAACATTCAGCGTGTCATTCTCTAAATTCCAAAAAGTATTCAGAACAAACACAAGGTGTGAAATCTACATATCATTCCCACATTCAGCTAACATGGGCCAATCGTTTTTTAAATTCTCCTATTATTAAATAAACAACTTTGTCTTAAGAACAAGTCAAACCATTTCTTCCTTTTCTTTCCTGATAATAATCTGCAAAATTACCAGTGGAATTGCCATCTTGGGTCATGCACAACCTTTATAGGAGTAAGAGACATGGAGGGCAGCATGCGACCCAAACTTAGATAAATAGCCTTATATCCATATTGCGAACATTATTACTCAAAAGGATAAGGATCATCTACATCAAATTGTATGTGATGATGAAATAGTATTAAACAGTCTGAAGGGGAACACTTGAGGTGTTGTTTGCAAATAAGGATATAGTGGTGCACTATATTAATAAGAGCAGTCACCACCATTCTCACTTTGTTCAGGCCTTTACCAGTGGTCCACTGTACAGAAGAGACTTCCCATGACATCCTTGCCCAGCAAAACACACAAAGATAGATCTCAGGGTATCGGTTTTTACCCATTCAGAGGGATTTAACCGGGGGGGTTTCAGATCGTGAGGGGGGCAGCGACCCCTTCTGCACATCCTATGGGAACAGCAATGACAGCGAGGCCTCATTGACTGGAGACCAACCACCAATGGGTTTCCTTATTCACAGGACTCCAACATGCATGACCCAGGCATCAAACTCAAAACCAAGCCACAAGACGTGCAGAAAGCCTTTGGACACCGAACATGAATATTATGTTCACTGTTATCTGATCATAAATTAAACAAATACATTCAGCTCACTAGTCTTGAGACCAATATGCCAGTCCAAGGACAGGTGGTGTATTGTTTTGGGGCGAATGCGATTCCACTCAGTAGTCCAGAGGAGAGTTTGGGGTACATGTCCAGCTAGGAGGTGGCCTCTCCACTGCACTGAGGAAGCAACTTAAGACAGTTCAGTCGGTGCTGTCAGAGGTAATTACAGACCCGCCCCCACACCACAATGATTGACATTCGATGGAAAAAAGTGACACACCCAAGAACTGAAGAATATCTACTCAACAACCAACATTTTGTCAAGCAGCTTTTTTCCACACACATAATAACCTGAATAAAACATATATCACGTGACCTCCTCCTTTGACATTACTAGTCAACTGTGGTCTTCTACCTCTGACTCACTGAATAACAGTGAACACGGTTATGACCCCAAGCGCAGGGGAGTTACTGTAAGTCACGCTTGATTTGTATTCTGTCACTGGGTCTATTAGATATAAAGGCTTTTTTTATTTACTTTTAATTTAAGAATTCAGAAATTGTTTAGTCAGCTCATGAGTTGAGGTGCAAAATATTTCCTGAGGTGATGTTCCAGCAAGCGTATAATGGAGCTTGTGTTTCAGTGTGTGTGTGTGGGGGGGTCTGTGTGTGTGTGTGTGTGCGTGTGGTTAGTCAAAACAAGAGCACTTTGGGGTTTGAGCAACGTCGATTTGAGGAGGTGGGGGATTTTTGTTGCTTGATTCATATCACTGTAATTTAAATCGGAAACAAAATTAATACACAGTAGTGTCGCAATACAGTAACAGAGGTTCTGTTAGAAAACAGGACATGGGGAACCAAGTGGTGCCACAAACCGACGATACAATATTTCATTCATGTTTTATGTTTTCAAGTTTATTATTCTATGACTGCATACTGAGCAAGTACACCTTTATCAACAGGATTATCTTCATCTTAAAGCAAGAAAAAAAGTCTTATGAATGTAGTAATAATCTATTATAGACAGAGGTCGACCAAAACATTTTAATAACAACAAAACCTATTAGGTTTGGAAATACAAGAGTGAAATACATAAAAATAGTCCATGAAGGGGCTGCAACTTGGGTAGAGCATGTGACTAAAGGCATTTCTCTTTTTGGTTCCCTCCCTGAGGCCAGTGATGAATCAGCTATTGACACACATTATTTCATGTAATTCTTCTTAGTCAACAAAATAACACACTGGACCACAAAAGGCAGAAACAACTCTTGCCTCAAGTGCAGAAATTCCTAGTTGTCCTCACAAATGATACAAAAGGATATATCCTACGGGAGGCAAGTGACCATCACTAAAGTGGCATCGTCTCTGAATGGAATAGTCAACAAAGAGTGTTAGAACTGACTAACTAACTAACTGTGAGCTAGTATTGGTGATGGGAGCTGAGGAAACCTTGGAAGAATTTTCTGCCACAGTGAGTGGATTTTGTTGCTACTCTCGAGACTTCTGAAGTGCTACTTCATGAGAGTCCTTCAAAAGGAAATGGCTCTTATTCTCAACGGTTGAATTGCGCAGATCAATACGAGGATTGTTTTTAATTCAATCAGAATAAGACAAGTTGAACAACCATAGATCCAAGAAACTGAGAAATGAAAAAATGTAAAGTGCAAAGCAAAATTGTGATTTTAAGAGATTAAAAAACAAGCAGGCGAATGCCTCAGCTTAAACCCAAGTTCATCAAGAGTAGCTAAACTTCAGCAAACCACCATTAATACTATGTTTTTGTGTGGGAGAATTCCTCTGAAACGCCTTCCAAATTTCATACAGAAGACAAGGCCTTCTCTCTAAATATACATGACACATCATCAAGACAAAGAAAATCCTCATCATGAGAAAAAGCACAGATGAATGCACCTTTCTTCCTTAGATATACAGTTGGTCTGACTGCATCAGTCCTCCCACCCTTCTCCAAATGCGCTGTGAATCACCCCGAACGCATGCTTGACATCATGATACAGGGCCGGGGGATGACATAATTTGCAAACAAATTTTAAGGGGAAAGTATGTATGTGGGCGGATGACTGAGCAGCGGTGGAAAGGTGAGAGGGCGCACCGCTGGGAGGGAAAACATCAGGCCTCAAAACGGGAAGAGCGTCCTGAAAATGGTAAAGTAGCTCCTGGCAGTGTGATTGGAGTCAATTCGACACTCATCATCTCAGCCGAGAGAGAGAGAGAGAGAGAGAGAGAGACTCCCACCCCCTCCACACCCGAGTGCTTGCTGGGCTGTGTGGAAATGGGATGGATGACTTCATTCTGACAGGATTATCCCAAACCTGGTTCTAATCTATACAGTACACATAATACATTTTTACAATATGACAAGGAAAACAAGCGATGAAACAGACATCCTGGTCCTGAGGTTCCATCTGAACCCCGGTCTTGTTTTGATATCGCCTGACAGATTGTTTCACCTCCAAGAAATGTCATCCAAATTTGTTCACTATGACTCCTTTCCGAAACGCTAGCAGGATACTTTTGCTGTTGACAGACATATTGTATGTAGAGCAGTATAGCAACTAAATCAATTCAGAGGTGCAAACCTTTCTGGGCTTTTGATGCAAACTTTGATGGACACCACTTCTGTCTTCCGAACTGGACATTTGACGCTGATAGGTGGATGCATAAATGCATTTAAAGTGGAGCTTTTCCAGTATCTCTACTTGACAATAGACATCATTCACCGATAAATTAACAGGCAACATTTATTTCTTGCCGTGTTGCGCACTAGGTTACAGAACACTACTGCCACCTGCAGTACCATTAAACTCATTGCCCTCAACAATATTTTAAATGCCAAAAAGGTATTGACTTACACTATATACAAAAAATATGTAGGGCAATAATACTGGATAATAAATAAATAAAAATTACAATTAAAAAAATGGCCAAGCTTTGCACTCACTTTTGGGTGTTTTTCTGCTTTATTTACTTTAATGCCTTTTATTATAACTATATGACTTAGTCTTTTTTCAAACCATACGCAGTATTTGTGCTTTTATTAACTACATGCATCTATTTATTTGACTTCTTGCAAAATGATTTCCCTTATTTATCATCCCCTCAGGATTCAGCCATCAGAGCAAAGGCACCTGCGCTCTGGTTTTATGCCCACTGGCGTGAAATGTACTTTATAAATAAAGTTTGATTAATGGCCATCAGTGTTTCAGGGTGAAAATGTGTCTATTTCTTGCTACCTCTGATTTAAAATCACTGAAAACATGCATTGAAGTGGAGATCAATGAAAGATATGCAGGCACATATGAGGTTCCCCAGCACAAAACTAAAGCTGCTCCCCTAGAGAGCTAGCTGAGTCCTGCGTCGTCACCTGGTCCACAGGCCACCACTGCTGTGTCACCTTGCGAGACTGGATGGCTGCAAGTGCACCTCAGAACGCTGCAACACCCCGCAGCACTGGCTGAGCTCCAGCTGACAGGCCTGGGCCGAGTGCTCTAATGACTTACAGATTGGAACTCTGTGGTGTACATGTGTCAGGACAATGCCACGGGCCTACTGAGGGAACAGTAGGAGAGGCTGAGGAAGAGAGCCCCACGGCTTTCGCTTGCCATGTCAGCGAGAGGTTCACCTCCTGCACCCCTCCTCCCTCCGCGGATGAAGGATGGGAAAAGCAAATGCAAGCAGGTTGGGCTTTTGAGCGAAACAGAAGTAGGGACTACTTAAAAGGCTTTCATCCTGTAAACTGAAAAGACATTATTTTTTGACCTCATGACCTTGTGAGCCTGTAGAAGGAGGGGAAAAAAGGGAACACAGGAACTTTCAAAGACGGCAGCTTAATGGGCAACAACTTCAAGCACACAAAAATTCATTTATATAAATGATTTTGACTCTCATCACTTCCCTCTGACAATGACGTCAATCTTGCACAGTGAAAAACACCTACAGCCACATCTCTGCTTGCACAAGCCACACCGCGAAACTTGTGAAGCCAAACCGTCTCCAGCCCATGAGAAAGCTTCATACTTCCCGGTCGGCGGCTTCTCCTCGTGCCTCAGCCGGGTTTTTCCGCCGAGCAAAGCCGCATCCCTGTGTCCCCCCCCTCCCTCCCGCCCCCCTGCCCCCACCTGGATGCGAGTGGACTATCGGTGAGGGTCCGACAGTGTTGTTCCTAATTACCTATTTCTCTGCTCCTGATCCTGTGGCTGGCATAATTAGTTACCTGGGGCTCCAATCCAATTTGAAGTGATGACAAGAAAGTGATCCATGAAAAAGTAATAAGTTAAATCCAATTTCAGCCTGCCTCTAATTAAATGCACATGGAACTAATGAGTCAAACCCTACCATTTCACTGATAATGGTAATTAGCCGGGTGGGTGTTGGCGGCTCTCACTGCCGCGCGACTGTAGGCGCTGACGGTGAAAGCCGCCCGGATACTTTTAATTAGGCGTGTCATTCTGTCACTGTAATGTAGCAGCTTTTTGACCAGTCAAGTATGTTGTTGCTGCGATGCAGCCAGTGCAGCAGATGTTTGTAGATATGCTCTCAGATTAAGGGGCTGCAGGCGGCTGGGTGGCACGGTGAGGAAGACGCCTACTGCACCAATGGTGAAGCGCCGTTTAATGGTTGCTCACTTTACTCACATATCTCGCCTCTCATGCTTTTTGTCTTTACATTCTAAGTGAGAGAAATTCCATCTGGCGGCGACGCGTTCACAATCAATAATCCTGAGGCCGTTGAACACGGACTTGGCTACACATCACATCCGCGACCAGCAGGGGTCGCAGTTTTCTGACTCCGACTGATGACGGCAAAGACTGGGAAATCTGCCAGTTCAAAATGTAGCATTCTGTTGTCGCACAAATGAGCTGTCATGTAATGTCTGAGACTATTGAGTACATTTATTCAACTTACCTATCAGACCGGCGACTTTTGCAGAGGATCATAGAATGTGTTTCTAGCATTAGCCACCAAGCTAACAGATAGCGACATTGCTACCTAGTGCCGGACTCCATCTCATAACTATTAATAAAGTAATTTCCTGCTCATTTACAGACAATACTGAACTTTCTATGACTGTTCTTGGGTAAAATGTGGTAACTCTGAACAAGACACTCATCGGTAAGGTTAATATAAAATGCACATATCAATGAGAACTATATTTATGGCAAGAAATGTTTCCTAATATACTGTGGTTTTCATGACAGATGCTTGTCCACAGGTCAGAAGTATTAACGGACTGAATCTGAGGCTTGTAATTGTCGCATCATGTCTTTAGATGGCTTAGTGCAGCTCACTGTAGAATCATGTTCAAGAGCAATTATTTGGGACACACCAAAGACCATTTAAGGGAGCATTAAAATGAAGAAAAAAATGCAATAATATGAACACATTGTATTTTTATTGGGTCTATTTTCAAATGGCAGTGAGCGCTGTCCAGCTAAAAATGGATGACATACAGTAGAAACTGGTGTTATTTTTCGGCTACAATAGGAGTCATCCCTGTGCTAAAAGCATATCTACTTTGCATTCAATGACAAGGAGCTTAAGGCTATAAAAACTGTTGAATGTCTTCAAGTATATTTTTCCGGGCTTTAAGACAGTGAATAAACTAATCCTTCACTTTCACCGACTCTTATGTTGCTTGTTGTGTTTATTTATTTTGTGTCAACCAGTGATTTCCACCTCTAAAGCAGCGGTGCCGCGTTTAACTAAACGTAAGTCAGAGATAAACACGTGTCCAGACCTGTGGCTTTGTTTCATAACAGCGGTTTCACATGAGCACAATGTTACACGCAACATCAGAGGGATGACAATTTACAGCACAAGTGAGGATTCTAGGACAAACCTGGGCTTCTTTCACAAGAGCTTGGCTGGAGAGGGGAGAGCAAGGGAGAGGAGGGGAAAGGGCCCTCTTTTCAATAGCTGAGTGACAGCTTGGCCAAGCTCTCTGTATACATTAATAAATTAGAATTTTAATTTTGTCTTTGTCTGCTGGAGATGGGCTCGTACTTCACTGTGTACCAACAACTGGCCGTATGCTGGAATCTGCCACTGGGGTCCCCTCTGTTGACCTCTGCGGAACAATTCCCGCCAAGCTGGGGAAACTGTTTGGTTTGATCCTTTCAACTTATTTGAATCCTGACAAATATGCACACAAGCGAAAGGTCATCACAGTCATATTTCATCCTCCGGAGCTATTCTGAAGACATCTGCACAACAAAGAGGCCTTTTCGCAACCTGACATCAGACCTAGCTGCTACAGAAGCTCATTAAAAGGGGCCCCAATGGGATAGTCGGGGTATTAAATATTATATATATATACACATATACACACACACACACACACAACTAGGCCTCTGTATTAATTACCAAATATGCCCTGAAGTCGTTAGCAATTTCATTTCACACTGACACAAACAACCGCTCCTTGTTCAAACAGGGGTACGTCTCTCAGAGGAAGCTGATCTGAAGTTAATATAAATATTGCATCAGATACACAATCATTTTCATACTAACACACGTTTTTTTATTCATTATTTATTCTTTTTTGGAATATCAGAGACGCTGCCAACAATAAGCCGATTCTTTAACTGTGACACTGCTTGGAAGGTTTTTCAACAGTACAGACAATACTGAGACCTGACACGTCGACCCCTCCGGCAGCTGTGCTAAAGCACCTCCTGCTGTTAGAGGTGGGAATTTTCTTGTTGATGTAGTTCCGCCGTGATATGTACAGCATGTTGACACTTGGTTCCAAAGTGAACAGCCAACACTTTTCAGTTCAAAGTATCGGTTGCTGCGTCTCAACCAAAAATCGAATCTGCAAAGACTTTAGTCATCAGAGAGTTGAAGAACCTCTAGTTGTAGAGACTTGTAAAGACTAGATCAAGATAAGGACAGGACAAGGCTAAAACATTTGTTTGAGTTGAAAGACGGCTGAAGGCCGGAGAAAAACAACCACTGCAGCGAGGGGACAGGAAGAGCAATGGAGTTGCAAAACAGTGAGGATGGCCAGCTCACTGAAACCTTAATCTTCGATTTATCCTCACTTCCTAGTTCCAGAAAGAGTTTGCCTTTAGCAATTCCAGGACTACTAGGCTACTATGACCACACCGTAAAGTCGGCGGCTTTACACCGGGAAGTCCACTCGTTTGTTTTTCTGCTATTTCTGAGACTCTTCCCCCTGACCAGACACAACAATAGCCATAATGTGAATGTAAAATATCTGATTCACAACCTCAAATCTCAGAGTTTCAACCCTTCCAATACAATCGAATGAGTTCACAAGTTCTTCACAAGTTCAAACGGCATCCTGCTGTAGGAGCAATGTCAATGTGAGTAGACCTTTCAGTCACAGCTCATCTACCTGGCATTTTCATCTAATGGGAATACACAAGTGAGTAATGCAAGCATGTTAATCCCAGTTTGTAATTTATCTATATATATTAAGTCCTAGATAAGGAAGGGCTGAAATCAAATTGTTCCATACAACAAACCTCCTTCACTTGCTTTTGCACTGCAAGCTTTAGTCTATTTTTAAATCAGCACTTTTTAAATAATGCTGCTACACTTTTGCATTTTCCTTTTGTTTTTGTACCATGAGCAAACCAGAGACTCAGGACACCTTCTTAACGTTGCCGATGTTTTGTTAGTTTGTCTTGCAAGTCGTTGCAGTTTATCTAACAATTTACAGTGCTTGCTTTATTATTCCTTTATAAAGCCAACTGATACTGTTTTTCCAATAAAACAAGGTTCAAATGTTGAACTTGGACGCAGTCAAAAAATAAAGTATGACTCATAATCGGAATGGGTTGGTCAAGCTTTTCACAATCGGTGCACGGCTACTGAATTGTGTTGGGACAAGGACCCCCGGGCCAAATCCTGAGAAATGTGGGCTTCAACGACACTTTGATGTAGAAATCTTGAAACAAAGCAGTTTGTATCAGGAAGGTTTTTCAGTATGAGTGTACCAATACAGAACAAGCAGCCAGTCTGTTCAAGGGATTTTGCTGTTAGGATGTGGTGTGTTCCAGTGTCGCAGTAATTGGACCACTTTAAATATATGTTAAATTCAATGTCAGGGCATGCAAAGTCAACACGGAACAGCCACAAGCAGGATTAAGAGCAAATACCAAGTTATCAACACTGAAGATTTGCTTTGAGTTGAGTAAATAAGTTTTGCCATTGGTACCAAAATCATAGAAGACAGCGATAAAGGCACCAGATGTATGGGAATGTTGGCACTCGGAATACTACTCCCATGCATTCCAGATAGATGGAATTCATTCAATCCACAGTCCACCAAAGCAATGACCAAATGTTCAAAAACAAAAGGAATACAAAAAAGCTTAATTCCAATGAAAGACAATGGATTCTAATGCCTTAAGTGCGTATCATTTCAATGTTAGTGAAGCCACAAAGTCAAATAATTGACAAGCAAGTCGATGAATATGGTAGAATGGCGTGTTTACAGTACCTGCAGGCCTTGTTGCTTGTCATTGGCTTTGGGGGATTTGCAGTCGGCGTTCAGCTGATGGTGCTGCTGCTGCTGGAGGAGAATCTGCCGGGCAACCTGAAGAGCCTGAAAGACACGAGTGAGCCTCATGAAAAAAAGAACCGGACTGAGTGAAAAGTCCAACGAGAACAATTTAGAGACCACTATCAGCGAAAATGTATCACCATGCAGCAACACTTCCTTGACCTTTCAAGAGATAACAAACAAATATCCAGTAACATATTCCACAACAATAAGCCCTTGGTGTCAAGCAAGTGGAGCTCCAGCACAACAGAATAGAATGCTTATTTACCAGACACAGTAAATAACAGCAAACAGACACTTCCAAAGATACTGATCGGAGCATTCGATTCCTGGTAAGCGCTCCCATCTCAAGAGAAAATGAAAAGGCCTGACCGCTGCTTCAAGTAAACGACACAGCTTTCTCAGTGGAAAACAAAATACAGTGCAGTCACATGTTTATTGCTCTTGCGACTCCCTTTTCCCTTACAATAAATAATCAAACATGGCATCCAGAGTAAACAAAGCTGGAGAGAGCTCGTGGGGAAAAAACACAGTGGTCTTGAAAACGGTCAGCGATACCAAGAAAAGCAAGCGATGTGTTCCCACAGTGAGCTGGCTAGCCTCACACCTCCACCAGTAAACCATCTGGGTAAATATCTGCCTTCATTCTTTCCATGTTCCACAGACGATTGCTCCCACAATTAAACAAACACATCCAGCTCATCTCTGACACTGAAAAGCTCCTCACTTAATAGTAGGAGAGGAGCCGCTCTGGGGGGAAAAAAGGTTAGACAAAGTAGCAGTGTGAAGGGTTTGTTACAGCAATGACGTACGAGACACTGTGAAAGTGAGACGTCTTTCTGGGAGAGGTGATACGGAGAGGACCTATTGTGATGAAGTTCGGGACTAAAACAAGAGACAGTAAGGGAACAGCTGTATGATGGTTTGTGTGTGGGTGTTTAAGCAGTGACGCTCCCAGACGCAGGGTTGTCGGATGACATCATGCAACATAAATATGACCACAGTCTACAAAGAGGCCACAACGCTGGCATTTTCCCCACACTCCACATTTAACCATCATAAATGATCTCGCGCTGGCTTTAAATGTGAACTTAAATAACGCCAAAGCAACTAATCTCAATCTTTACATCAGACTGCAACGTGCTTGGAGACGGGGAAAGCCCCCCCTCGCCACTCCCTTCCTCCTGCAAGTTCACTCAGGGAGAAACTACTAAAGTACAGGTCCGATCCTCCTACGCAGGCAATGTCTATGTTTGACTTTTGAAACCATAACCAAAACTCAGAAGCAAAATCTCATTTCAAAAATGACCCTAACCCTAACTCCAAAACAGACAGTTAAACAATACTGAGTTTCAAAAAGAGACGCCTCATATCACTGACAAAACAGCTACCCACTTAGGTAGCTTTTTCTCTAGCCATCATTGACCCTAACTCAAAGTGTTTTCCAATGTATCAGATCTGCAACAAATCTTAGTGGCTAATATGAATATCTGCAGTGGCAGGTCCACACCAAATCACATACATTTGCACAGGACAGTGTTGTTGTGAACCTAGTAAGAATGTGTCTCAAGCTGAAAAAAGTCCAAGAGCACCTGTACTCAATGTGCATGAGGGGAAGAAACCCACTTCTGCTGTACATTCTTATTACCATCTACAGAAGCAGGAGATCATTTTTAACCAGGAAGATACATTTTGTTTAAACATTTCCCCTTAGAACTTTTTCAAGTCCTTCAACTATTGCAGGGCACTCTGGGGTAACTGTGGTTTACTGGCATTTAACAGATAAAAAGACCAAACAAAGCCACACAAAATTTCCCCCCTCACAGGTCACATTTGGCCCAAAGGTCTTGTGTTTGACACGCATGGCTTTTTGGTATAAGTCATACCCTGGGACAGGCTTGAAACATATAGAACTAGAAATTATAACCTGCCATACGAAGCACCGCAGGGAGTAATGCTAGGAACAAGTTTCACCATTTCATAATTCATTTTGGAAAATGACACGATAAAAATAATGTTAGAAAAAAAGTCAAAACTCATCCTCATCATAAGCATCAGAACTCACATGTTCCACAGTGGGGTTTCCTGCAGTGCTTTATGGTGGAGGCATCCCAGTGCCACAAACAACAACCTCAAATTCAGTCTAATAGATTGTGATGCTTTGATTCATTCCTGTTCCTCACACTCACCAGCCAAACTAAATGGGACAGAACACAGTCTATGACCTTATAAACACAACAATGGTCTAAGAGCCCCATCTTGACAATGAGCAATCCTTCTTCTTGGTTGTTGTGCGAGGAAATACAGAGCCACTTCATCACTTTCATCAGTCTCCGACTGGCTTGACTATCTAGGGAAACCCTGCACAGCGCCAAAGGATCAGCTCTACTCTGAGTATCTGACCTGCGACTGATGCCCCTACACTTAGTCACAAGTGGGGAAGAAAAGTGATGTAAAATGTCACCGTCCTTCCATAACATCCAACTTATACTACCCACAAATGCAGCAGCAAGTCAGCCAGAGCACCACAAGGTTAAACTTGAGCCAGGTTTATGGTCATTTGAAGTTATCAATTTTCATCCAATGATGTTTTTAAACATGTTGGTGACACAAGAAATGAGCTCAATCATGCCACTGATCTTCACAACCTGGAAAGATGTCACTGTTCTGGTGTATGATAAAGTGAGGGTTTACAAGGAAACCATAAAAAAGCAGTTATTACGAACTATTTCACAACACTCAGGGGTGTGTGTCTGCACAACCAAGAGTAAACAGACATTTCTGTTTTCTGCTTCCCTGTGTACGATGACACACGCAGTAAAATGTGTGCGTTTACAACTGAGGGTGTAGGAACAAAAGGAGTTGAGTCAACAGGATGTGACAGGAAGTTTAGACAGTCATGGATAAAAAAGGTACTTTTCTGGGAATCCTGACCTCACCACCAACTTCATTTGAATAGAATAAGTATCAACAAAATGATCACTGCAAGCATGTTACAAGCAAATACAGTGGAAACTCTGACAGGCCACACATCCTGTCAGTTAAGAGTGGGCACCGCAAACACTTTATGGCCACCGTTATCATTAACAGGTAGTTATGACATGCATTCATCCAAAAGCAATAAAAATATCACTGGGTCCATCAAAACAGTCACACACCCATTTACTTAAGTAACTTTGTTTTACATACAAATACAGTCAAACACAACCAGCTTACCTCTTTTGAGTCAAAGTCAACATCCTGACAAATATTTCTGAAAATTAAAATGCCGTGCAAATAGAAATAATTATAATGCCCTTGATACAAAGAGATGTTCTCGGAGTGGATTTTTTTTTTCAACAGCACTCAGGAGTTGATCTCATTACCCTGCAGAGGGAAAACACTGTTCACAGTTTTGGGAATGTTGCTTTCGTACGAGTTTTTAAAAACCTTTCAAGAGGCCTAATGATAACATGAGAAGACAAAAAAAAGGATTGTTAAGTGGCTTGGTAATGTTTACACAGCAGCATCACCCCAGTTACAATCTAGGCGTCTCCATCTGGTCTTGCATTTACATGCCTTTGATCTCCCTGAAAGTACTGGACACTTGTAGTGTGTGTAGAAAATGTAACAATTCAAGCTGGTTTATCATGTTTTTGTTTTCTTCTGCTTTGCTAGCTTCTCACCCTGAACCTGACCATCCAAAACAAATGGTCAAACTTAACAAACAAAGTAACTAATGACCCAGCCACTTGTCAAGAATTGGTCTCCACGAGTGAGGATAAGCCAGGTACACACACACACACCAACTGCTGACACATATCCACGATCAGACGAAAAGCCAAAATACAACCTGCACAGTGGCTGTGGTAAAGATACTTAGGTTTATATTCGGACTGGAAGCACACGACTGGAAACAAGCATATCAGTGGGACAGCTCATGGAGAAAAGTTAGGTGACAAAGTCAGGGAGGCCGAGCTCAGCTGGAAGGGCATCAAACTGGTCACAATACATGAGAGCTTCCTTATTTCATTAGAAGGGAAGTTGACTGCATTAATCTTCCACCAATTATCTGTCCATCCGTACGTCCATCCATCCATCTATCTATCTATCTATCTATCTATCTATCTATCTATCTATCTATCTATCTATCTATCTATCTATCTATCTATCTATCTATCTATCTATCTATCTATCTATCTATCTATCTATCATCCATCCATCCATCCATCCATCCATCCATCCATCCATCCATCCATCCATCCATCCATCCATCCATCCATCCATCCATCCATCTATCTTGGGGACTGTATCTTTCCCCTTGCAATTGCATTCGGAACGCTCACAAAGGTCTTCTTAGAATACCTCCTATATCACACGCAATGAGATAGACATCATGTCCTTGTTCACACACGTGTGTGCCTGAAGTCCTGAGCTTGCATACCACACTCATGTGAAGGAGCTGGTGCGATGGAGAGCTGTAGTCTTTGCGTGATGAATTCACCACTGAGGAGCAGAGGGCCTCGCCTTTGGAAAGGAAACAACAGTAGTGATGAATGTCAGGTGAGCGGAGCTCTGCGATCAGTCAGGAAGTCCAGCAGATAACCTTGACATTTACACCCGTGCTGCTGAAGCCCAGCTGGGGGTGCACAGGGAAGCCAAAGGGCCTGGATTCTTCTGAGCTGGACTACATTGAGCCCTCAGCTATTAGCTGTGTTATTGCAAGCCGCGGCCCAGCACACCCTCTGGCCCAATAACCACAGGTGATTGCTTGTGGTCAAGTAAATACACCAAAGAACATGCTCATGAGGATGAAAGCAGAAACGCTGGCACATCTCATTCTTTGGGGTTTTCTCTTCCTGGCCGTGGGGACGCTCTTACACCTGCGTGCACATCTTCCAGCAATTAAGAACAATCTGCCTCAAACCATTTCACGTTCAAGGTCCATCCCTGCTGTGACAACACTCGCACCACCTTTAAAAAGTTCTTCGTGGAATGATATTGTCAGTCGCAAAGCTGAGCCAAGGGCGTGTAGAGATGGTAAAGGTTGGATTTCTAAAATATGTCGGCATTTGTTGTAGTAGCGTAAAGGTGCGGTTGGGGATCGAGCAAAAGAGCAGACTTGACTGTGTGGCAATGCTCTGAGCTGGGATTTGTAAGACACCCTGAGCTGGCTTTAGCAGCAGGAAACCCCAAAGCCTGTAAATAATCCACATGTGCAGACTGCACATAAAGACACGCAGTACTTAGCAGTTCCCTTATCGCAGCTTGATAGCCCAGGGACATAAGAGACGCTCCTGCCTTTATTCACTAATGCGGTGTGAAAGTAGATGCAGATAAAGCAGCCGTTGTTTATTGAGGAAGTTCTTTAAAAGCAGCGGTAGAGGGTGTGAACTTTGGATGGGCTGAAATGCCAGAAAAAAGACAAGCTAGAAGTGAAAAAAAACCCAAATTTGTTGCTGATAAAGAGTAACAGAAGAAGGTGTTGGCGACCTCACGTGTTGTTCTGCTGTAATCAATGAACAACAACGTTGATAAATAAATGTTAATATGATGATATTTTGCGAAATATCAAGCCTGAGTCTGATGCTTCTGTTTTCAGCTGTCTGAGTGGAATCTACAAGGTTATGGCTGTGAGCATTCAGTGATCTACTACCAACTCAATTTAACAGAAAATATTCAATAAAAATTATATTAATTGGATTTTCTTACCTTTCTATCTCCACTTACAAATCTTTTTTTTTCTTTTATCTGCAATGCAAAGCAGAGAAACGTGTACTTTGCCACTAAGTATATAATTAATGCAGTTTCCAAAAAGCCTCTTCAAATGGAAAACAGGCCCTGATGCGCAAACCCTCGCGCATTATGTGGTCCTTGCAACAACACTCACCACTCTGTGTTTAGTTGTCCAAACTAATTCATGACGAATACATAAATAAATCAATGTTTTATTCCACTTTCAGCCATTTCGGTGGAGTCCTTTGCTGCACTTTCCGACCAATCTATTAATATTTATGACAATTTTAAACACCACAAATGGCCACATTAAACAACAAAGAGACCCATGCACTGGCATCGAGGAAAAATAAATAAATAAAACTTACTTTAATAAAGACACGTTTTTCTAGTGGCATCATTTACCCCCATTGGCTTGTCTTCAAGGGAAAAACTCATATGAGTGCAATAAATCCACATCTCCATTTGCAGCATACTTCAATACTGTGTGTACTGGTTCTGACTGACATTCAACTGTGAAAAAAGAAACATCGACAACACTAGCAACACATTTTTGAGTCTATTGGTAACACGATGAATGTCTGTGACTGGGACCTGCTATGGTCTTCCATGTACAGTCACAATGATCCGCCTGCCATAAAGATCCATATCAAATTAATCTACCAACTCTGACTTGACTTGACTCAGTAGATCGCGATCGACGTGCAGTAAAATGGGCAGCCCTGCTCTACGCATTTGTGGAGAACCAGTTCACTTTTTCAAAGACTAGTCCTAGAAGTGCCTTTCACGTCCGACAGAATCTCTGAATCCGACTTCGCTGGAGCTGCTGTCAGCGAAGTTGACACGTGATTTTGCCAAATACAATACTCTAGCCAACTTGATGTTGTCCACGACAAGAATGAACACGAACTTAACAAGTTTTCTAAGAGACCGCTCATGAAAAATGGAAAGCGTCCCACACTTTCTTCATTTGTTGCTTTTTTTTATGGTTTGGACCAAACAGTTTTGGCAAACTGCTAATGTTGATATACAACTGTTTCAGTTAATCTTTAAATTGGAAATGCTTAAATCTCTGATGCTATCCATGTGTGCAGAACATACGCAAAAAACAGTGCAATAATGTGGATATATCTAAATATACATAGCACGTTTTCCACATTTTTATGTGCCAGAGACTCCTTATTACGCCTAGATTTCCATTCTCAGGGCTGTTAAACAGATATTACAGTTCCATGACAAATGCCTCTGGAAAGAAAAACACCGTATAGAAAAAAGGATGGAATTTAAGGTCTTAGGGGTAAAGGTGAAGAGTACAAAAGGGGACAGGGAAGCTGGGAGGGTGGACGAACAAGAGTGTGAACTGAGTAGAGGTAACAGAGTGAGCTGAGATACAAGGACAGACAAGAGATGAGAAAAAGGTGGGTAAAGGGAGGGTGAGCGTTTCCCCCAGCAGTCATTCGGGACTCTCAGAGCCTGGTACTGAGGCCTCACCCCCACACTTGCACCCCTTTTACCCGGCGTGGTTAGCTCAGCGAAGTGGGTCTGACAGCTTCCGCTTGCTGTGTTCTCAGCATTTGTTTGGATTCCCCAGCCTTGCTTAGCCAGCAGCTTCACAACAGATGGCTAGAGGAGGCCTCTATTCAGGCGGCTCCTCTGTTTCCAAAATCACATGAAGGAAAGTACACAAGCTGCAGACAAAACACACAATCCCTCCAACAGCACACACATGCAAATGACATGGATTGTCAGAATTGCACAGGCAGCAAACGGGGGTCACGGCGAATAAGCGCGCCGCTAACACTTATTTCATTGCCCGCAGAAACGCATGCAAAACACAGCGGGATGAAACACTTGCAGGGAACACATGCAACGACAAGCAAGGGAACACAAGGATGCTGTTGTCTGATTATGCCAAACTACTTCCTGCATGATTCAATAACCGAGCGGATCTCGGTGAAAGCATTTCCGCACCCCGCCTTTATTAAATGAATAGTATGTTTATTGCAGCTTTAGTGCGGTGTAAACTCATAAACACCCTCCCGGAGTACAAGGGAAGCTGTCAACTAAATATTGTTTCTCTCACGAGTCGCTCTTCCAGCTCAATTACGCCTTTCAACTTCACAGGCTCAGTGTGATAAAGTGGCAGTAAAAATCATTCACATTAATACACCATTGTGCATCTGCTGCTAAAGGTAATTAAAGAAGTAAATGACTCATAAGAATAGACGTATTAGCCACAAAATGGAAGGCAACTGGGCTGGCTCATGAAAATATGTACCATTAAGATACTGCGTTTTCATATTGGGGTAATCAGCTCCACTCGGCTGATGCTGATTTAATCCACTCCAGTGGAAAGTCTATCAGCGCACAGCCGCGTGTCACTCAGGCGGGCAGTTTCTCTCTTTTGTGTGCGCGCCATGAGTCAAGCCCTGCAACTTAAGAATTGGACTAGCTGCGGAAAACAAGGAGGGGTCCCAGATCCATATCAGTCAGACGGGCGGCTAGTCTTCATTTGCCTTCATTTAGATGTGGAATAAATATGGACGGTTAAAGAAAGCTCAATGAGGCAAACGCACAAGTGACCCAAGCGCTAAGCCCATTCTCTGCCGGCCCTTCTTCCTTGACCTCATCTTTCCTTTCTGCAGCCAGACGCCCGCTGAATGAAATGCTGAGAAGAAAGGAGCCGTGCTAACGGTGCAGGATACTTAGACGCACAGTTTTTAAACACACACTCCTCTGGATTGCATCTTTGCAGGAAGTGTTGCATCACTATCGAGTGCTGCGTGTTGTGCTTGGGAAAACGGGTGCTTCCAAAACCCAGCGTGAGACCCCGAATAAGGTGAGGAGATTTTTTATCATGCGTGAATGATATTGTTTAGAATGGGAAGATCTTTCTTCACTGGTCTCAGAGACGGAGGACTCAACTCTTCTGATACACTTGAGGCCCGCAGGATATGGACGGTAAAACTCAGAAATCTTTCCATTTATTTGCGGTGAATATAAATGAATAAAGAAGCAACGGCGAGTGCTTTCACACATACTTCATTAGTTGGGAACTTTCTGTGCGGAAGCTCTTTTGGACAATACAGCGAGACGTTGAGTCAGGTTTAGCTATGATTTGTATTAATGTACCAAAAGACACGGGGCATACTCGTCCACTCAGAGTACTTCCTCTCAAGAAAATTTGATAAAGAACTGCGGTGATTTATGTCGCAGGCGGACAATATAAGCCGCTAAACCTTACAGTGGACATTTACGAGGGAATGCGTGATGTTTATTGAGCCCCAGATACAGCGACCAGACAGTTAGGTTGCACTCAAGCCTGAACTGATGGACCGTGTTGGCTGAAAAATCAACGGCCTCCAGGGTGTGTCTTTTAACTTCGTGCGAGCGAAAGCAGTTCATCTCGATGAATAATATGACTGATCAGTACAGAGGATAACAAGCATAACACTGCCCGCAGGAAGACGGATTACTCATGACATTTGTCCACAAAGCTGACGCTCATTTTTTCCAAGGCTTGTTATAAGCATCTTGTTGACTCATTAAGAACAGGAATTAAATTCCAGATTTCTCCTAAGTCAGGGGCTTCAGATGCCTTGAACTGCGCTGACCCGAGACCCGACACATCATGTGCTACTGAGGGACAATTCCCAGTGAGCAGGACCAAAGTTCCTTTTGGAGGAGTGGACTTCTTATAAATCACAAGGCGCTGCAATTGGCCATGGATTGAGTTGCAGCAGGGACAGACAGCTCCCTGGGAATAGCACTGTCTCTGCAGAAGTCATTCCAGAGCGGGTAATATAATCCTATACCGCCAGGAATAATGGCAGGGAAGAGAGGAAGAATGGAAAAAAAATACGATTGCTTCAACTATAAGCGAGGCAATCTCTGACAGGGTCTAGACACATCACCTGTCACGCTGGACGGTAATGCAGCCTCTCATGCAGGTGACATGACATATGGTAAGATTATTTTGGGGGTTTCAGGTACAAAGCAAGGTTTCCTGTAACTTAACAACACTGCAGCGGGAAACCGTCTCCAATCACTTTACTGTTCGAGGAACTGACAAATATGTCAGACAAATTAAAATGTCTCTTACAGTTCTTATGCAGACCCATGACTTTCTCGAAGGAGAACAGGTTTTAAACCTCTATGCCCACCTCTACAGCGAGCTCACGATCTCATTGTGGTCAAGGTTTTAGATAAACAAAGACTTACAACCAAGAAGTCTTCAACAAATTGCCAAATAGTCCATTCTATATGATCGTGCTTTTCTCAACTTCTGAAGCTCAGTAGTGAGCCATCACTGCACCCTCATAACATCCAAATAAGATTGCATTAGTGAGTACAATGAATTAATTCTCTATAATATTATTAATAATAATAAGCTCAATCCGAAATAAATAAAGAAGCAACTAGGGATACACCGACCATTCCGTGGCCAAATATGCTCAGCTGAATAGTGCAAAAAAATGCAACATTATGATGCCATCTACACCATGAAGAACAGCCAACAATGAACAGCCTAAACAATGACTTTCGCTTCAAGTCGACAACGCAATGTAATGTGGTTATTTTTTTTAAATACAAAAATGTGCCACAGAGGTGAAAAGACAGCTGACGGAATTCTGGCAATCGACTCCACCATTTTCGAAGTGCCATGAAAATCCTCCTAATTTGATGATTTCTTTGTTGTCCATGCTATCCGTCGTCATGGCGATGCGTCCATGCCAAGTGTGATCCAAAGTCTGCATACAGTGTTGAGGTTTTCCGTTCTTTTAAAGCATTGGAGAGTAACACCAGAATATCAGTTTGCAATGAGTGTTCTATCAAAGTATCTGGAGTATTGTGACATAATGGAAATACTACTTTATTGTTATGCTTATTATTAGAAAATATGAAATATATAGAAGAATGTCAAATGTCATTTCACAAACCTAAACATTACATTTCCTCGACAAACATATTTATGCAATATTTAAATATTGCAAAATATTTAACCACATTGGATATTCACTATTATTCATTGAAAAACAACTGAAATTTACAATCCATTTACAGTGTAAACAACCAACAGTCTTGTCATCAATCGCTTAACATTTACTGATCATTTAACTTGAGATTGCAGGCAGTTTAACAAAACTCAACTCATTTTCAAAACGGTATCATTAGAACAGAACATCTTTGCCATCAGTTATTAGCAGAAGTAAATGGTTAATATCTATTTACTTTAGAGATTATTCTTAGAAAAAACACGGCTACTGTGCACGAGTGCTGAGTGAAGTTTTTGATCTGCATCGCTAAAATCTCTCTGGCTTCTGTCCACATCTGTGGATGGTGTTTAAAGGAGGGTTTAACTTCCCCTTCAGGGAAATCATAGTTAATATGACAGCGCTCAAAATCAGACTATTTCTCGAGCATTTCCAAGTGGAGGAGCAAGAAAAAAAGTGTCCAGTGTGTAAGCACTTTTTCAAGCCACGTAGACCTTAATTAACATGCAAAGTGCAATGTGGTGGGAGAATTTGCTGCCCTCAATCTGCCTGAGCCACCTTCAGCTTTAGGCCCTGAGACCTGCAGGCTTCAATAAACGTCGCAGGAGAAGATGATCACAACTTAAATTGAGTCAGACTAAGCCTGAAGGGCTTACATAAACATATGATGGAGATAGCGAAGAAAAAAAAAAGGCAAACACAGCTAATAAGTTGGATGGTGGCGGTAAATTGACCGTATTTATTCAGCAGCATATCTCTGCGTGTTGGACTCAAAAAATGTTACCTTGTTGACCAAGGATGCATGTTGTGGCCAGATGAAAACCATGGAGCATTCAGGGTGTCACTCAATGTCCTGGGCCAGAGTCTGTTTTCCTAAACAATCCCAGATGTGTATCTGAAGTGAGCTTTTCTAGCAGATGCACAACAGGGCAACTTGCTGTAACACGCAGGGAATGACGCAAACAGTGGAACCAAAATGATGACGTTGTGACTAATGGGTTTCAGTGCTGAGGTATTGTGACACCTCACCATGTTGTAATAGCGACGACTGAGTCAGCATCTTATTTGTAGTAGAACTAGTACAACAACCACTGCTCTGGCCAAACCACCCGCAGCTGGCCAGAGTGAGTTAAGAAAAGTCAGTCACTTGGCCAGGTGTGATGTGGCACAACACAAGGAATTGGACCCTTCAGACTTGGGCCACTAGTGTGATCCATACCCTTCTCATATGAGTCAACTTATACAAAAAGAATCTCGGGAAAAACGCTTCAAGTCTTTTCACACTCCTCAAAATTAGTAATAGGTAGATGAGGTTTCATGAAACAGTGTCTTGATTTTCAGAGGCCACAAGATGGCGCTATCTGCTGTCGAATGTTTGGACTTGAACAACTAATTCAATGAAAATTCACATCATTGCTAAACCAACAGCACCACCTAGTGACCTATGAAAAATTAGGACACTGTTTCATCCACCCTGCAACACGGTTTCATGACACCTTGTCTACCCATCACTGCTAAGACTCAGATATTACTGGAGGCTAGCTATGTTCCACGAAACACAGAATCAGTGGGAAGGAAGGGAAAAGTTCAGATAGGGCAACAATAACAAACAAATTCCATAACACTTAACTAGCCTAAATCCTGGGGTAATCGCAAAGCTGATCCAAGACAGGCGGCTGAAAACTCATCTGGCCTTGCATTTGGTTTGATCTAAGAAAACCTAAAGATGGACGCAGACAGGCCTTTAGCTAAAGGACGTGCAGGCTGAAAAACAAAAGAAATTGAACGTGCTATTTTTCCAGCAGGACGCCCTGAATTTCCGATCATTAGTGCCTGCATAGTGCCCTAGTCATAATGCCGTCAAACAGGCTTCCATGTGAAGGGTGTTTGTCCCCTGTAAATTTGCTGAATCCGTTGACATTCACAGATTTGCATGCCTTCGTCGTCCTTTGCTAATGCCGGTGCCATATTTATTTTCGTGCAAAGTCTCTTATCCACATCTCGTGAGTCAGTTGACACTTGCATTTGATTGGTGGGCGCGGGATGGAAAAGTGCTGTTATCGATGGGACGTCAGACGCTGTTGATGGGAAGAAACGCTGATAAGTTTGAAACTTTCAACTTCTTTGTAAAACAAGTTTTACAGAACTTGCTCAAAGGCTTTTGATCCTAGGAGTATTTCGGTAAAGGAGCTTCTTTGGTGATAATAACTGTGGGGAACAAGGAAAAAGACGTTTAGGGTCGATGGACACTGGGGAAATCCCAGTTAAAAGCCCGACTCAGAATCTCAGTACCTGCATATGTCATTGTTGGGAGATTTCACACGTAGCAGAGTTGGACACTACATATTGTTGATACTTCTTGTCAATATTTTTTCACAGTATGATGAAGAAACTAGTTGTTTCTTGCTCATTTTCACAGTAAAATAGGACTTCCAAATAGTCGATGACCGCTCGGAGACAAGGGTTTCAAAGAAAAACAAAGACTTCGACGCAGCTTAAGCACCATTCAAATGAGCATGCAATCGGGTGACAGAACTTGTCCAGATGTTGAGTCGTCCTTCATGAGTGAACATTGACTACGTACAATAAATCACCCGACACCCCCTTTTTGTGTGGCAGAATGGGTGCAGTGAGTGAAACCCAAAGTAAAATGCAGGCAGCAGAAGTAGCCCAAACAACAAGCACTGCAGGAACCAAGGGCATGCGGGCTATAGAGCTGCTGGGAAGGTGGGCGGGGAGGGGGGATGACAGACTGCTGTTCAACTCCATTAGCTGCTATGTGAGAGGGGTGCATCTAGCAGCACACGACCTGTGAAGAATCTTAGATCTCACTCTATCTTGGAATGGGGATTGCTGCATTAATTCTGGGAAACTGTAATCTCTCAAGCAAATCAAATTACTCTCATTAAGCAGGAGAAGAAAACTGCCTCTGTAATAAGTATGTATAAAAAACTATTTATTACCAATAATCACCTCTTTATTATGCGCTAGCTTACAACGGCTTTTATTTTTGCTGATTAAGTTTAAAACTGGGGAAACAAGGGCGAGCACATCCTCACAAAACCACCTACATGACACTTTTGCGCACACACACACACACACACACACACTCATACACGCACACTCATACACAGCTCATGGAGTTTATGAGAGCAGTTGATACAGTGATTAAAGGGGAAGGCAGTGGGATACAGCGCTTGAGGGCCTTGGAGAGGACGTGCCTCACCTAGTCATAAAAACACACCTCTGTCTTCAAGCCAGTACTGGGATCGCACACACTGGGTTCACCTGGAGGTGAATCACTGAAGAATTTGCATGCAAAATAGCACATGTCATCACCCAGACTGTGCGCTTGCACAAGCCGTGTTGGACTGTAACTTGGCAAACACTTGCTGACCACCACATATTTGCATCAGTTTGTGAGGTTGACTTCCTGACCCAGACGCTCTCCAGAAAATAAATGCACAACTTCACCCTCATTTCTACATCGCAGAGCTCTCTGTCTTGTTTAGCCTACAAAACTTTTTGATAAACAAAGGAATGTATCTGTGTGGGTTTTATGACTCTAGTGGGACGGGAAGCCTCCTGCTCATCTTCCTGGATATGACATCTTCCCAAGGCGCACGACTTCCAGCAGGATCACTTTTGCGCTAAGTACAGCTCGTTTTTTCTCTTCCAAAAAACTTTATTATTGACAACTACATTTTTGTTGAAGTTGTACGAGGAGAATTGCGCGCCTGACACAACGAGTTAAAGCAGCACCACAAGTCACGAGTCTGGTTATGTTCAAAGTGTGAGGCTTTTTAAAACAAATGCTGCCAAGTGCCTCTCCAAGTTTTTTCATTTTCACTTTCTCTGCAGTGTGTGACAGGACACAAGTAAGGCCAGTCTAAGTCGTGTACTTCTCATTGTGTGCTTTCTCAAACCTCCTCAAATCCTCTTTAATAATCCCCACTAGCAAGAAAACAGACCACACAAGTGCTTGAACGCTTCTGGGTTGAATCATCTTCATGTCTATCCATATCGAAATTAGTAGGGCGCCTAAAAAAACAACTGAATTTCAGTCATCTTTGTGTAACAAATGGTTTACATGGTGAAACACACACTAACTATAAATCAGCAATAAGGAATTATATTAGTGGCATTCAGAAGACGGCTGTGGAGCCCACTCTAATAGTTTAGACACAGTGGTTGGAATTTTGCATAATTCACATTGAAGACGTTAATAATAATAATAATAATGATAAAGGAGAAATAAAACTCTTTTAATTGTCTATTGAATCTCTCAAATGAAATTATTAAATATATGTCTATGTGAATAATAATAATAATAATAATAATAATAATTGCAAACAATGCCACCACCACCCACAACAACAATAATAATATACAAAATATATGTCTAGAATCTTCACATACTGTCAGTAAACTGAGAGTGTTCCATCTTGATATTGAAGTTACAAAGTTGCAAGATGTCAAAGAACCTAAAGAAACTTTCACAAATATTTATGCTTAGTCAAACTGATTGAAGAAGTTCGTGAATCTGTCTTTTGCGAGACCTACATTTTGTCCACTTGAGACCACTGTACTCTGAGAGCACTGGCGGAGAAGTGTGTGTATATGGATCAAGCTAAAACAGTTACAAACAAACTACACTGTGACAGTTTCTCCAGTTCTACACCTGACCAACAAGAAGCCTCTGAAACCTGCACCTTCTCCATCCCCGACAGACTCACTGCCCACGTGCATTTTGACAAATAAACAAAAAAATAAACAAATAAAAATGACATTCCATTGCGATGGTGGTGCGCAATGTCTGTAGCACTGTGGGGGGAAATGCTGAACCTACTATTCAGGGTACCATTTTCATATTAATTGCTAGTTAGTTAGTGGAAATATTGTAGCAATTTTAAGCATTTTAAAACTTATTTTTTAATAGCCACCAATTGCCTATAAATCTGTGCAGCTGTCCTCAACCACTGACCTACAGTACGTTTGAGGTAAACCAATTTGGAGTCACCGGAGACAACAGTAGTTTTACAATTTAGAAAACACCCTCTTAGCTCAGTTCATTTTTTTTTTTTTTTTTGACAATTACCTACTTATGTTTGAATGGTCACCACATTACATTCACTTTCTCCAGCTTGTCTGGAACAAGAAATAACTCTCCAGAAGGTTCGGCTATTTTCGCACTGCTTCCCCTATGAGTCACAGCAAGTGAATTTCATACCACAATATGAAAACTCCAGGAGAAAAAAAAAAAAAAACGGACAGCAAAATGGGTTATTAAATATTTGCCAGTGGAAAATCAATTACAAGTTGGGTGTGGTGGATCATCCATTTACTAGAACAGCATAATTACCTGTTTTTTTTTTTCTCTCTCTCATTTACTTCTTTATTCTTCTGGGACACTGATGTTCCCACAAGCCAAGGGAACACACTTTTTTAGATTATTCAAATTAAACACAGACTCCTGAGAGAAAACCTTTGTCAGACTAGAATGCCGCAACGCTAATGTGCTCCAAAAACAAACTCCCCTCGAGCCAAACGGGGGACGATCAATTACACGTCAGCCCACATACTATTAATTGTCATCTTGAATTGTTTAAGTGAGCATGAAACGATAAACAAGTGGAGTATAGAATGAGAGGATTCCGAAATGATCCGCTGAAATACCAGCGAAAACACTCTCCATACCGAACCTATGCCTTTGTTAGCAGAGATTGTTTGGCAGGAAGACAGGTTACAGCAGCGCCGTTTCCCCGCGGCTACAAATCACTGTTGGTATTTCGTTGACTGTCTGTCAAAAAGAAAAAGACTGCATCCACTCCTGTCGGTCCTGTCGGCTATGATTCATCGACAGGCGGAGGATCACAGTCAGCTATAGACCTGTATTCCACTGGAAGACAGCTGTGAGGACATTTATAGCCCAAATAGCTCTTGAACAAAGTACAAGGGGAAAAAAGTGATCTTTAAATAGACAAAAGTGCATTAAACACCAAGTTTATCTGGCAGCAGAGTATCACATTAGCACTTTGTAAACATTCACCCATAAAGGTAATTATGTTGATTGCGAGAATCTTGTGGGGCTTTTCTTTCCCTCCTCAACATCTGGTTCAAATATGGCCTGGCCTTTTTGGCTTGCCGCCGGGGCGGTTGAACTAGACTGCACACATGCACGTATAAATAGAGCGGTGAGTAATTGTATCTTTCTAGTTTACGTTTTGTTGTTTTTAACTCGACGTCAGCAAAAGGGCAGAAGCTGTGGCTCCCCACAATGCACCTGCGAGAAGAGTTCTGGTCCAAAGAGGGAGCTCAGGCTTGTCAGAACATGTGGATGGAGGCTAGACTTCAAGGTGGAACATTTGACTGTCAAACTGCGAGCAATACTTTTGAACTACGAGATACAAAGAGAAATTGTCTGATGTTGCATTTAGCCGTGCGGCTTAATAAACTGTGTTACAAGCACCAACAAATCCAGATTCTTTCAGACTTTGTCAGCATTTTCAAACCATTAACACCTGTTACCTTGTAGCCTATTTGAGTAAACATGGAAAGTGGTGCATTTTCATGCTCTGCAATTTCTTCACCTGAAACTTAACATATTACCATCAATACCTTTTTCTTTTTTAAATGAATAGGGAAATACTTGGACCCATTTCTGAGGATTGGATACAGTAAGATAGGACATCAGAATATGAAGATAAGTGCCTGTTGGCTCACCTCCAAAACCATCTGAAAATTCCCATCAAATTGTCACTAAGGTTGTTGTACAGTTATAACCTGAACTGTACGGAGCTCTAGAAAGGCTCTTCCCTCCTCCAAAACAAGCCTGTTGGTACTTATTTGAGGAGAGTGGCACTCAAAAAGAGTTGCCCCTTGAAAACAATTGGTTTTGCTTGAACTAGAGGGTCGACTTCTTTATATGGTTATGTCCTCAAGGATCTACACTCAAGAGTCCTCTTAAATTTTCCATCATACTTTGAACCATCCACCATATTGGTCTCTGTGAGAAGGGTTTTGACAATACCGATTTTGTCAGTTTGCATCCAAGCTGGTGAATATTTGAACGAGTAGTGCTGCAAACGCGATGTGTACGTTGAAAGCGACTGATTTTCATGTAAAGTCAATGAACAGGAGCTATTCCAGGTAAGTAACTATCACGCTGCAGTCTAGAAAGGTCTCAGGGACATGGACTTAGATCGGCCCGCAGTAAATAGATCCACTTTTTCTATGTGAGATTTTCCAGCACATACTGTGATGATGTCATCACACCACGCGCATAAATGCATAAATCACGGACAAAAGTAACCCAGCAGGAGGCAAATCATGCCATGTAAACAACAGACATCATGGGCCAACTAAGGATGTAAAATGAAGACCACCAGAGAGTGCTTTTCTTTGGGACAAAGGTGCCAATTGTGTTGTCGCTCCAGCAACTAAAGACTACTGGCAGAGTATGGCTTAACTAATATAACATAACTGCATTTGGGTTAAAAACAGATTTTTCTATTATTATTGTTATTATTGTTGTTGTTGTCAATAATAATAATAAAAAACAACAACAATAATAATAATAATCTATATGCACAAAATCAAAAGGTTTCAGCCAACATTTGTGCATATATTTGTGAAAGAAATCATGAGCATAAAATGATTCTTGTACCCTACGTTCATTTTTGCAAATGGAGAGCTTCTTACACTAGTAAAACAGACTGTGCCACACAATATCACTTAACATAAAAAAGACGACCATTTTATAACACATGACAGATGTGGGAAATTGTTGTCTGCAATAATACGATTTCAATGATTTAGACAGAAAATATATGAATTTAAATCCACAACAAACACAAGAGGAGGCATTTATATGATCTGCTCAGGTCACTTCTTCCTGTGCACACTGGGCAGCAAGAGGAGAAGAGGCCTGGAGAGTGAACAAGAGATAATTGATCAAGATGCTGCCACCACACCGTGCCCTCACCTCCAAATCCCGCCGGTCCAGTTTTCAATTTAACACAGTATTTCGCCCATTGCACTGCCACGACAAGTCTTTGACATGTTTACATTGAAAGCACTTCTTCCTGCTTCTTCTCTTCCCTCCCTCCTGCTGCAGTGTTAGCCAACGTGAAGTGGGGGTCCATTTCCTGAGTCTACTTTACCTCCGAATCAGACGCATATAACTCACAGCCTCCTTCTCCTATCTTGATTCCACTTCTGGAGATAAGAACACATTTATTGTTTTCATTGAGCTACAGTGCTAAGACAGAGCACTCCGTATTACACTTCAGTCAAGATAATGCTCTGCAAATCACTCATTCAATCCATCTTGGAGGCCAGTGATGTTCTGAAGCCACAGTTGTTGATCTATTAGAAATGAAGCCGGCTTTGTTTGGGAAAGAGCTGGAGGGCCAACAGTTGAATGAAGAAATATAACCGCGATAAAACACCAAGGCCAGTGGTTGTACTGGTGGTGTTTCAACTGGTGTTTTCCTTGTCCTTTGATATGCAGGATCACTCAACTAGCCGGTACAACAAAGACATCACACAACGTCAATCACACAAAGGGCCAAAAGAATGTCCAAGTCAAAGTTCAGTAACATGCTTGACATTTACATTTATTTATTTATTTTTTATGTGGTTTGGGCGTCATTATATTTCAGTGTAATTCTTGACACTATTGTCGCTACTTTGATACTCAAAGACCTGTACTATCAGTCTTCAAATAAGCCATAGTTCACAACAATATCTGTGAATACACAATGGTTTAGTGGGTCTGTGCTGCAGCCTCACAGCAAGTAGGTTGTAGGTTCGACTTCACAGGAGTGAACCTGTGTCTTTTCTGTACGGAGTCACTGGCACTTCGGTTTCCTCCCACAGTCCAAAAACAGATCTGCAGATGTGAGAGAATGTTTGCCTCTCGCGCAGGCAGCCGCCACATCTCCAGAAGGGAATAAGTGGAAGATGATATACACATCCAACAGTGCAACTCAGTGTTTGCACCATCCGTCCTCAAGGCTTCCTTTGGGCTCCACAAATGTATAGTATGTACACCATACTAAGGCGTTCTGTTCTCTTGTTGCCCTTCAATAAATGCTAACTGCAAAGGTTATTACAAATTAATTCATTGTATTTTTTTATATGAGAGACAGTTGAACAGTAATTATCAAAGGTTAAACTAAAATAAAATTGATCCTCATCTGTCCACTGTCCAAATTATACTAATACTATTAAAAGCACAATCCTGCAAGAGCTCCAGTGACATTTGTTATGAATCACTTAAAAAAATTACCTACATTTCATGTAATTAAAAGGTTAAGAGAAATTATCATTCAGCAAAGAAGGAAAATAAATATAATGTTGAGTTTGCAGATAATTAGGAGCTGGCATTTGGGCTGGTGGAAGACATTTGAAGAATAAACTTGGAATAGTTTGCTTCTCTCCCTGTTAGCCCCACAGACATTTTACATTATTTAATGCAAAATACCATCTTTCTGATTTTAGCTTTTTTTCATGTTAATGTTTAATAGGAGCCCTTGGCAAATTATGGGCACAATTATTAGATATCCGCGGAGAGAAATTGAAAAATTAATCAGCCTCAATTTTGTACTACTCGGATTCATTGGAAATAGCTGTGAGAGCTGCAGCTGCTCATCCTTTGCCGCTGCCGCCGCCTCCGTTCACATACAGTCTGTTGGCAGAATCAGTGTCTTGTTGAGGGAAGACAATCGCATCAATATGGTACAGTCTCCTGCTCCACCATATTGGTGAGAAGCCTGCAAATATCAGCACAATTGAAAACTCCTTGCACGACAGTACGACATGTTCAATTGCTTAAAAAAGTGAGGAATGTTGTGTAAAAATAACAACCATTTAAGTGCGGCATTTCTGGAAGATTTATAGAATCAGCGGAGAGTTCTCAAACAGTGCACAGGCTCCTCAATTTTTCATCACCCATCCACATTTCCCATACCATCCATCCACATTCACACAGGCTCGGGAAAAAGAATGCCGCTCCAAACAAGTCTTTTACATCCGCCAAGCAGCAGTCCTGCTGCCGTTTGTCCACTCAATGTCTCCTAAGGCATGTCATCCAGCTCTAATCAAGCAGAAAATGGTCATAAATATTTCTTTCTGCTAGATTTCACATTCGCATTTCACGCGGGGACATGATATTTCCCCCCCTACCTCCAGGGAGCACCTAATGCAAAAAACAGTTTCTTATATTCAAGGCTCATGTTCCTTCAGTCAAATGCAGAACATATCCCTGTTTGCAGGGAAAAAAAAAAAACAAGTCGAGCAGGAGGGAACAGGGCGAGAAGAGGAGGGGGAGGACATAAAGGACTGTCTTATTTTCTGTGCCATTTCCCGGCTAGTACTTTCACAGCCATCCCATTACATCATGTCAAAGATTGTAAACAAGCAAATAACAACAGAGACTCAGTGAGGGGCATGTGCAGCTCTCGCCGTCCACAACTGAGGAGGAGAGAGGAAACATTTGTTTTTTATTGTCCCTTTAAATAATGCATATCTTCCACACAGAGAAATGGATGCAGGAGGTTTTCTATGAACCATTGTCTCCAGCCTGTCTAAGTATTTATGGCACGTGTCATTCACAGGATGCGGAGGGGCTATCACTTTTATTTATGGCAAGGCGTCCCATCATGGCACATCATTCCCTAAATGGTACACAGCTATTCACCAGTGGATACGGACTCGTGTCATTTTTCTCTCAAATAGAGGCCATGTCACCGCTGAATGTCTAAGGTCATATAAATCACTGGTACATTCTGTCACGAGTAAACACGTGTCAAACAATCACATTCACTCGGAAAGACCTGCTCAGGTTATGGCCGTCCATTTGTATTTACAGCGTTGCCTTTCACTCAAAAACAATATACCAGCGTGTGAAACGGTGTCGCTTAACCTCATGTTTTACATGAGGACAGAAATTCATTACTCAACTTTTGTGTTTCCGAAGACTCACTTACGCTAACAAGTGGAATGGTCAGTGGTCTGTGCTTGTTGCTCATGGCGCAATCACGCCTAAACACTGACTGAGATGTGGGCCAAACAATTTCTTTTTATAATGGTATTCTTTGAAAAGCAGTTTTAATAGAATACATAATTCACCTCCTTAATCATTGAATCACAACACAACCTAACATTTTTCTGCATTCCCCTCCTTCTTCACAACACAATCTCACTCCATGGTACAACATATTGACATTTGCAGGAGGACTTGATAGCTTTACATGTTCATGCATTAGGCTTTCCATTGAAGCACATGTTTCACAGCATATCGGTCGTGTAGCGTTAGCCATGGGATGGCGCGCCTTTCAGTCTGTATAGCACATTGTGTCATTGCTGTATAAAGCCCCTCAAACAACATGTGTTTCAGTCATGGCGACTCCGGCGGCACCATCTACCAACGTTACATGAGGAAGGATGACGATCCATCGAAACACCTATGCGTCATATAATGCGGAAGGTTGACTTTGGCGTCTGCATAGGACGCTAAAGTCCACGTGCAAACATCAATATATTATGCCATGAAGAGTGACAATGGGTTGCTCTTCAAATTTCTGTTACTTACTGTTAATTACTTTGAGGAATTTTCCAGTCTAGTCTCGTATCTTGTCTACTGTCGCCACTTGTTAGCCTGCTGCAGCGCTACGCTAACCCAACAATCCTTGTAGGTGGCAATATCAACATGCTTTTGTGGGGATCGACATTACTGCAGCTTTTCCTCTGGTTCCAAATAAAATAATTTAAAGCTATTGTTAGTCGCACAAAACAACTTACCAGGGTGGATTTGTCCCCCAGGCCTTAATGTTGACACGGGTGATCTAATAAATCAAATTGTTACTCGATTTTAACTTCACTCCAGTGCTAGCTCAGGTGAGGACACCTCCTTTATCCACCTATATTCGGGCTTTATGGACAGAGTGAGCAAGGAGCACTTAAGTCTGATGTGAGACCAAATGGAGAGTCTGAGAATATGAGCCAGTAGGACGTTGTAGGGCGAAGGACATGCGGCTGATGAGCTGATGCTGATAACATAGCCATGTAACAAATAAAAACAGGTCATTGAAAACTCCGTATAATGACCTAAATGTTCTCTTCTGTCACTAAAACAGATTCCCCTAGTTTCATTTGTCCTTGAGAGCCGAAGCTACACACCATGCTCTAATACATAGTAGCATGTGGCAGCTTATTTCCTTGATACTCCGGCGGCTTCCACCCCCCACCATCTCCGCCACCGTTACGGCCAGGGCTTGCAAGCTGACACCATGGATGAACACTGATGTCTACTTCGCACATTGTGTCAAGAGATTATGAATAAGATATAAAAGCCAGCCTAGGTACAGGACTTTCACATTAGCCTGGCTGTGTGGGTGATTTCACTTGTATACAAGAGCGCGCATGCCATCGCCGTCAGTGCGCACGGCTCACCATAAACACACACTTAACTCGCAGTTCGCGCGAAAGAGGCGTTAATCTGCGACGTGGTTTTGAGCTCACTGAAACAAACAAGTGTTTTAAAAAGAAAGCGTCCTGGTTTCAATTTCAATGGCTCATTTAACCCTTATCTGCCCAAATCCTTTGGGTCCATTCTACGTTAATTGGATCTACATAGCACTGGCATTCGGGTGTTAACAAGCACAGCCTATGAATATTAATTACCCTAAAGTTTTGTGCACAGGAAAGACTTCACTTATATGTATTAATTCTATGAAGTTTTTTTTTTTAAGTAGCGCTCTCATTAAAAATGAACAGGCCCTGCGCTGGAATGTGTTCCCAAGAGGATTTGCGCATCCTCAAGTCTGTGCTTAATAAATTGGGTCAAAGAGGGTTTTTTGAATTATGACGGCGCCCTCAAATGACATTATTACTCAACTTAATGTAAACATTCCTGCAGAGTGAAGAAGGGCTTTTGTTAAAAGTGCTTTGACAATAGTCATTAAAGCCAGACAAGTCTGAGCGCGTCCTTTCCCAACCACAGTCTCCCGAGGCTGCGTTTACACGCTTATTTATTTACAACACTAAACACGCAAGTTGTTTGGTTAAACCGCGCAGGATTACTCTTCAAGCTGTGCGAGCGTTCACGTGTGAGAGTCCGTGTTTGTCGACATGGAGCATTCAAGAGCGGCTGTTGTCTTTACTTTAAATAAAACATAGAGGATGCAATAGTGCAGGCAGCTATCTGTGAGACTCAATACTGATGACACCTGCTTGAGGTTCAGCTACACACACACACACACCGGTCGCTTACATCAAACACCATCCGGGAGCCACACACTGCGATCCACTCCTTCTTCTTCCTCCTAATGATACCAGCATACTCTCACGTCACTTACAAGAAAGTTGTACACACACTTCCTCCAAGGCTCCTTGCAACGCAAATCTGCTGCAAAGCTCAAAGTAAAAGTGATATACTGGGATAAAGGAGGGGCAACTGGACTTCCAGAATGCCACGTCACAGCCTGGTGGTGAGTCAGATAAATAATTTATTTAAAATTATTTATTTATTAATTATTAAAAATAAAAAAAAGAAATACAACAAATTACACAATTTAAAATATTTCACCACAAAAGATTAAGAGAACGTTTGAGAAAACAATGCCATTACGCTCCCAGTCGTAGTGTCCTTGGGAAAGACACCATAACTATGCTTCATGCCTCGTGTGAATGTGCATGAATGATCATGGTGGTGGTCAGTGGGGCCGTTCGGCTCACAATGGCCGCCACGCTTCCATCAGTCTGCCCCAGGGCAGCGCTGGCTGCAGTCGCTTACCACCTACGGTGTGACTGTGGCATGAATGGATAATGGTTTCTGCAAATCGCTCTAGGCTCTTGAAAAGCACGTTACAAATGTAAGCGCTTATTGTTATTGCTATTCATTATGACCGGGAAACCAAGTAGTAAATAGAGAAAATGTAATTTTACTTTATAATTGTGAATGTAAGTAAGTAACAGAAGGACCATAAATAACTCAGTTGATGTGGTTAAACAGTAGTAGAAGACATACGTAAAATAAAGAAGAAATAAAAGGACCTCATGATGTAGGCAGAGGGTCACGTGTGGGCCTTGGACCACTTCGTCAAACGTGAGTAAAGCCAATGGAGCACCAAAACAAGAAAACCGAGACTTGTCTGTCCACCCAACAGCACGAAGGGCACCACAGATTTTAGGCCCCTTGCACAGTACACAGTAACAATGAGGGGCGGAGTTCCAGTTTGTTCGACTCCATACACTAAATCCAAATTTAAGAGGAACGTGACTTCACCAAAAAAATCCAAATATTTATTGTGATGACTGACATTCATGATCGGCATTTTTTTAACAGTTTTGTCACAAGACATCAATGGAGTGGTGGCTATTGACAACAAATTTGATCAATGAATTGTGTATAATACTTAACTACAGTAAGCCCAGAACAATCTCACACAAGTGACTGAAACCTGTTTACTTCCCCACAAAATGCATGTGTTTTCCTTTCATCACAATTATCACTTGTACATTCCCTCTCTGACATCATCACTGTTCAATTTTCACCTCCGTCTGTGCCATTATTAATCAGCTCACACATCAAGAGAACCAGCACCAGCGAAAAAAAAAAATTAGCCTGCAATAAAACTGTCATGTGCTGTGGTATAAAGACAGATGTTGCCAGTTGTGTGATAACATAATTAAACTGTTCGGTGAGGGATTCCATAAAATTATTTAAATTGGCAGAGCACTATCATTTTACCAATAAAGCAATTTAGGGCAATATGCAGTGTCATAACACTGATGTTATCCTCTTTCACAGATTTTCCAATAAGTTGGAGCCCATGCTGTGGCCTCCTCTGACAATATAGCTGAGCGCACGGAGATACCTGAGCTCTCAGAGCCAGAAGAAGAAAAGGAGAGAGGAACAATGAGAATCTCTTCCAAGGGAATCTCATTTAGAGGCGGCATGAGACAGCAGCATGTTTAAACACTGAGCGTAGGACTGAGTGCAGCTCTTTTTTTTCTTTTGGTTTACCTGTTCAGGATGCTTCATCTGAATAGATGTGTTCACCAAGGGACTGGTCATGTACCTTGGTCCTTTCTAGTTCCACAGAGTCAATATTCATAGCAAACATTTTAAACCAGATTTTCTTGTTATTTAAGAGCGGTGTGAATATGTGAGCAAGTGAAAATAAAAGGTTGTGTCTTTCAAATTGTTGACAGGGGTGTGTTCACTTGGAGTTTACTTTGGCGACAATGGTTGAATAAATACTTCACCCTGAGATCAATATGAATATTAAATGTGGTGTTTACATCTGTCAAAGCACTTTTCTGCTCCATTATCATGCTTTCAATTGACCCCATCAAGAGGCACCTCTGATCCGAGGCATCCCTTCCAAAACCTCAAGTTTTATCAGGTTCCAAAAACTCCCCCTCATTTTCAGTCAACCCTACATTGACTCACCACCATCAAATGACCAACTTTTGGCAACAAATAATCTCCAGTCTCAGCGCAAGCCCCAAAAGACTGCTATGTGGACCTCGACTCAATCATATTATTCCTGTTTGAACTGTGACTGCAAACCCTTCCCACTGAAGTTGACAGGACACCGCTGAAAAGCAAACCCAAGGTCTTGCGTTTCCACCTTCTGGAGCCACGAGGGAGCATGTCATGCCTTAATAATGCAAAGCAGATAGCTGTGCCCGCTCAGCTTTTTCTGCAGCCTACGTTATGCGTGTCACTCTCTTCCCTCAGTACACGCAACACCACAGACACTTTGGTCAAGCTCAGAGAAAAGGACACATCATTTGGCCAGACATGCAACAAACTCAAACAGCACTTGCATTCATTGGCTTGGAGAGTCTTTTTCCTTGAATAGGCAACTGTTCCATGGGGTCCAAAATTTGCCTCTGAGTTGCTACACCGGTGCAGGTGATGAGTCGTGCTATAGATGTGCATAAAAAAAAAAAAAAAAATGTTGTCTTTCATAACAATACTTTAAAACCAAACCTTCATCGCCAGACAGCTGATATTTTTAATCTAACCAAGTGAAGTAAAACGGCTAAATTTGGTCCAGAATACAAGAACCCCGTACCAGTGATGTTGGTAGCGGCGACTTGTCCATTCCACTGTGTACAGTCATTTAGCGTGCGAGAATTGAGTAGCTTGTTTTACAAGCATGTCCGGAATTAGTTACTCTAGTGTTGCGCTATTTACAGAAAAAGTACATGTTCAGTATTTAGCATGTTGGCTACGGTCATCATCTTTGTCTACTCCAGGCAAATGGGTTTAAGACAATGTTAGCTTGACATTTAAACCTGCGTTAGAGCAATCATTCCCAGTTAGGTCTAATTTTAACTGCAACATAAACACACGCAAAAGTACAGAAAATTTCATCAGTACACTGGTACTATATCAGGACTACAGAACCTCACTTCTACAATGTTAAAAGAAAGAACCAAAACAAGCTGTGAAACATCCCGATATTAGAGGGTTAAATGAGGGTTAAAAGTCAACTTTTGTGGGACAAAATTAAGGTGTTGAAAATAGCAAATTGGCCTCAAGAAAGACCTGACTTGAAGGATCTGCTTCTAACGTCTCAGTGCCAGATACCACAGCACCTTCAGAGGTCTCGTGTGCACGTCTGCTGTCTGATTTGGTGGCAAGCTGGGAACGTCCACCACAATAGGACACACAATACGCCTCTGTCTCAAACACATTCTGAATCCTTCAGTTATCAACAACCGTGGCTCCAACATCCTCTCAGCGTTGAAGCCCTGTTTCTACCTCACCGCCCTGTGTTTGACTTCCTAATAGAGATGCTTAAATCAAGCTTATGGTCCACTTCACCCAAATCTGACTCGTCCACAAGATGAATTTGCCTGTCAGCACCAAGATGATCAAACAGAATACAATTATTTCACCGCCCCCATCTTTATTAATGAGGACTGTCCTTCACTATTACGCTCCCTAATAGGAATAAATGATATGCCACTGCCAGGTTTGTTGTACCTCTATTCAGGAAACTCTGAGTTGGGGACTATTTCACATTGATTTTTGTTGTCTAATAGGAGCCTAGATGTGCTCAGGGAACAAAGAATGTGGACCTCCTGGGACAAGTAGACCATGAAAGAATGTTTTCTCATGTTTGGAGGGATTACGTTTTCATCTGGAGAAGTATACAGCCAATAGGAAACGGCGGACAGGACTAATGGGGGAATAAAGCAGGTGGCGGACTATTTCCACATCTCTATTAGATCAAGAGTGGAGAATGCAGCGCCCCACCTTTTCTTCAAGTCATATGTAATTTATCACAGGTAATTAATGTAGCGTTTTTAATCCACTATCGCAGGGTAACTGAAAAAGGGGTAGAGTAGTGTACAAAGAGAACGGCAGAACATTGGATTAAAGTAACTGTTTTCCTTCCTCCAACTGCCAGTAGATGCAGTGACCACGCTTGGCTCTATTTAGGGAAGCTTTATTTCCATCCTCTGCTTGGTGGTAAGTGCACATCCCTGACACTTTCCTCTCCCTCCCCCCCCCCTCGCCCCCGCCTCACATTCAAAGTTGTAACCCTGTTGTCTTTGCGGAGGGAATCAAAATGTCCCCTTGGCAAAGAATGAAGGGAAAGTCAACAGGAATTAAGTTTCAGTGCAACTGTTTACTCAACTGTGGCCTGCAGTTATTGAAATTTTATCCATGGTTTTGTGTGACTACTGCAGTAATGAATTCAGTATGGCTATGATTTTCTCACTGACGACATGCTCATTTTGGCCTGGAAAGGGACGATGATTAGGAGGTGGAGTCTGATGTGGCACAAGAGGGGGGAAGGGAGGAAAATCACGCTGGAGAGGTCTTAACACTTGGGCGTGTTGAGGCGGGAGATGCATGCCCCTTTTGTTTAGGATACATTTGGACATTTTTCTGAATTTCGTTTTAAGTGTGAAAAGATCCGCATCCAACCACAGAGCATCATATTTCACTGGAAACATTTTGAAGTTTGGGCTGAAATCTAGTTCATTCCGATGCTTATGGTTATGGTTTGACCTAACAGTCACAAAGAAGAGAACTCAGATGGATAATCTGATGACGAGATGGATTTTTTTTTTCATATTTCCAGGCTTTAATCGTCAGATCATTAAATGTCCCGCACATCCCAGTCTGAAACATACTGAAAAGATTTGTTTTAGACAAAAAAAGTTTTTTTTGTGTATGATTGTGACAAAAAAAAAACAATAATGAAAAAAAAAAAAAAGAAATGCTTCTTAAATTTACTTGCTTTGAAAAGCTGGCATTCACTCAAAGTGTTGAATCAAAATTGTGTTACTTCCTTGATATGAAGCGCTTACCAAAGTCTGGAGGTCAACTGAACCTGACCTTTGGTAAAAGGGAAAGGTGAACGCTGGCATAGTCTTTCTGTACAGTGTTCTAAATTTGGGAATTTTGTGTGATATTATTCATCTGTTTCAAGCCTAATGACAGGCATCGCTCTGCATCTTGGATGCTGTGACTGTCCAAATCCACCCTCAGTGCCACAGTGGGTGCAGGTTTTCGCAGGTTTGCGGCCCTCGAGGACCGGACAGGACACCTCTATGTTAAAGGAAAGGAGGAATGGGAATGGTCCGATTGGTAAAGACTTAAAGTCTACAAAAATCATATATACATATTGAGTTGCTACATCTAGAGTGGAATAATTTATGGACATATGCAGATTTATTTGAAAGCTATTTTTTCACTTCATGTACACCACTGTTAGGCCTTGTACACGCTGCTTATAACCAATGCTGACGACGGATCTGTGTTTCGCAGTGTCACCGCATTGTTTCCCATCATCAATCTGACTCTACTACAAGATGATGAATGATAATTTTGAATTATTGCTCAGCTCTAGACTGCCGCTGCATTGTTGCGCTCGGCGTACAAACAATGATGGATGTGCTGTGACAACAGTGAGCCTGTGCATCATCACCAAACAGCTCCTGACAGCAACCCAAGTCGTGCTGTCGGACTGACCAAGATAGCAGAAGACACGCTGATCTTTTCATCGTTGCGTCCTCAAACACGCTGTCATGTGACGTGCATAACACTGACACCAACAGAAAGAGCGTGTCTGTTTGCCTCTGGAACGAAATGGTGAAAATGTTTTGGGCTTCGCCGACACGCAGCATGACGTGCGGATTGCAGCACCTCATTGGCTAACGTGGGAGAGTGTGGCATTAGTTGGGAGTGTGAGGTGTGTTTACAATGGTCCCGGGGAAACGCTGTCAGCCTATTGGATGTCATCGTCTCTTAACTGCCAAAAAAATCAGGCAGCACCTCGACACTTAAAATATGTCAGAACATCAGGATGAATATTTTACTAAAACTGAGATGCCCTGTGCGAGGATAAACACATCAGCAAGCAAACACAATCACACGAAGAGCACTTCCCCTTCGTTAAATATTCACAGACTTTCAATATACATAAATAATCATAATAATGTGTTTATGTACTCGATGTACTTTAGGCAGGAATTAAATATTTAGCAGCACTTTAAGTGGGCCTGCTGTTGACATGTCTTAATGAAGCCGAGACAGGTGCGAAGAGAGGGACTGTGAATTACCTGGTGCTGCTGGAGATGAAGCAGATCGGCCGGGGTCGCCTCCGCTGATGGTGTGGCGCTGTCCGCTCGTCCCTCCCTCGACCCGGGTTCCGCGTTTGTTCCACCATTTTGATTAGCCGCTCCGTTGCTCGTCGCCTCTGTTCCAGATTCTTGCATCATGACTTGAAAACCTGAGAGAAAACGGGGGCAGCGAGAGTGAGAAAGACTAGATGGAGCAGCTGTTAAAACAAAAAGGTTGCATTTCAACTGCGAGCCAAACTGTAAACATCTGTCACATCCTTCCCACAAGAAAAAATTCGGAGGGCTTCACTCGATTTTCCCCTTCGTGTTTGTTTGATTGGAGCACACACAATGAACGCGCAGTAATCCTCGGCGAATAAACATGTCTCACTGCACATTACGTATTGAACTTTGTTTTTTTTTGTTGTTGTTTTTTTTCGTTACCGATCCCCACCTTAGCAGTCGACACTCAGGAACAAAATAAAGCTGGAGGACCCAACAGGCCACGGTCAGGTGTGACGGTGGAGGGCACTGTGGAAAAGGAACCCGACCTGGCTGGAGTGAGAGCAGAGGAGCCCAAGAAAACACTGGACCTCTATAACAAAACACGTTCTATGGAAATGGATATATTTACTTGCGTGGCTCCCAGAAGAACCACTACTGAATGGCTTTTTAATGGGAAACAGGGCAACTGTGTGAGGCCGGCCAAAGGATCTCCATGAGAAACCTCCAATCCCAGTCTGAGGAAAAACAGCTAAATCCTTCAGGGCTCCTCAATTAACACCAAAATAAAGATCTGGTGCACAGAAATGTGCAGCGGAAAGACCGAGACAATATAATAAATTCATATTATGTATTAAGATATAGACCATAGTTCCATTTTGACAGTGACAGTCATCCATTTTGTGCTGCAGGAATTCTTTTATGCTCCATAAAAAGCCAGACAGACAAGTGTCGCCCACCCACCCAGCACGGGCTCTCAGGAGACCGGTGGCAATGACCCCAGTGGAAATCTCTCCCTGTGTTCCTCAAATCAGTGGAATGATTTACAGCTATTGTGCGTCGGTTGCAGGCCTCACTGGCGTCTGGGTGCCCAATACCGGAGCAGTTAATGAAGCTGACCAAGTCAAGCAGAAGCAAATTAACTTGCCTGATTAATTATTTATATGAAGCAGAATAAATGCCTTTAAAACACAGGGCCTCATCATGAAGGAAGGTGAGAATGGAGCTAAATGCAGATTTATGGTGTTGCGTTTAAGGCGTGTGATGGAAGTGGGCGGGGGGGGGGCAACTGCACGGCCACTGCGTCTCCAGAGACACACATCTAAACAAGACGCAGACGCAGGCAGACACCAGAGGGACACGCTCAGACTGACAGAGAGGAAATTGAGCTTGACAACTTGTCACACAGAGTATTTACAGAGAGCAGGTGAGATAATGTTCCGGACACCAAATGATTGAAATAATAATAATAAAAATAAAGCTGAACTTCAGCCTGAAATACACTTCATAGCTCTTGGATTCCAGCCATTATGAGCCACTTCATCAGTTGCAGTTGTGGAGATCTTAACCAGAACCAGAACCAGAACCCACCGTGCACTGCGGTTTACATCTACTCTCCTCCAGAAGTCCTCCTCGCGTGAAGCATATCCAACTAAGTGAGTCATCCGACACTGTGGCCTGTGCCGGTTCAGTTGTGTGTCATACAACCCCCGCACCGAGGGGCCTGTCAGAGCAGTCTAGGCTCAGCTCATAGGCCCAGCTCACCGGGTTTGGGTGCAGGCTGCCCCCCGCCCGCCAGACAGATGTTGACCTGGCTCACCCTTCCAGTCTGGCACGGGCTCCTTCCATAATGGGATTTTCTAAACAGACTGAGTAACTGGGATGGGCTGCAGCCAGACACATCTCCATCTACAGGCCACGGCATGAACCGCTTCTCTTCCTGAGAGACCAATTACAACACAAATTTGTGCTTGCAATATTTCAGGAATTTCAAATTGCAAAGCCGCTCTCAATGATCTACAAAGCAGACATTTTGTTCTCAGGAAACTTGAACTAATCCTTCACATGACGTCGCACTAAGCATCACACTTTAAAAGAGAAGAGTGGTACAGCACGTTTATGTCATACAGAAAATCTGCCTGCTGCTTATCATTGATAAAACACTGAGAGAGGAAACACTTTCATTTCACATCCCCTCACAACCCAGTGTCTTACTGCCATTATTCATCCTCCATCACTTCACAGATAATTCTCATAATTAGTACAGAAAAGCTGCAAATTTTCAAATGCATTGCATCTCCAAAAGTAATCAAGAGAATGAGCCGGGGGAAATTTTAATGTATGCAAAACTACTGACCCACAATAAAAGAGGAACGGCTCGGATGAATACAAAGTAATGTGTGAGTGCTCAGAACCGGCACTGATGGGGGGATAGCGAAAATTAACACCCAATTAATTTTCGAATTGACAAACAAATGAAAGCCATAAATCTACTTTCTCATTAATTTTGCAAGAGAATCGTTCAAAGCGCCGACAAAAAAATCGGGAAGAAAAAAGGAAAATGGAAAATGGGCATTATCCATCAAAAATATCAAGCAGATAGGACAGAGTCTTATTAGAGAGTTGTGCTGATAACAATGTTAATCTGTGAGGCAGTGAGGCGGGCACCTTCATCAGCGCAGCCTTGGACAACGCTATCATGTGACTTGGCCCTTGTCTTGTTTTCGCTGCTCAAACAGCCTTCTCCTTTTGCAGATGCCCATGAAAGGTCAAAACCCAGCCAGAAAGTTCAGCACTAGCCAAGAGCTAAAGCAGCTCCTGAAGTCCAGAAACAAACAAAGTCAGATAATAAAATTCCACAATTGTCTGTATGGTAACACAAACAGTAAAGCTGGAATATCTGAAATATTTCACACAGGACCAAAATATTATTTCTGCATCTCCGCCTCTGTTCTGTTTAAACAGTATTGTCCATGGAAACACTGCCCATGTTCTAGCTGCTTACCATGCCGTCCTCAATTACTTTCACACTCAGTCAAACTCATTTAAATTCTTTAAATGGAGGTTTACATATTGTATTTACAGAGCAACAGCCAAAGTAAACCCGACCATTCGCCCCTCGACTGTCCTGTGTGACCCCCTCCCTATGCCCTACACACGACTCCGGCTTCTCATGATCCTGGCGCACCAGGGTTAGCGGTACAAAATGAATGAATCGAAGACCAACAAGTTGAAACCAGGAGAACAAAATTTGAATTCAGGACCTCATAAAGTGCACCTGCATTTTGTTTTTGAAATGCGATATCGGCGAGCTTATGATGATCTTTCACAAAGAAAATGGGAAAACATCCAACCCAGACTAAAGCAACAGAACATCTGTTGATAGATCTGCCTGTGCTGTGAGAGCTTGGAGCCGACACGGGACAATAAACTAAGGTCAGAGTCTGTGTTTGTTTACAGTTTTTATTTTCTCTGCCTCACATATGGGCAGTACAGTACAAACAACAGTCACATGTGTTTCCCACCTGACTAGACAGGTTGAAGGTTAAGAACAGCCGGCGGCCAGAGCTCATCCTCATCCCCGCCGCTCCTGCGTCTCTTCCCCCCACACGAGAAATCTAATGCCTGTCCCACTGTCATGGTTGCCTGGAATTCAACAGCTCACACAAGCCAGCAGTGGATTCAAGGTAGGTCGGCCTGCACAGCTGTGCGCTGACCCTTCTCCGCGTTCTGTTTTTCTTTAATGCTCATGACAGTAAAGCCTCAGCAACCACCTGCTTCGATTTACCAAGTTCTCACACTGCCTGTGTTTACACAAGCACACAACAAACTCGCAACATATCTTGCATGAGATAAAGCCACACAAAGCAGTCCAGGATCTTCACTTTGGATGTGTTTAGGTGCGGCACCATCGATAGACTAGACAACATGTCTCTCAGTGGAGGTGCAAAAACAGAAACTTCTCAAGGTTTCAGAGGGGTCAGATGTTTTGCTATATTTTGACTTGTGTGTCAAAAGACAAACCCAAGCTAGGAGTTCTAACAATAATGCCACAGCGTTCTTGCTGAGGAAGTTGGAGAATTTATGTAAACAACCAAGATGTAGTAGGAGTGCGAGCAACCCCATGGAGTCTGGTGTCGGATTAAACGTTAAAGAGAGCGCAACCTAACAGTTTATTTCACCCACACTGATTTTTTTAAAACCAAAATTATGGGTTTACTCTCATTCATCTTTACAATCCCACACCACTTTAACACGGGAAATATCACAATCACCAACTAGCTCAGTGGGACGGCTGGTATATCCCAATGTTAGTACGGTTATTCCATTTTCTATATATGCGACACCAGAGCTCTGCTTTACTGTCATCCTCAATATTGATGATTGGGTATTAGACACGTAGGGTAAGAATAAAACAAAAAAGGTGTCATGGATGACTTTATTTACCAAGTGCTGATTCACTTCAAACGGTACCGTGTTTTGGTACTTGAACGCATCCTTATAACTGTGAGGGAGCGGAAGACTAGGTGGTTTTCCAAGCCAGACCTGAACACACCATTGAATAATGATGACGGTAGCCGCAAATCTTTACAGCCGGTTTTCACAAACAAGCTGCTGCACATGCTTCGTAGTTCTCTCTAAGGGAGCAGGTATGTACGGTATATGTGAGTCATTTTGAAACCAAAGTACCAGTATATTAGGTGTCTCGTCACAGGGCAGATGGCTGACACAATTACGATGGTATCGGAACCTGATACGACACTGGATCACATCGATCACATCAGTAGCGTTCAGGAGCATTTATGGATACAGAAGGTTATGCCAGACATCACTAAAACTGAATCTTAAGTTGTTTGTCCCAAGACTGTGTCAAGACCATGTTGAGAGCAGGGCATACAGGGAGCAAGATCAAACCCAAACTGAATACAGAAGTCTATTCATCATACAGACAAACATATCAATTTATTACCGCAATGGCAGTCTCTTTTTTTCCAAATAAATCAAGCGCTGAAATGCTTTCATTGGTACAAACTACAGTTCTGGGTTCGGTTTTGTCTCGAACTTGGTCTCACCCCCCCATTGGTCATGGTCTCTGTATGTGTCGTGTTGTGTTTCTTGAAAATATAATTCACTCCATTCCAATGAGTGATTTTGCTATAAGGCATTCCAAAACTTCTCAACAGACTCTGGCAATATAAAAGCAAAGAGCTGGTGCACATCACGTGGTAATATGTATTTTTATTTCTAACTAAAGTACGCCCTCCTCCATGAGGACATTCTGTATATATTAACAAAGGAAGCAGACAGATGTTTAGGTTACAACTACCTCCAACAAGTCTGCCGGTAGGTGAGTCATTCTTCCTTTGATTTACTGAGGCATCCTCAGTAACAGCGTGGGTCAGACACAGATAAGTTAAAGCTGCTACTTTGAACAGCCAAGTGCTTCATGAGAGACAGAAGCAGAAGGGCAGAGCGGACCACTCACACGGGCAAACAGAGCAGCTGTTTGTTTAATAAGCGATTGCTGCCATGGCTACAGTAAACAGGAGGAACAGGGGTATGTATTTATGAACAAACACATCTCCTTGCAAGAGCCATTTAATATTAACCAGGTGGAATGATCGTCCGATTTCCTAGGTGACACTCGGGCAGGCTGAGTGTAAACAGGTTTTAGGAGGAGGAAGAATGGGGGCTTAGCTTTACTGAATCAAGGTCGATGCAAAAGCAGCTTGAGCTTGAGTAAACAAGCAGACAGGCCTCAAGATAAACAAGAAGTCAGTCTTCTGACATTTGAAGATGCATTAGGCTGCTGTGTTGCAGCTGCTAGCAAGCAACCGTGAATGCGAACAAGATGGGCTTCGGTGGGATAGGTGGCGGACAGGGCGGTCGCCAATGGAAACGGGCCATTGTCTAAGCAAAGAAACCATGTGTCTGTTACAAACAGCCGCTGTTTGCAGCATCATTGTAGGAAACTAGTAGAAACATGTTAAACATTTACCTGGTTCAATTATTCACTAACTGGCTTAGTGGAAAATGAAATAAAGATGTCAGAGGCCTTCGGGATGTAGCACTTGCAATCATCCCAACATGCTGTGACACAAACAACAAAGACTCAAGGTGAAACAGACGCTACTTTACCCATACCGAATGAAATATTGATAGAGCTTCACTGTTCATTTTAATGACGTTCCCTGCCACCCTTCATTTGGAATAGAACACATTTTCATTTCACAAAACCCTTACTTTAACCACTGTAATAATCAGATCTTAATGTTATCCCTTACTTTACTATCGTCATAGTTACACACTTGATGTGTTTTGATGGTTCGGTACTGTTTGTCCAGCCCAGGAGAAGGTTTCACTTCAGTCAACACTTTTTTTTTTTTTTGCCTCCAAAATCCACAGGTACCTAAAGAGCTTTACACGAGCAGCAGGGAAAGACACACAGACACAAATCTTTCTACAAGCAGCGCATAAACTGAAGAGTGTCACTACATTTGGTGGGATAAAAAGTCAGTCCAAAGAAGTCGGCCCTGAGATCTAAAAAACACAAAACAAGATTGGGAAGAATGTCAATGTCTGGGAGCCACTTGGCAACGTGGAGCTGTAAAAGCCAAAGAACAGCCCCACTGTTTGTATCTGGTCCTGATGACTTTTAGCATTCTTTGGCCAGAGGAGCCAAAGTTAAGTCTCTGACAGCGCAAATCACAGACAGTGAGAGTGCAACAATGGCTTCAAAGACAAAATCGAAGAATCAGCGATGACAAAATCTCTTTTACTATGTTCAGGATTGTGTGAGGCCAAAAAAAAACAACGGTTATTGAGCTAAAAAGTAAAAAAATCTCAGCCGCTATGGAAGTTGTTTGGAGACTCTCAATGTTGGCGTGATTGTGATGTGCAAGATACTCACTGGTGAGAAACTTCTCATATGAACAGCAAAGAAATATCTGATGAAGCTATTGTCGTATCACATGAGGACAGCACACATGTCTGCGCAAGAAGGAAAATCTGTCCATGACTCCACATGGATGAGTGGAATAATGTATTTGTATATATTCCATGGATTTTCACCGGAATTTAAATCAAACATTGGAAATATTCACTCAAAGAAGGATTCTTTTAAAAGATGTTTTAGCCTGAGGCTTGGGGATATAAACATTTTTGTGAGTTTGATTTTGTGAGCCTTAAATTCATTTTCAAGTCATCAACGTCTGCTAGCAGAGTTATAGCTGTCACCTCTAAATCTAAGCCTAGACTTAGGGCCACTAGCCAGGACCCACCTGAGGACCTGAGGGTCGTGGTTGGTGGTCAGCAGTTCTACATTGCAGCCGGCTTTAAGAGTTATCAATAAAATCCAGGGGATTGCTCACATTTCCTTCTGCTGGTGGCATTGTACGATTGTTTGTTGGGAAAAGGATAACTGACTATGACTGACTATTTAAAAACTTTAAAAGTTCACATTCGATGTGAACGTCACAGTCAGCATCTGTGTCGCAGGTGTTTGGATGGAGCCAATTTCTTTCCGCTCTTGTGTGACGTTCCGAAGGGACAAGTTCAGGGTCATGAGTTGCTACTTGGTATATACAGAATAGTACCTTAAGTGGCTCAACGCCTAAAGCACGGAGTGTGCTGTAATATAGGCATTGTGACCATGAGTGAAAGGCACCATCTATAAAGTGCTATGTACACCAAGTGACAGCGGAAGGAGCGCCACCTCATGGCTTAACACTATGCCCAACTTTTGTCTTTCTGTTACGTGCTGATTCTTTGCCTCCTTCATCCGCTAACAAATGCATTGCACTGTTTATCGTGCGGAAATCTGTCCATCTTGGGCAACTAAGAAAAGACACACTATTCCAACGTGAACGCTTTGGCACCTAGTTTTGTACATTAGTTGTTGATGAGTGCATTAATATCCAGAGTTTTACCATAATCTCATGAGTGAGTGCCACATCATCTGCAGTTAAAGAAAGCAATAGTTCTCCCAAATATTCGTTGAGTACCTACAGCATGGAAACCAATTACCAGAAACCAGTCTGAGAGTGAGAGAGGACCAGGATCCAATCAAGCTATCCAAACAAGCTGTTGCACAGATGTCTCAAAAAACCAACCGCTCTTAAACACCTGCTTAAGCTTTAAAACAACAACAACATCAATAACCGCAGAGGACGGAAGGTGAGTGTATTTGTAGTTCCAGAAACATACAAATCAGTTCTCCTCCCGCGCTGGAAGCCACGTGAGACTCAGCTCTGTGTGAAGGCCTGCTGTGCCCTGAGAATGACAGAATGTGCCAAAGTAAGGCAGGCCACGGTATTTTTAGCGCAACTCGGGCCGATTGAGACTGAGTAAATAGAAAAGACTAATGAGTTGAAATCTGCTTGTACATGAATGGAATAGTAATTGTGAGATCTAGCAGCAGTTTACCACTCACTTTGTCAGGCGCTCTCCTTCATTTGACTTTGATAATCCAGCTCACTTGTGGTTCACACCCACTAACAAGGAAGCACAAGGATACACAGCCGTAACGGACTTCTTTGGTGACCACTGTCACTGCACTGCTTTTCATGCAGTCACCTCACACAACATATTTTCAGTCAACCGGCATCGCCTGGGATCTGCTGAAGACTAAAGTCCGCCACATTATTTAAAGATTAACGTATACTTAATCATTCTTACTTGCCTTCATGCAAGGCATCTTCCCACGGGTGTGAAGGGGGGTGCGAGTTTGTTGAGAGAAACTGTGTCAGATGCTCTTTCATGGGAAAACCAAGGTTAGCCTTAATGAACTTGTCTAATTAAAAATGTACGCAAATGTCAAGAGAGGTCAATATTATTAGAACTGTGAGAACTGTGGTCTTTTGGGTGGATGTAAACCCCTGGGTAAGGACGTCGACAACATTCTGGACAGTTTAGAAGACCTTCCTCAGCAAAGTCGTCTAAAAATAATGATAAAAAAGTCAACTTTTGACGTTCAGCAACATTTAGAATCGACCGCTAGTGTCTGGGAAAACGAACCACTTTGATGACAAGTTGAATTGACTTGTTTTGTCAATGCAAATTTGTAAATATTTCCAGCACCAGTGAAATGGAAAACCGCCTCTATTCACAGCAGAACAACGGTTGTTGCATCCTTTCCAATCTGAGGTGTGTCTAAGAACAAATGCATTCATTTATTCATTAGCTTTAGCATTATACAAGTTCGTGGCCAAAGGACAGTATGGCTGTTTTATGATTCTTATGTTTGTACCAAACACCATCAGATTTGCAGGGTTAGACTTGTCAAAAGAGTGACATCATCAAAAGACGTCACTCTAAACGATGAGTTGTGATTCGTAAGTGGAACGATCGCCGCCGCCATCTTGTGACTGGAGGAACAAAATGTAAACAAACAAAGTATGCACTGAAACGGAGGAAGTTGCGGAAATATCAGCAAATAATGAGTGATTTGTAAGCCTTTTTTGAGGATGGAGAGCAGGTTCATGCAAACTAAGAGCTAATGCAGCTAATGATACGTCCACATGGTCTGACTCTTGTCCTAATTCTCGATTTGTGCAACACTGCACTGAATTTTCAGTTTTATACACTGCATATTTATGAATGGCACAGCCGTGTTGGTGATAAAAATTTGCATAAGAGGTCAACTTATTTCACACATCACTGTGTGACGTTAGATATGCATCCTGTACCTGTGGTTTTGAAACATCTTAACTTCTTTTAACACTAGTTTTAAATTTACAGGAATTTAGGCTGGGTCCCACTTCTCACCCGTACACTAATACTTCACGCTAGCACTTGGTTTGGGGTTTTCGCCACGTGTCATTGGTTTCCTGCATATCCGGTGTAGGAGACGTCTTGGAAATGCTAGCACCAACATTTTTGCAACCTCCTGCACCAGCGCTGATAATCTCACTTGGTTTAGTGAGCCAGCTGAGAAGAAATGGGCGGAGCCGAAGCCGGCTTCACCGCCATGTTGCGGTGATAGATCAGTTAGAGGTACGACGATGTTAGCGTTAGCCTGGATGCTAGCGACTGTTGTTTGTACATACATGTTGTATTGTTCATGTTGTCGGACATGGTCGACCATTTGGGTCGCTAACGTGATACCGGAGAAAGTAAACGGAAGAGTAGTCCTGGGCACTAAAATGTCCCTGTTGTCCTGTCCAACATTGTAAATAAAGTACGATGGCGTCCTGGAAATCTATCCACACTCCATATTCCCACATCGTCTCAAGTCAGCCCCGGAGCTCCCTCAGTTTGAAGAGATCATTTCAAGTGGTGAACAGCCAGTGCCCTCAGTCTTTGGAGTATTGGGACACACCGCACTTACAGGGTCAAAAACGAGTGTTGTGTTGTGAGATAGGGGACACAGCCTTAGTTTATAGCATCGCAATAATTGTATTTTTTAAAAGACTTCTGTGTTTGTGTTTGCAAACTACCTCAGTTTTGGTTTTTCGAAGTGCAAGAATATCTCCACCATGACAAAAAAAAGTGGCTAATTGATAAAAAAAAAAAAAAAAAAATTGAATAAATGTTAAAAATCAGAGAAACATGTATGAATGTGGTTCTGTGGTTTACAACATCTCAAAATATTATTCCCAGCCCCATCCTTTTTTACAGTTTTTCAAAGTCACTAAGCAGCTCAAAATGTTATGTGTCTCTACTGTGTACCCTACAGTTCCGACACTGACTGGACATGTGATGGCTAAGGCATCTGCATCATAGTTTGAATGACATATTCTTAGCTCCAGTCAGTAACAACAGTAAGACCAAGTGCAAGGAAACAAAAAACACAGCAATCAACAAAACACAATGTGACTTTATTCAAGCAGCTCTGACAATTTTCTTCCCCGTGTGGCCCTCCCACTGCTTCTCTGTTAGAGACACCATTGCGACCTTAGACGCATGTCATTATTCTAAAAGCTCCAGCCATGCAGACGGAAGAAAAGAGGGGGTGTAAATAAGACAAGTGTTTGTGCTGAAAATAAAAGGCGAGGGGCTAAAAACCCAACGGCCTGACTTGTGTATCTTAATGGATTCAGCTTTTAACAACTCTTTTTGGTTAAATACAACCCTTGTCAGGAGGAAGTGCACCACTCGTAAAGCAACACCATGACAATGTACAGTGGCACTAATACAAGGACATAGTTCATGGTGACATTTTCTGCAATTCCCAACTGATTAGGGTCATTATGTTGGAGGCCTGATTTATGTTGTCATTTCCTCTCACCGATCCTGCATCAATGAATCTTAATGAATTGGTAAATAAGGGTGAAGATTACACTGTGTGACACTGCAACATTTCTCACCCTCCACGCCTGAGATTTATGTAGCCAATTAGAGGCTAACAGAGAAAATTGGCTGGCAGAAAAATAATATTCTTTATGGCCCAAAATGGCGGCGCATCAGTGAAGGGCAATTGTATTGTCTGCCTTGAAGTCCATAAAACAACCTCCAGAGCCACCTTCAGGATGCAGGGACGAGTCAGGCTGCGTTTGTGAGCAGGTCAAGTCCAGACTATTATGAGGCTTGTGTGTTCACACAGTTTTGAGGTCTTCGGTGACTGAGAGAGAGGGCCTTTAATATTCATCACTGCCTATCTGGCATGTTTGATCAGCACAAATACACAACTCAACGGCACACGCGTTTACCTTCATAGGGCTGTCATTACACCATCGGAACACAGCGGTTGGAATGCAGTTCTGCTTTAAAATGCAAAAGTAAAAAAAAGTTTATTTATAAAATAAATCATGCCACAATTCTATCAGCAGTATATACAAAATATTTTAAAATTATAAATTACAATTACATTATAAATAAAATTATATGGCAGATTAAATACATAATATTTTTTGTGTTCTATATTATTGTTGTTGTTTTGTTTGTAAGTTTTTTTTCATTGTTTTTTTCAGCCAATAAATCTAAACACCAGAGGAAGACACTTCAGTGAGACAGTGAAACTCCTCCGCAAGTTCCCTGGAAGCTTTCACTGGGATCTCGGGACGTCATAGACTGATACCCGTATTGTTGTGTAGAGTTCGCATCATGGATTTGTCCAATCTGAGCAACACAGGGTTCTTCAGAGATAATAACAATAGTATTAATAATAATAATTTTGTCGATAAGGTAGTAAGTTTTGGGTATGAGGATGAAATTGAGATCAAGAAAAAGGCTTTTTTTTAACAGAAGTCACCACTGGTCCAACACGTCTATCAACCTTTAAGCAGCAACGGCTTCAGCGTGTAAAAATAACATGTTGAACAATTATCCCCTCATCACACTTAAGGATAAAGGCTTGTTGTTGATGAGAGTGAAAACCTGGATTGGTTATTAGCGACAACTTCTCCAAAGAGCACTTGGAGAGTTATAATTAGAAGCTTTAGGCATGAGATATTGTGAGCAGATTTAGTGCGAGGAAGCAGCTCTCCACATCAAACACGCCGGCCTGTTATGGGCTGAGGGATGCTGTGTGAAAAGAGGTGGAAAATTGAAGCTGAAGCAAAGCAGGGAAGGGCTTAATTTACTGGCATGTACAGTATGCAAATGAGATTACTCTCAGCTTAACTGCATCATTTATGTCCATAATAACAGCATCATCATTACAGGCCTCAAATTAAATTACCTGGTAATTAGCATATCAAAGTGATTGGTTAAAGTTGAAAACAAATACCCAATTCTGTTAATGAACATCTGTAATCGCTGCCGAGACTCCAAGTGAAAACATCCTAAACAAATATGTGTTTTGGGGAGGGGGTGGGGTGGGCTCTGTCTGTCGGGCTTTGGATGTGCGCGGATGAATCACCGTCATTGGAGGGAGTATTTTACCTGGCAAGCCCGCGAGACATTCAGGACGCATTTCCAAAACTCCAGGAGATCAAAGATCCAATTTCCCACACTTGCCACTTCAGGAGCTCATCAATAAAACACTAATCACGTCACGCATGATTCTGAGGATGGTGCCGCAGCCAAGGGCTTAGAGAGACTTCCACATCGTGTTAAAACACCTCAGCTTTGACGACTGTTTGAACGTGCCCACTCACAGTCAAGTTCATGTGGTGCTTTTGTGATGTGGAGCCACGGCACTGGCACCAACAGAAACTTGCTCTGACCTAACAATGGACAGCACAGAACATTTTTTCAATGTTAAAGACGGGAAGCATATGAATTGGAAAACTTGGAGAATGGACTTCTCAGGTTTTGTCTCCATGGCACAGCATTTTGATAGGAGACAGTAGGAGTATATCAACACATTGTCATTACTATGGTGTCAAATGGCAACTATTTTCAAGTGGACTTTTGCATCCAAACTCAGCCTCTCACGTTGCACGTGTACACATGCTGCGTCTTGTCCCGACACTGTGGGCTGCAGGTCACGTAGAAGAAAGATGGCGGCTAGGGTTAGGGGTAGCTCCATGCTTCTTCCGTTCTGCCTGCGTCCTTGTAGCACTCGGTACGTAAAACGCCTTAAATGACCAGTCATGGTGACTTAACTCCTGCCTCTTGGAACATCTAACAGGAGGAAATGTAGCACTCAATTGAAACACCTATGTGTGAACATGGACAGCACGAGGTGTTGTTGTACCGCTACTGCTTGGTGAACACATCTTCAAACCGGTGGTGTAATGTATTGTCATTGGGAAAGTGGACTTTTGCGTCCTATATTGACGCAGAAGGCAGCGTTGCGTGTTGACGCATGAGGTTTTCAATTGAGGCACATGTAACACCATGCGACACGTACAGTAAAAGCAAGGTTGGGGCAAGGTAAGGCATGGGATGGCGCTCCTTTTGTTCAACACGGTAAAATGTATCAATTGCTATTTAAAGCACCTCAAACAGTGGTGCGTTTCATTCACAGCGACTTTCTGTCACTGACGTCCAATATAATTCAATGAAGAGAATTTCCAAAAGTCTCAATGAATTGAACGTTTTTTTAAGTCCATTGAAATGCTTATGTGTCAGAAAGCAACGTACAGGGCACAGAAAACCACTTTCCCAACGTCAATATCTTACGCCAAAGGCGTGAGGATGGGTTGGCTTGATCATCAAAAAGTGGTGTCACTGCTGAAGTCACACTGCAGCGCCTCTGACAGGCGGAGTGGGTTGCCTTGGTCTTCAAATTGCAGCCTTTGCGATACAAAAATCGGATTCTATTACATCGCAATGTTTACTTAAAGAACTCATTCAGGCCTTTGCTGCCTGTTTAGTATTTGTTATAAAACCTATCAAGTCATATGTGTGATTCAGATTGAGGGGTAGTTTCACTCATCATTCCCAGATGTTCCTTTGCTTCGGAATCCAAATAGTTGATGATAAAAGTAGAAAGACTGAAGATCACTTTTAAGACAGACAGCTTCTTTCTTCTTCGCTCTACCTCCACTTTCCTCACTCACCTTTCATTTTGAACAGAATCTAATCCCTGCCTCTGATTTACATTATCAGGCCTGCGCTCATCAAAGTTTAAACAAGTGACATCTTTTTTCATTCATTAAAAAATCCATCGAAAGACCTCATGCTTCCTTGTGAGTGCGTCAAAGACGTGCCTTTCAAGGTAGAGCTGAGGCAAATCCACTCCATCAGCTAATGACGGCACTCATTACACAGAGAAGCCGGCTAATGAAGGTGCGGTGGCCAGCCGATCCCCTCACCCAGCAGAAAGCGCCGTGAAATGCTAATATCTCACTTCTAATTAAAGGATGCTAGGTCCAAATGCACCTTCACGGGTAGTCGCCGGCAACATAAATTTTATTTTCCAACACTACACTACACCTAAAGATGTGCCTCAGCAGCATTCCATTAATTCATATTTAATACCCCCACTAGGGCCGTGTCTGCTGTGCAATCTGCCTCTCTTCTCTTCCAGCTTCGTATTTTGAAGCAGTCACATCATTACGCTTTCTAGGACGACTTTTATGCGTCTTTTGTTGGTGAACATCAAATGTACAAAAGAGCCTTTAAACATGTCATAGTGGGGAGATAAAGGAATGAATGAACAACGGAGGAAATATGCCATGCAGTGGCCCTGTTTACATTTAGGACAAAATGTGTTTTCAAAAAAACCTGCTGCGCGTCTCGGAAACAAAGCCAATCATCAAAGTCTTCCTGTTGGTGGAAAAATGGAAGCGCGAGTGATTTATTAACATGGGCTGACCAAGAAGACAAGTTCATGAGCATTTGCAAGTCATTTTCCAAATTCTTTTTGTTCACTTTCAGTGTTTTTTAAGGGACTACAAAGCGCAGTTTCTCCCTGTAATCACTGCCATTCGTACTAAAAGTACGGTGACAATAGAGCACCCCAGAATATTAGCCCCACCCACCACTAAATTTAAGACGATAGAATAAGCCGCAACGTTCTATATACCACGGGTGCAGTGGTGCCGTCTGCGCCGTAGAAAGGTCAGTGCTGCACCTGGCTTAAAAATTCATGAGGGTCACTTCTAAACTAGTCTTGAATCATCGACATCTTTTATTGACATTAAAGCACTAAACATACATTGTTTTCACCAGTGTGTCCCAAGTTCCGACACCACAGCCGGTCTCAGCTACTGCTTCTTGTCTCCGGTCTTCCAGGAAATCAGTTCATTTTACAACCGCAATCACAACCTTTCTGTAAAGATTTAATCTCAAATGTATTGCAACAAAAACAATTACATTCATAAAACGTAATCAACAAAAGCTGAACTCAACCATGTGGAAGCTCGGTATGTGACGAGATCTTCTGCTCTGATGTCTAGCAAGATTGAATTGTGATATTCGTGTTACACTGGAAGAACCCTATCATACTGAATTGTCTAGACATCTTTTTGAGTAACAAGTGAGTAACAAGCATTTTGCAACACTGGCTCCGCCCAAAATAAGACAAGAAGAAGGAAAGTAGTAGCAGCCGAGCGCTGCGAAAATGATGTCCGCAAATTCTAAAAAGTGACTTTGGTTCAGCAACTCATCTATTCCACACCCCTCCTCCCAAACACAGATCAACCACAACACAGACCAGAGTGACGAAGAGACAGAGTGTGAATGAAGGCATTCAGTGGCGCGAAATGGACAGGTCAGGGGTTTCACTGCCCCAAAACAGTAGTGTTTGTACAGTGGTATATTTTCATAGATTTAATTCTTTAAAAACAAAATGAACCAAGCCTCATATAATGAGTAGCTCATCTGCAATGGGATCAGGACCAGACGACACACAGCAGAATTGAACACATTCGCAAAACAATCTCAGTGGGGACCAACAGTCTCAGGTATGGCATGAGGAAAGATCACATAATGGATAGAAATGAGTTGCTTGGTTGGTGTAAGCTCTCTCTGAGCACTGCTCTAGTATCAGAATATTTTTTTTCTTCCCCTTAAGTGGAGATCCAAAAACAATTTAACTTGGAGCAGTTCATGTCAGAAACAAGGATTTCATCATAAATCTTATGTTTTGCGTTTGACAGGAAGATAGGTAGATATTGCAGGAGCAACAAAAACATCATGAAAAATGCTAAGATTTAAATGTACATAAATGTAGACTCCAACAACGTTAAAAAATGACTGACCCTTGAAGCATTTTCCATCCACCTTAAGTGTAATGGCTGAATCTAAAGGTCAGTGTTAAGAACATATCACATGCCGTCTGTTTGATCCCAGCCCAAGTATTTTCCCAGGGATTCTGTGGCTCTGTTCTGTGTAAATCACGCAGTATGACCTTCTACATTCCTCATGCTCCATCCTCTCATTCATCCACAGGCACCGATAATACTGGGCAAATATCATAAACGTGAGGATTTTAGGATTGAGGTGAGGCTGCCATCTCTCTTCAACAACAGGGGAAAAGAAAGCCCATGCATCTCAAAGCACCTGATTTCCACCGGCTGGACTAACCTCAAGAGAAGTTCTCTGGCATTACCTCCAAAAGGCCTTGATCTTGACAACTTCCAAGTCCTTTTTTTTAAAAAAAGCAGACTATTTTAAAGAGACTGACATAGCCTTCCACATGCCAGCACAGAACAATCCTTTTTCTATCTACACTAACGTATGGGTCTGGGCCTTGCACACAACTACAGTAGTGACATAGTACCTCCCATCACACTTCCACAGCACTACTTCTTGTCAAAAAAGGTTTCTGCTTTCCTACTTAAATAAACAAATAGACAAAGTTTTGATGACCGACTCATTTAAATGAAGTTAAATAAGTAAATGCTGCATGCAGTTATCAGCATCAGTCCGACTCTGTGGGGAAAAAAAGTATTTTAATTGTCATAAAATACACTTATGTCACAATGGACATTGACTTGAGCCTAAAAATAATTATTTTTATGAAGGTTGTCCCAACTGCTTCTGAGCAAAAATAACGGATGCACCGATCCGCCTTTGAAAATTCCAATCAGATCCCTGAATATGGAGATTTTTAGGATTTTGAGGCAAGCATAAGACCAGACAAGAAAGTCTGAAAAACAAGTGTCAGCAGGAAAAATCCTATCAAGAAACAACTTTGAAGGTTTCACACTGGCAGTTACTAGTTATCAAATCTGTTACAGATAAATGTAGAAGGAAAAATTGTTTGTTTGAAATAAAAGAGCTGAAAATGAGTTGCATGGGACCTGTGTCTGAGGTCCAACAACATTCATATAAAGATCCAGCTGCACTGTTTGTTTATTGTAGATAAACGGGAGCCTTGCACCTCGCTCTCCTGCACGGGCCGTCAGCTTATGCCACACTCTGTATACACTATAAAGTAAGTAGTGAATAGCACACATCCCTGGAGAGAAGTAATTCCACGCAGTGGACAAATGGATGCAAACTGTAGCATGAAGATCCTGAAGAGAGACGTGTGTTACTGCCAACGTTCTGGAAATCCATTCCACAGGTTCAATGAAGAGCACAGCAGGAAGAAATTTCAGCGGAGAACATGAAGCTCAGACTCGGCTCATGTGTTGGAAATCTCTTCAGGTTCATCAGTTATTTCCGATCAGTCAAAAATGCTTACGGCATGAAAGCCAGACACCGACAGTAGATCGGGTTGGTCCAAATCCCTAACAAAAAGTAGGGCTTGGAAGTTTGTACTATCTTTTTTAAATATTTAGCTGTAAAAAAATAAAAATGAAAATGATATATTACTGTTATTCATATTATTATAAAGTGAATTAGACAGTTGGCAAACAATTGCATACCAAGAAGTTTTCTATTCCTTGTTAGAGTATTCTTATTAATCACTGACTAAACTGGCTACCACCCGACTGATCTGGAGTGATACGTGGTTAAAATAAAGACATATTTATTTTCATTTTGGTCAGTCGCCATGAAAAGAAGTTGCTTGATAGGCGTTCACGGCTTGCGAACATGAGAGACACTGTATTTCTCAGGCTACATCAGATAAATGACATTGTTGGGTGGGATAAGGGTGTGAATCCCCCCCCCGCTCCAAGTTCACTCAGCATCTGATCATCAGCATGACCAGGGCGTGACCCGCAGCTGAACTGAGCGGAGATCTGGGAGGACGGCCGCAGCCCCTCCAACACCCCCCAGATAAATAACTTAACACGGCAAACAGAGCCCCATCAGTCAACCAACACATCGCTAACACCAGGATGGGGACGGAGATCGATGGGGAGATGCAGACAAACAAAGAAAGACAAGGGGGGGGGAGAGGGGCTACAAGTAAGCCATGCAGCTTTGAGGGCAAAGAAGTGAGCCCGGTATTTAGCCGAGCTGTGACATTTGTTTCTTATTGTCTGAGTGGCAGCTAAAAGCGTCCCCCCGCGAGGGCCCCTCTACTCCCGGCTTTGACGGGGAGGTAACCATATTAGGACGTACATGGTAAAGTAAACAATAACATAGTTGCAACGAGATGGAAATTTTTCAGCTAATGGTGTTTGTCATTCCCGTTTTTAGTGCACGGAGCAGCTCAGCGCGTTCGCTGGCCGACCAAAGAGACTTTGTTTATAAAAACAACTCGCAAGCCAAGGCTCAGACCCGCGCTTAAAGTGAAGGCTGTAAATAAATATCAGCCTAAAAAAGAATTCCCGGCCTCTTTCTTTTGATTACACAAATAAAGCCAGACTGCGGTAGGAATGGCATCTGCTACACACTGTCGTCCCCCCAGAACTCCATGTATGGCCAACTCACACATTCAATAAGAAGCAAGAGCACTTAAAGGGCTCGTAGAATAATTGAACTGAGGTCAACAGCATATCCGACGGTATGAAAACGGCCAGGTGACAGCCCTCAGCAAGGAGGAGCCTGGTTCTATTGAGGTGAACCCGCCTGGGACGCCCCAACAACGCAGTTGATGAATAAATGCTGCCAGTGACCACAACATAAAAACAACCTCTGAGTTGGTAAAAAGACCTGGAAAAATGACTTTGATACAGCAGCAAGCTGGGCCCAAAACACCCTTAAAAAACGCATTAGAAGAAGGTGCTACATGGTCATCATGACCAGGCTGCACAACTCTGATTGGAAAAGATGCTTCTCTGGCGTAAATCAATCTGAACTACGTTGTCAGATCATAATTTACTGTGAGCAATTTTGAATGAAACTTTTTAAATGCCATACATAAGGCAAAAACTAAAGGAAATCGAGAAATGAGAGACCACTTAGGTCACAAATGTTACTGACTAGTGAGAGGCTCTAAATACTGAACATAGAAAGATGAAATTTTTGCTCATGATATAGACAGAAAATAGAAGACAGAAATGGAATAAATCAGACGTCCAAAATCAAGAGACTTCTGAATAAACGTAGCAAAAAGCACATAGTAATATTCACGATTCATAATTATTTCATTTCAATTTAAATTCAGCTGAATGAAATGGAGTACACTGAGTGTACTACTGGTACTCCTACAGACAATGAGAGTCATGGTACACACAGTACATTATACAGCAAACACAGTGTCCATAAGGGCAATGCATAGACAGTTTGAACATTGGTCTGAGGAGTAGGACATGTGTAACGTCTGACGCAAAGGTTTAGGCAAGAGTAGGGTAAAGGTAAAACAAAAACATCACCACACAAAACACTAAAAACAATCCATAAAATAAGGATTTGCAAGTGACAAATGTAGAGGACTGGCAATTTAATTACCACAAGTAAACTTCATAAACTAAGAAAAAATAACACTTATCTCTCAAACTCAATTGTGGAAACCACATCTAGCATTTTAGCAGTTACGTCCCAATAGCTGTTTGATATTTCGTCTGAAATAATATTTTTTTTTCTCACATTTAAACAATCGTGGACATGACAACTACACGCCCCAGAACGCGTGATGACTTTGTTTATCTTTCCCTCACCTAGTTGTGGCTCACATTTCTCAGCCTCCTTCTTAATCTCGCCCAAAAATGCACACTGTTTATTTACGCAGGCCTGAAAGCATCCCAGCAGGCCCCACCAGGTGCTTTATCCCTAAAAGGCATTTGTTTTCTAAAATAAACGGCAGGAGCAAAGAACTGGCAAAGTGATAGCATGACAGGAAGTGATTGCAAGAAATCAAAACTTTCCAAATAAGAATTTGTTGTGACTTGTAAGCAGTTTGGGTGAAATTCCTGACTTAGTCATCAAATGTCTCCGGCGCGTTTCTTGTTTATATTTCTCCTCCTTTGTGTGAAACAGTGTTTGTCAGAAGCACTTTTTCTCCCATTGTGCAAGTTAGATTTGATTATTTTTGGAGAAGAGGAAGGGTGTGAAGGTCCAGAAGACGCAGAACTGGTGGCCTCTCAGGAAAATCATTTCGCTCAGAAGACAACAAATCAGTTATTGGTTTTTCTGCGGTGAACGGCACCACATCTGAATCTGATGAAGAGTCCGAAAACACACTTTTTCGAAAGACAAAGCTCGGCTGTGGATGAGTTCAGGGTACGGCGGTCATCTCACTCAATCTCACACAAAATCATGTTGGCCAGCTGGACCATGCTATCAAAGCCCTCACACGCACACTTGTCCGAGGGAGAGCACCGTGCCCTGTTTGATGCTGATAGAAAACAAGATTGGAATTCTGAATAGTGTGGAAAAACGCCACTGTGATGGGATTTCATGGTGGACCGAGGATCTTGCATGAACTCCTTCTGCAATTCATGATGAGTCAGGTTGAAGTAATGAGGACAAATGATGACAATTGTCTCTGGACTTTTGCGGAGGTCTGACAAAAATCTGATCACCCTCACCCTCAAACTTGGGTACGAATGACACATCAAAGGGTTGAGGTATTTTTTTTAGCTGTATTTAACAGCGCAACATTACGAGTCTCTTGACCAAATACCACTTGGAACTACAAATGTCCGATAGCCCTTCACTGACACATGCAGTGAAAAAGTTTGATATGAAATTTCATCACGTTTGCCACCCTTTAATGTTTCACACCATCAAACAAATGTACATGAGGTAAACACAAACAGTTTTTAAATGGCAGTTACTAACAAGGAAAAGCATTAACTGACCCTTTGTAGCCCTGTGTGAAGAAGCGATTTCCCCATAGACCTAATACAGTGGTACCTCGGTTTTCGAACGTTCCGGACTTCGAACCAATCGGAGTTCGAACAAAAAAATATTTTTTTGCTTCTGATTTCAAATGAAAATCCAGAACTCGAACACCCCCGAAAAAGCCGTGGTAGAGTGTCACAGGGGAGGTGCTCGCTCTCCACACCTCCGAGGCTGGAGCCAGGGTTTGATGTCCTGTTGTGGGCTGGAGCTGGGACAGGGATGAGGCGAGTCTGGGACAGAGCGTGACTTGGTTTATGACTTTGTCACAGCCAAACTGCACAGAAGCGCACATTCAGAGCTGGACACGCACCGGGCACCTCTTCACTTCTGGAGAGACGTCACTCACTCGGCAACCCCTCCTACATGCAGCGGCCACACACATAGAGGAACAGCCACCTGCAGCAGACACTCTACATTCACTCCTACAAAAGCCTATTTTAAGGCTTGGAACGCATTATTTCTTTTTCCATTCATTGTAATGGGAAAAATCCATTCAGATTTCGAACAAATTGCTTCTCGAACGGCCGTCTAGAACGGATTGTGGTCAAGAACCGAGGTACTGCTGTAAATGATTGGGCCACCCTTTGCAGCAACACGTACTTGATCATACTTAATGTTGAGACAACTTTTATAGTGCTGCGTGGGAATTTTGGCTAACTCACTATGCAGAATGGGAAATAAACCACTAAAAAACGATCTCTAAAGAACAAAGAACAACCCTTCACCTTTGATTTTGACCAAGATTCTGCAGTAAAATGGGGTCAGACACGCTGGCAAAAACAGCGGAAAAACCTCAGTGTCAGGGTCCGCGTTGCAGAGAACCCCATCCCACATTAGCACTTAGCTTATTGAGACAGCAAGTGACAACAGCGTTCCTTAACTTAGCTACAGCACTCAACAGAGAGAGACAAATATTTCAAAAGAGCCACAGATTCAGATGATAATACAGTTCCTCGTCCCAAGATTAACACATCATGGAAATTTCCTTTAAATCTGTTCATCCCCTATTGACTTATTTCGCAAACAAAAATACAGATAGACTAAGGATCACAACCTCCTAAATGGACGTAAAAAAAGGTCCTCTCTCACTAAAATTCTGTCATAAATCAACATTTCTATATAAACTATGACTTTTATTCATGTCTCTGTACATGAAAAGGATAGGCACACTTTTGCCTTGTCCATTCCAAAAATCTCCATAATTGAAACTGTAGGAATAAAGCAATATAAGTCCCGAAGTAACTATCGAAATGTCCTGCTCGGAGTTTTCAAGAGGTTTGTGACTCCTGGCATCCACTCAACTCCTTGTGTATCCAGACAATAAAGAGAGAAGATCTCTGGTGCTGATAGCAGCCGGTGCAGCAGCGGCACTCAGATAACCGAGCAGGTGAAGGCGTTCACAAAGCTTCAACACATCCTCTGATCTCCGACAGGAAAAGACGCGAGGATGCCATTTCCTCCCGGTTCTGCTTTTGTCTCCACTGTGATGTCTGTGGAGGAGCATAATTTCTCACTTCCACACTTGCCTTGCATCTATTCCGCCTGTCAGTGTTTTTAAGTACAGCAGCCACGCTCAGAGAGTAGATTACGGTACTTACAGTGCATAAAAAACACCACAACACAACTGCTAGTGACAGAAGCGTTTAACTTTGCTGCTAGAAATCTCCCCCATGTGGCACTTTCCGCTGCAGCGAGTTGTTTATTATGTTCCAAGCTAGGCATAAGCGATTAAAGAGCTCTTAAGAATCAAAGTGCTATAAATGCATGGAAACACAGCCGGCTGTAAATGCCAGAGAATTAGAAGCTTACCAAAGCTAACACTAATACATGGCAATTTTCAGCTTGATGCTGATATAAAGAAATTACTTTTTTAAGTAAGCAATAAATGCAGTCAGGGGAACCGTAACAGAAGCTTTCTTTCTTTTTTTTTTCCCTCACAGCATAAATCTACAAGCGACTTTTGGATGGGTGCGATTCATGAATATACTTGTTTATTCTTAACACAAACGATAAAATAGATTAAGTCAAGCAACGTCTTAAAGCAGTAGACAGACAGTGTCAACCATCGTGCCCACAACAAAGGGACAATGACAAGAGTGGAATTTGTTTTGGATAATGTCGGTCCTCTTGAATAGAAATTCAAGAAACAAATTAAACTGATGTGAAATAACATGTAATGATCTACAGACAGATGTTACTTTTGAATTTACAAAAGATCTAAGAGAATCAAATACAACAGTTGCGCTACATAAAACGCACATACATAATACTGTAACTATTACAAGTCAATTGATCACAACACCTATCGGGCCCTTCACAAAACATAAACTAGCAAAGTACTCAGAAAGCCCAGACCTTCGCTCATTTCCACCCAACATAGCCCTCAAATAGACGCTTTGTTGAACCATTTGAAATAGCAATTATAGCATGAGTCATATTCAAATGAGCTGATTTGGACGGCGGACGGAGGTGAGTTGTTTGTGGAATAGATTACAATGAGGCAACAATGTATTGTGAGCATACGCCAATGGCTGAACATCCCCAGTCGTATGGTGTAATGCGCTGTTCTTAAGTGACCTACTTGAAGTACCAGGACTGTACAGTACACCAGTTTCATTCCAAAAACTGGTGATTATTATGAACTTTTCATACACCGCTATAGTGGTTGTGCATAGTCCAAACAAGGTCGAGATCCTTTGGGCAGTAAAGTGTCTTAGTGAAGCACATGTTCATGAATGAGCTGGCAGAAGTGAAGACAATATATATATATATATATATATATATATATATATATATATATATATATATATATATATATATATATATATATATATATATATATATATATATAGTATACGTTGTTTAAGCCATTCATTTCAGAAACATTATGTATAAACATGTTTTTGAATACCGAGGAAAATTAAAATATACCTGTCACTGCGTTAAAAAAAAAAGCTATGATCAGATGTGCTGGGGTGTTGATCAACCCATACCCATCATATGCTGGTCAAAAAAAAAATGTTGCAGTGAAAAATAAACTGCAACGTTACATAGATGACACTTCAGTAGTAAAAATGAAAGCAAGCAAGGCTCTGGACAACAAAGAAGGGAAAGTGTATCCAGTGCTCCTTCAACACACCTGACTGCGACCGCGTGGCACTCGTGCAGCACGTGTAAACAAAATCTGTTCACAGTCGAATTTCCCTGACCAATATTTTATCAATAAGGACTGCTTTTACGACCAAAACCTTTTCAGGTCAGCAGGTTCAAAAAACAGAGAGACCTTTCAAAGGTCTCATTCTTCTTCACATTCAAGAAAAAAAGAACAGTCAACAATGCAGGATTCTGTCAATCATTAAATGTGGACGGTAAAAAAAAAAATGGACTGACTGTGCATTCACCTTCTTGAGGGACTTGTTTATTTGAAGCAACTCTGGGGTCCAGCAGAACCGTCTCCTCGCTGCCTGTAAGCAAAAGACAAAAGAAAAATTAAGAATAACACCAAGTATAAATGGTATCAAAGACTGAAAATCATGAGCAGCTAAAGCTGCTGAAATGGCAAACATAGTCCAAGTCAACTGCAGCCAAGCACTTCTTCAGTATATCGCTCATTTAAAGTCACGTGCTCGTGATATGTGCTTTATACTAACATTTTCTTTTGGTACACTGGAGTTGTTTTGTTGATTAAAGGAGTGATTCATTCCTTTCCTTTCCTTTAACTAAGTCTAGCTGGTCTGACATCAAAACATAAACTCACTTTCATGCTCAAAATATTGTGCTGCGTTATCAAATTTTCCCCCTTAAAATTATGGTTGGTATTACAATATATACAGAAGCAGAATTTACACAATCACAGTACATTGCAATGTATCGCGTCACCACTCCTGTATCGGGATACGTACTGTATGACACCTAGTAGTTTGTGGAGCACTAGGGTTAATGTTTTAGGAGATTAATGTTCACTAATGAATTGCAGACAAACATAATAATAATAATAGTAATAATAATAATAATAATTATTATTATTATTATTATTATTAAGTTTGTCTGCAATTCATTAGTTTGTTGTTGTTGTTAGAGTATAGTAGATTTTGAATTTTGTCAGTGTTCCAGTTCCAGGTGTACTACATTATAAAACATGATGTCATAATGAATGACATTTTGCTGAAATTCAAAAAAGAAGCACAAAAAAGTTGTCTCATGACTGGAGCGCTTCCACCCTGGTGTATAGCTTATGAGTAGGGAGTCATCTAAAATTTCATCATTGAGACGCCAACTATTAAAATGTGATTTATCGTGATCCCTTTATCTAAAAAACTGAAAGATATTCATTGTTTTCTGGTTGAAGTTTAGTTGAAGACAATGCTGCAGGACACAAAAATGTCCTGGGGTGTCGGTTTTGGCCCCCGGGGACCTGCATTTGACAAATGCCTTCAAACTTTCAAAACTTCAAAAGTCAACCTGAATGAAAGTGTAGCCAAATATGAAGGGGAACAACTCTCCAAGACATGTTCGGATATCCCTGTCACAACACAGTCAAGCACCAGTCCAGCAAGTGTTAAGCTGAGCAACATCCAGCACAGAGAAAAACAACAGTCCATTCTTTAGTCTCGTCATGAATTACCTGTTAAGCGGCCTTGTTGAAACTGTGATCACTCTGTCCATTCCCGTGCAATGGGCTCATTACACTGATTCATTGCACATCAATCAACTCATCGTGGATGGATCCCTAAATCGATGGTTTGCGGTGACAATGGACAGATATTTTGAGTTTCAAACTACTAAACATCATCAGTTCCCATCACCTGGAAGAGCCCCAGGAGCTCAATGAGTTGACTGAATGCATGACATCCATTTGGAGAAATGTTCCATCATCTTAATGACGGAACATTTGTTTGGAGGGGGGAGGAGGGGGGGACGGTGGGAAGCAACAAATGCTTTCTTGTAAAAGCCAAACGCATGAAATGTAATGCCTGACTCCTAATACCTAAACAGATAATTGTCTCCATTCCAAACGGTACAAGTCTGTAATATTGCCATTTAGAACAGTGGGGGTGCGGAGAACATAGGGCGCGGATAAACAAGCGCATGCTGCTTCACTCGGTTAGGAAACGCGAGCCCATCACACACTCCCACATTGTGATTTTAGGGACTCGAACAACTCCTCGTTGAGATAATTACCCACCTGGGTGGGTTATGCGCGAGCTCAGTGAGACGCCGCGGCGGAGAATATGAATCCAAATGCAAGAATTTCAAAAGACAAAGGAAACCAAAGAATGTTTTTGCGAGGTTCACTTGTGAAGTCTTGAAAGGATGTTGTGGGAGTGTTGTGTTAAAAATAAGTGGAAAATAAAACAACAAAGACTTTCCTTTGACAGGAAAACACACAATAATATTTACTCCGCGAGTATTTCCATCGTTATTAAGCCAAAAGCAAATGCTGCTATTGTGGCAGCCAGGGGAAGACGAAACATGAAAACAGCCATTTTCACAGGAAGCAGACTTTTTTTTCCAACTATGATAATGAACCGCTGCGTTACACATGAGCATGAACAAAGACTCATTTCATTCCGTCCACAAACCTCTGAAGTGGACTTCCCTATTTGTGAGGGAGGGGGGTCACAGCTTCACAATATGCTCTCTATCCCCAGGTATGTTATCACTGCCACTGGCTTTGTTGTAAGATTGCATGTTGAAAATATGAATTAATACCCCTCCACTGAAAGGTTCCCAATCCCAACAAAAGGCTGGACAGCTCTTCAGCTCGTCTAATGGACGCGTTCGCCTCTCTTCACTCAGCTCAGACAAAAAGAAGTGGGTCTATGAATATTTACCACGAAGTAAAGTTATTCCATTAATTACTCTGAGCACACTTACAACTGTAACTGCTCCTGTTACGAAACTTCCCACAGCATTACCATATTAATTAACATTGCTTTTGAAAGCTGTCAATAGACAGGTATCAGCTTTGAAATATCCCAAACATCCCAAGCTTTGAGCTCCTGCTGTCAATAGCTCTATTCAACAAGAGCCGTACATTATTGAGAAAAAAAAAACAAACAAATAAATAAACTAGTCTAAATGTGATAAAACTCACTTTTAGTGAACATTTAGCAGCAATAACACTTCTGTTTTGAACCGTTACTAACAGTAGATCCTCTTCAGTAGACGGTAAGTATTAACTGCACCACTTATTTATAAAAGTAAAATGGGAAGAAGAGGATTCAACACATTGTTCTAATAAACAGCAAATCAATCTAACAAGTTTTGAGAGCAGAAACTTGAGCAGCAGAAATTGCAGAACTTCGTTGGTTTCCTGTTGTTGGGAGTGTGAAAGTTGAAGCACGAAGCTCCGTATTTACACAGTCATCATGTTTATAGATGGAACCTCGATTGTGGATACAACTGACAGCACATAGAGTACAGTAACATTATAATAGCATCTGTAATAATAATATTATTACCTAGATTACAGAGGTTAAGAGACCATCACCGCTCATCAGTCTGTCAGCAAAAATTCACTTTTCATTCACTCATTTGTCGTTTCACAATGCTACTGCCACCTGCTACCTGAGGTCATATAAAACTATTCACTAATATATAATATATATTTCAAATACTTAAAACGATCTAGTTATGGAGATAAAATGCATGTAGGGCAACAACATTGAGTGAGGTCTGTGCTCCAAAGGCTTTTTTTCTATTTCATTTATGTATTAGTTAAAAAATATAGCCATGTTTCTTGTGATTTACACAAAGATAAACAAGGGTTCAAACAATAGAGGAGTCGAAAAAGTGACCTACATGCTTCTCTATTTATGCAATACTATCAGAGACCTTTCTGGATAGTCATGACCATTGTCTGGTTGAAGCCGCCTTTTCAGATAATTCTCGGAATGTTCAACATTAAAAAAAAAAAAAGAGTTGCGACACTGGTTTCTTTCTGTCAAGGTGCTGGATCTGTATGAGGTGCATTGTGTGCACAAGAAAAAGGGCGTAGAGGAGTTTTATTTGTGCAGAGTCAGTGATATCTATATACACGGTCACTGCTGTTTATTTTTCGGGCGTGTGCAGGAGATTTTGCGAGTGACTCTCCTGAAACGTGGGGAAATCTAAAGCATGACTCACTTCTAAACCAATGCAGCTGCTTACTGTATGATCTGGTCTGCCAGAGAGAAAAGGCTGACTACACAATATTTCCTCCCTCATCTCTTCAACTTGCCCTAAAATCAGGGCAGTTGCAATGAAAACAAACACTGCAATGTCTTGAAAGAGGAAAAAAAAAAAAGAGTGAAAAACAACAGCCATTGTTTTCTTTTTTTATTTGATTGGCAGGATACTGGCATTATAATCCTACACCCACTTGGACGGTAAACAACGCCGCTTTCTGACACGCAAACACACTGAAAACTCACCAATTAAACCTGACTTCAATCCAGCCGCTCTTTTTTTCCTGAGCTTAAAAGCAACAGTGTAGTCTGGCCAATGTCAGGCCTGTCTGATCCCCCAGATTCTTTGGACCTGCTTTCACGTTTTGCTGAGCTAAGAACAAAGTATACACAGAGCACATTGCTTTGCTTCTTTAATACCAAGGAGGCAGCATTTCATTCCAGGCCTGGAACAAAGGAGACGCATTTTTGTGCATTTTAATAAGTTAATAGCCACCAAACGTCCAATAAAGTAAATCACCAGAACCCACTTTGCCTGTCTCCTCGGAGTTTGCATTGCATTGATCTTTAAAATAAAAACTGATTTTGTTTTTTTTTTCTGCTAGAAGTCACAGCTGTGGCAGCTTAAACGCACACACACTTAAAAAAGAAACACACCCACCTCCTGTGAAATTTGATCAGAGCAGTCGAAAAGTTCAAGCCTGATCAGACACATGCATTATTGTACACAAACGCAAGTGAAGATTATGCAACTGGCCATGTGCAGCAGACACACTGTCAGTCTGCTTCACATTCCTGCTCGCACCCAGATCCCTGCTGCACTCCAACCGCAGATCCTGTCTGCTATTAATACCAATAAGCTGCAGATTCCACTTCCCCAGACAAAGACGGAGGAGAACGAGAGGGAACAACAAGTGAGAGGTGCTGCCGACGTCCTCGCCACCACAAAAGATTCTGTTGTGACACGCATCGGCAACCTCACGCACAGATTGACTTTCAACTTCATTGCTCTTAATATGCAACACACAAACAGCTAAACACACTCATTTGATGGATCGACAACTACTCAAAACCACCAGGGGCTTTTCAATGTGGTCCAGAGAGAAGAAAGGAAGTTGAGATTAAAAAACTCTTTTTTTGTTTGTTTTGATTCTATTTTTTTCTTTTTTTCTTAAATTGTTTTAATTTGTTTAATGAATAATGTCAGTCAAAGGGCAGATGGGCATTTATAAAATGTGAAATAAACATAGTAAACACAGTGCCACAAATAATCAGCTGAATCGCTTCAAAATTATAGACATGTAAGACAATGTTGTCCTAAAGTGTAGAATTTACAGGTCACATGACTAGGGATGAATCACATTTCCTTTGCTCCAGTGAGAGGTTGTGTTGAGGGTGCAGAAGTCTAGGAAAGATATGCACAAATGGAGTGAGGATTGTTGAAGTTTACGAATGATGCGAGCACTAACACTTTGTGGTGTCACAGTCAGACACAGGAAATGTCTGACAGTGTTGTTCTTCAGTGATGGATGTTGATCAATTCTTCCCTCTACAAGCTGAATGTTAACCATCAACTTTCAGCCGTGGTTTTCAACTTTGTGATTTTAATTACAAGAGCTGAGAGACATAAAAATAATCTTTTTTTTTCTATATATTTTCATGAACAACTTTTCACAGAGTATTTGACAAATAAATAATAGGTATTTAATATACTGAACTGACATAAAACTTACTGAAAGAACAGAGATTGACAACCAATTAAAGAAAAAATATTTTAAAACAACAAAGTTCCAGCAACTCATTAACTCGCCACACAATGACACATGATTGTGCAACAATAGTAAAACATCTGTCAAGCTGTGCTTCCTCATTGTTGTTTTTGTTACAACACATATAAACTAGAAAGACCACTACAGAATTTACAAAGTGATTTACAGTTTCACCTTCAGCTCATGAAGGAGAACATAAAACCTAGGGAAAGTTACCTCAAGCATGTGAGCCGTCACTCACCAGGTGAACACACCTACTATCAGCCATGTGACATGCGTGCACACACACACACACACACACACACACAACCGTCTCCGCCGGCATTCCATAAAAGGAGAGGAAGGAGGAGAGACAGACAGCGCGGCAGCAGGGGAAGATAATGAAATCTTTACAGACTTACCCGCTAACAGTGAAACAGACTTTCACCATGGTCAGAGAACTGCGAATCGATGCAGGCTCCAAACACGCGCTGTGAGTGTGTTTTCAAATCCACTCCTGAAGAGGAGAAATCTGCCACTGAAAGTATCAGGTTTGAAGTAGTTGAAGTAGCGTGTGGTATTTGAGTGTATTTGCTTGATTGTGTGTGTGAGGTGGAGAGAGAGAGGGAGCGAGAGAAAGTGAGAGAGGGAGAGACACACACACACCAGAGCAGCAGCAGTGTTAAGAGCAACTAGAGGTATGTGGTGGAAACTCGACAAAAGCTGGTGCCTTGCTCTAGATTAAATATGCAGGAAGAGGCCCCTTTGCATAAACACAAACACTCAGCAAATGAAGAAGTGGCACAGAGCAGATGCCTGCTGAGAGCCGTACCTGTCCTGGCCTCTTTTAATTAGACAAGAGCAGGCAGAACAAATGAACAACAACACGGTCACATTCAGAGCCCAACAAAAGCCAAGAGAAAAAAGGAAAAACACTGGCTCATGCTGACGGAATGAACTTAATGAGAAAAACAAATGAAGAGGCTAAAAACGACGCTAATCTAATAATAGAAGAGGAAAAATTATGATGACAGATTTTATAAGCTCGTGTTGGATCGTTTTATAATGAGAACTGTATTGACCGCTGCAGTGCATTGTGGGACCTTCACGTGGTTTTAAAATTGAACTCAGAGACACAACCAAAGAACCAAAGACACTTGATCCACCAGTCACAATGCGGTGCGGCGGGATGCTTTCCTTTTGATGACGCATGCCGAGGACTGCCAAAACCAACTCATACAGTACTTTCAACTCATTTCATTTTGGAATCCTTGTTTCACATGTTTCAAGTATTTAAAAAAAGCAAATCATTAGTTTATTGCTTCACACCGAATTACCTATCAGCGATTGGTTGTTGGCATTTTCATTGAGAGACTGTAAAAAAAATAGTCTAAAAAATAGACTTTTTTATCCCTGGGCTTTCTGTCGTGTACATGGCATTCTTACAGTAAGTATAGTAATATTTGAAAGCGCTTTGGTGACAATGAGGGCTGCACTGTCAATTGCATTTTTATCATGATCACAATTTCGAAACTTGAGAACTGGAATTGTTTCGTTCTGAAAATACATGTGTACTTTTATTTATTTATTATTTCATTCCTATTTAAAGTTTAAATGTTTCCGGAATTGTGTTTTCCACGACTAATTCATATATATCTTTAAATTTTTGCAGGCAAAGTTTAACTTTTTTTCGGTCTTCTCTGCCTTTGAAGAGTCTAAAGTCTGGTGCTAATTTTGCACCTTCACTGTTAATTCTATATTGGACATTTAATAAAGGGACAATCTTACCAACTGACGACTTTCAAATACGAGTTAAACATTAATTACACTTTATAATATCACATTAATTAGGATAAGTGGGTCATTTTAGGAGTTGGCTCATCAAATTTTACATCCCCTGATTATACTTTGGCATGTCGTCTTCCTTTTACAGATTAAAGGTTCTTGAACACCAATGGCACGAAATTCGGAGGTGAATATTGAGGCGGCTGTTGATGCACTTCGGGATAGACGCGAGTAAACACATAACATTCGCAGCATGCAAGTCACAGCGAATAATAGAGCCGGATGAATTGCCACCATTACGGAATCACAGAAACAATCGTGGAAATGACTGATTTTTTTCTGTGTGGAAGATGAGTGTGTTTTGCGAAAATAGTCAGGAGGGAAGCTACTCTGGAGGCATAGATAGCCTGGGGGGCTACACCGCCTGTTGGCTGGACGCTTCTATTTATCCACCTTTCAATGCCGACCCGGTCCTCTGTACGATACCGGCTTTATCATACACACGCCGTCATCATATTCAATCTCGCAGCTATTATAATCTATATAGCTAATATAATCGTTGTCTTTGTAGTTTTTATGTGTCTTGTCGTAAAGGACCGGGTGCTTGCATTTGACCCCAATCCAGCGGAATGTTTCGGTATGTGATAAGTCAACAGCGAGCGTGTCGATTACTCAGATGTGTGTTCAACCCAAGCGAAAAATATCGGAAAAAAACAAGAATAATCTGGAAAAAAAATAAAAGCCGCAATTTCGCTCATTGAAATAACATTGCGGATGTACTGGCTAGCATTGAGAAACAGCAGGTTCGAAAAAAAAAAAGAAGTAACAAGTGGAATGTTCAGAGGAAAAATGCTCATCTGGTAAGTAAGAATATGAATGTATATCCCATTGCATGGAAACAATGAATCTCAAATTCCAATAAGAGAAAACGCGGCAAAGAGAAGGTAATACGATGAAGTTCCCCATCATTTTCAAGAAAGGAATGCAGAAGCAAGTGGTGAGGGGGTTAGACTCCTGATGAAAGCTACCGGGCAGTTGGGATTAAAAAAGCTAAACGCGAAAGAAAGAGCCCCATCAGCCGAACCTGGCCAGATAATCAGGGGGTTGACGTCTTGTGCTGAGTGACATGAACAGATCTGTCCAGAAAAAAAAAAAGACATTTTCATGAAGTCCTCTCAAACAGAATGGTGAAGGGCACGAGTCGGGCAGTGGTGAGGGACGTGGAGAGGCAAAAAACGGAGTGCTATGACATAGAGCACAGGAAAATAAACAGAGTATATGGTTTCAAAGGAAAGGGGGGGACACAGGCATTCCATTGTTCAAGCCAATTATCAGTGGAAAATAATAACAACAGATGGATCCAGAGCGGCCAACTTGTGCCGGAGCACCCTGGAGCCGGAGAACAGATGATGAAATGTGAGAGTGCTGTTGAGGGGTGTGTGTGTGTGTGTGTGTGCGTGTGCATTTGTGTGTAAGAGGGGAGGGTGGTGGTGCGACAGTAACGCAGCTTCACACACCAGATGTGAACTTCCACAAGGACAGTATAATATGTGCTCTTTGGCCACAACTTATGCCACGTGGCTTGGAATCTCCAGACCATAGTGATCAACACCTTCGTGGCTTCAGAGAAGAGGTCCGCAGTTCTGGGGTCATCTGATGTCAAATGACACATATGGTTCCCATGTTGGTCTGTGATGGAGTCAATTTGATGCATTCGTCATATGGGCAACAAATAAAGTTGGGCTAAACACTGACCTCAACGATCAGATGGAATTAATCATCTTACAAATATCAGCGTTGGGGGGAGGGAGGTGGTCTAATTGGAGACGGGCTTTGCTCCCAGCCATGTTTTATTGTTTAAGAAACAAATGAATACATTGTTGGATTCGTTCCCTGCGCTGATGAAAGCGACAAATGGAGCAGTTTGGACAAAAAAACACTTTGATTCCAGAGGCACAACCTATTCTTCTTCATTGAATCAAACACTTCCACACTTCACCTCGCGGCCCCTCTCATCCAGGACCATAAACAAATTCATAAAAATACTAACTGCCATTAATCTATACGACAGAATAGAGGCCCCTCACCAAAAATGTCATTTCTACACATCATTCTAAACTGTTGGCCGGATAACTGCGTCTATCTAAAACAGAGAGAAACAGAGTGGTCATTCTTTCATCCATCAAATGCTGAAGATGGGTAAAAGACATCAAAACATCACATCTAGTCATTAGAATGGCCATTTTTCTCCTTTGGAATTTCTGTTATTCAAATCAGCACTTATCCCTAATGACCTGCCGCGATGTTTCCATTTGATGTTTTCCAGAGAGCCTCCCGTTCACAGGCGGCCAAGTGGAAGTAGGACAGAAGCAGACCTCACTGACTCTTGCTTCACCCACAGATCCCTCATATCAGCCACAGACTGACAGGCAGCTCAGGGGCCACGGTCTTGAAACAAAACGAATTCTCTTTGCCATTGTCAAGGGTGGGAGATGTCGGCAGATACGAGTACAAAAGATCTGCCCTTTCTTAAAGCATGAAAAAGGAAGGTTTTCATTTCATTAACTCGGGTCTAAAGCGTAATTGTCTCCCAAAGGCCTAAATCACCAACAGAAGGATATTAGAACAAAAAACAGCTTCTACTTCAGTCAGTTTAGGGTTTTCTGTTGTTGTGCTCGCTTCCATACTTGAGGAGACAACTGGACTATCAAATGATGCGGAGGGTTAAACTTTCTCTTTTACACTCTTTTACTTTAATACTGGCGTAAGAATGTGCATCATAACAGTGGACTCTCGACGAGGCATCTTTTCGCGGTTCCATCCAATAAGCCGCGTGAGGTCGAACATTACAGATCAGGAAGGAGGTCCTGTGATTGTCTGAGTTTATGTGCCAGTCCATTAGCGAAGTCACTCAAATTTGAATTAAAGTTTTAGGAAATACACATCCAGAACAGCCCTCGATTTCAAGTGCTAAAAAAGTAGAGAACGATATACATGACTTTAAGGTCAACAGTTACGGAGGACCATGAGGTACCCCTCCTCAGAGACACCCCTAAAATGAATCAACAGGGGTGTAAAACACCTTTTTTGGAAGAGAGCCGTGCTTATAATGCTAGTAAATATCATATCAATCTTTGTTTCTTGTCTTGGTTTTACTTGGATGCTACAGACCATCAATAGTAAAAAGCAACGCCTGACTTGAGGGCACCAAATGAAGAATCCAGTAAAGGCATATTCAGATGAAAACTTTCCTCTCACCTGACATCTCTTTGTTCCACACCCGCCATACAGTTACTATTTAAAATTCTGAGCAAATTATGATTTGAAAAAAAAAGTTCAAAAGAAAGTCCGTCCTCTCGCTTTTCTTTACCCTTCAGTACATGAAAGAAAAGATAGTTCACTCTGTAGGCTAATTCTTCATCATATATGTATACACATTATCACGTATGGCTATAACTAGCTAGCAAATATTAACACATATTTCATATTCCAGATGAACTGCACACACTAATTTGACTATCTAAAGATGTGGATTCCATCCACACAGTAGTATTTTCCACAGTCACTTTTTTTTGCCATGTTAGCGTGTACAGTAAGTTTGGAGCGTAGTTTGGCCGAGGATTTGGATACTGATGATTATTTAATCTAAAAGGGATAGTTAAAGTATCAGAAGTGGCTTTTTGGAAAATAGGTCCAAAACGGAATCTGTCCGTTTTAACCTCCAGACCACATAATGACACCTCCTGATCCAGATGATGGGGTGTTGCTAGTAAAGGATCCCGATGACAAAAACGCAAACTTAAGCGATTGTCACTTCATGACATTTCATGAAAATACATATTAAATAAGTGGAATTGCATTGCTGCACTTTAACATTTTGTACTTAGGTTATATAATGGCGCGGTATGACGGCAAGAAATCCACCGAGAATTTCACACAAGAGGAGCAAAAAAACAATAATGGAAAATGTATCCAAGATTTAATTAGCTTATAAGAAATAATTGCCATTAGCGTATCTCCTCAAGTTGGGTTGTGAGGCGGGGGAGGGGGGGGAAGGAATCTTATTTTTGGTCGATGAGGAGACAAAAGGTTTTCAAACAGCAACTGATGGGCCACACGCCATTTTAGTACACTGACATTAAGGTCGAGTTAATTAGACTATTGTCATTTTAATCAGGGCGGCTCGGCGTCCATCACATCCTGAAAGAGCCAGAGGACTTCAAAAGGCTGTGTGTGTGTGTGTGTGGGGCCTGAGGTGTCACCATCCTCTCGCACCCTCTGGGTTGGGTACGGTCTGGTTCTCTCACATGCTTGGAACATAAATGAGCTGGAGACGCACCAAGGAAACAAAGCAGCCCGGAGGATCACCAGGGGAGCCGACTCGCCCCTGCTCTTCTCACGCCTCCGCTCATTTGAAAATCATTTCAATATCAAATATTTGAAATAATGTGCGGCTCTCTGGCTGTCAGATATTCAATAGGCCCTCATTGTGATTTCCATTAGCATTTAAAACATAATTAATTTGACAATATTTTCAAGGTGGTTACCATTATGTCACAATGCTGATTTATTTCTGTCTGATTTCCATATTTTCTGACTACAATAGTGGAAATACCCAAGCAATGAATGCCAAATGATGAATCAAGAGTGTTATTAATCTACAGGGAATATTAATCAAGGCAGACAAAAGACTCGGTTTCGTGTTCTCTTGAGGAAGATTTTGGCAGCACTGGTGATTAAAAAAGAAGAGGACACCAGTGTTCCTGAACAGGAAGACTACGAGTGATTTTCAGCCAATATGTGGCAGTTACGAGCAAGAGAGTAAATCAAAACATCTCCAGCCGCAGTTTAGTTTAGGAGTGAAGAAGAAAGAACGACACAAACCACTTCATTTCGCCATATGCCACCGACCCCTCACCTCAGGGCACAGAACCGTCCACGTCTGTAGTCGAGTGTCTGGCCCCAAGCACTTGAACAATCCCTTCTCCACTCATCTCCGGGCAAAGTACATTGAAAAGAATGGGACTGGTCCGGAAAGATTTGACAGTCTGCCACAATTTCCAGTGTCTGTTTACGATTTGATTAATAGTTCAACATTTTTAACATCAGCCATGAATATTTAACAGGGTGTGAATATTAATCTGAACCGAAATTATCATCTTTCAATAATGCAATACGGGCATTAATAATGCAATGAAAAAGAATGTTCAGTCAAGTTGAGGGAAAACTGCAGACCAAGAAAACGAAGCTGAGAATTGAACGTACCGAAGACAGCAAAATCTACAACACGGAGGCGGAACTGAACGTGATGGAAACATCCAATGGTATGGCATCTTAAGAGAAAGCATGCATCAGCACATCGTGAGTTTCTGAGAGACGTCCACACGAGCCGAATTAAGAACTACTACATCCCTTTCTGCAGAGGTAAGTGCCTGTCACAAGTGAGCCCAGAACAGACTTGAGGCCAGGGAATCATGACCGGGGATCGGCAACTGCTAGCTAGCTCAGTGGGCTTGGCCAACCACCAACCAGTGCCGCTACATACACAATGGAACGGACAGCAAGTAGAAGAGCTTTTGCTGGGAAAGACATGCGACGTGTCTGAAACCCGACACCAAAGCTGAGCATGCTAGAGTTCATGATCGTATTTCTAATTGTACTTCAACACTTTCAACACAACAGTCAACACTTTTGATCTGATCTATCCCGCACTAACTTCACATTGTGGTGCTGCCAATTCCTTCCATAGCGTGTGGTCCTGGAACGTAACCCTCGCAATAAACAAAGGAACACTGTATAGGTAAACCAGTAGTAATCTTATGTATTAGATATCAGCAGAGATTGCCAAGGCGAAACTTGAAATGACAAAAGTGAAATCTGGCTCTTGTTTAGCAGCTTCCTTTCATCAATAGTTCTAACATTCTAACACAACAACAACCAGGCTTTCATTCTTTTCGTACACCATTAAACATGATCTTAAACAACTTTCTCATCACACAGCTGTCCCTCAACTGCTTCTCAATGTCGTCCTAAGTACACAGGATGAGTCAGGACCACGGGTTACTGTCTCCACTTCAGAGATAAAGAAGACCCAGACTGTGAAGCTTCAGAGTCATTAAAAGCTCTTCACGGCACAAGTTCCTTCATGGGAGATTTACGGGGATTAGATGGTGAAATAAAGGGCTAATCTTTATTTGACAGGGAAGCCAATCTTTGGCTCACTGGTCAACCCCTTGCTGTAGGCCCCTTCGTACAACTCCATTTCACAGCTACACACTTCAGGATTATAACAAGCAAATTTGAAATACCCAGGAGGTCTTGATTGAATTATATCTGAAAAACAGACCTTGTTGCAGATGCTGAGAGAGTAGAGGCAAACAAAAACTGAAGTTTAACACCGATGATATACGGAAATATTTCATGGAAATGTAGAAAAATGAATAACTATTAATCACAGGGTAACATTGTCCCACCACCTAAATTTAAACTTGTAAAAATGTACCAAGCTAATCTGCACTACTTGTTGGATTTGAGCAGCACTTTTTATTCATTTAAGTGGACCTGAAAAATGAAATATTTTCAGGAGTGAATCGTGGGTTTTCAGTGTGAGGGAGGGACAGTTGTTTACTGTTTGCTTCCATGTAAAAAAAAAAAAAACAGGCTTAGCATATATTAACTCTCAACTTTTGCTGTATTTTAGATACCATTCCAAAATGACAAAGATTATATTTGCGGTGTGTATTATAGCCTAGAGAGTGTTTCTCCTATCGCTTTCCGTGTTATTATCCCACTTTGCTCAGAGCAGCAAACACACTATTCTATGCAAATACTAAAAGCCATAATGCGTTATATTGTTGGGTGTTAACGTTTGAATATTTAAACGCTGTGTTTTAGATCTCGATAGCCATGATTTGATTTACATAAAATGCACATCCACGCTGTGTATACCCAAGTTGAAGACAGTGTGAGTCTATTTGCATTTTTTCTCCCCGACATGCCACCATTTTCATGATTACTTTTGATACATACATACTTGTTAACAATGCAAGTTGCAGACTGTTTATTAAGTGGCCAGTCTTCTGTGCGTGGCCCGTGTCAAAGAGAGGTAAAAACGCATTTGGTGAATCACTCACATACCTGCCACTTGACAAAGCTGATAAGCCGTATTTACATAGCACTGTAGCAGGGCGTTATTGCTAGCCGTTCAATTTGCCCCATGCTTTCATGAAAATTTCGGATCAAAAATGTACCGTTGGCCGTACGCAAATTGTTCAATTACACTCGTAGATATAAACAGTCATGGCACTGCCGGGGTAGTAAACAGATGTGGGGTCACAGTGTGTGGCTATCTTAGTGCCGTCATTCATAGTCACACTAAGAGAACGGAATGCGATTTCTCCACTCACAGCTCCAAATGAAGCCCCACGATAGGGGCTGCTGAATTTTTGAAGTTTCAGTTCTGAAGAATTATGGACTGATTACTTATTTTGAGGATACATTCCAGGAAATCAGAGAATTGCTGCCTCCTCTCTCACTATTATAAGCATGTTATGTGTCAGTGTGATGCAGTTCTTCAACCGGTCAAAGTGGTACAGATGAGGCTTCAGCGAGGCTTCAAATGTCAACAGTGATGTCCTTGGAGCATGCCTCAGTTCGCACTTGCCAGATTACTCGCTACACACATTGAAGTCTCGACAGAGAGGACACATCACCAGCGGTCTTCCAGCTCCAGTTCTTGATTTGTTGTGCGCTCCAATGCAACTTGTGGCCTGTTGGGGTCTTCCACAAGACACAACATAGATCATAGATCAGCATGCCAAAAAATGCAGTACTGATGACTTTGCTCAGGGACTCTTGTCAACCAAACTACTATAAAGAACATTTATTCTCTGTCAGATATTTCGCAAAGTAAACACTACTTCCACCGAATAATAATGAAGCTGTTTTGTTGTTTTTGTTTGTATGTGTTTTTTTTCTTTTTGGGGGAATTAGCTATAGTCTAAAAATTGAATTTGAATAACTGGATTGCAATAATTCAATTTTTTTAATAAAATAATTGGTTAAACAATATAAAGAAAGCATAGTTCTCAATATTTTACCGAGTCATTGTGTTGTGAGAGACGACCAAGTTCCTTGATTCAAGTCCACTTGTCAAAAGTTGTTTATCACATTTAAAATACATTGAGAAGTCATGAGTTGCATTTCCTGTTTTCTCCCCCGCTTTGTACTGGGTATCTGTCTAGTTAAATAATGTGGTGTTCATAAAAAACAAACAAGTCATTTGTACCTAATGATGTTTCCTGAATGAAATGATCAATTTATGCTGAATTGTTGCCAAACAATTAAACCTCTGGGTACATGACTGTTCATGCTACGAATTTGGAATGAAAAAAAAAATCGATGTGCATCTGGATTTCGAACACTTGACATTCATTTTTTTGCACTGAAATTACAAGAGACAATCAAAGTGCAGACTTGAATAGTAATTCCTTGAGGCCCAGGTCCCTCACGATACGATACCAACATTTATATAAAATCTTGATAAAGATTCTGTGATAATCAATGTAGAGCAAACAAATACAAAATAAAACAAAAAACACAATTTAAAAAATATATTATTCAGAGAAAATCAGAAAAAAACTGCCCAGAATCCATCTCACTAATGTAGGCTCGATAAAGCCATATTGAGCCATATAGTGACTAATGTCAACTCCACGACGAGAGGAGGTGCCTCTCGTCCTTCTGGTTCAACAGAACTGTTAACGGAATGAGAACACGGTGCTGATAGGCATCAAAGAGACGTTCTGATCGGTACACTGCGACCATGCTGAATAATCCGGAATAAGGGCATTCGAGCAGTGAATGTTATTAGGATGGCTGCCGACTGCTTCAGTATCAGTAAAGAGAGTTGTATCAGTTATAGAGTTGAGTCCAATTCAATATCGTGATATACTGTAGCAGTATCGAAGCATTGCATTTGAATCATGAAGTGTAAAGTTGTGGTGTGCAGAAGGATAAATAAACACATCAGACTGAAGTCAAGGGGTAGCAACTCGGAGCTCGCCATATTTCCCACAAAATTTGAGATTTGATTTCTAGAATCAATATCTAGCAGGCACACTGACTTCTACTTGTGTACTAAGTGCCATACAGTGCATACTATTCCCCAATACAGGACTCACTTGTCTTTTGTTAGTATTTAAATGAGCCCGGTTCCTATGGCTCAGACTTGGCCTTAGTTTCAGAGCCAGCCTTCGTGCCTTCACGCTGGGCAGCTTTCTAAACCAGAATGATCATACGGATGAAAGATAAAAAAGACTGGTGAATGACACTGCGTTATTTTTCCATTTCTTCATAGCATATGTACTCACAAAGTGCACTGAAAAGGACATTCCCCACGGCTGTTGTCTCATTGGGAGTCTACCTGTCAGGCTGCTGATGTGACATTCTTTGAATGCAACGCGCACATGTGATCAGAGCAGTAGTGAGCACCCCAGATGACGAAGTGACTAAAAGTGTCAAGGCAGCCAACAAACAGGCCTGTCCTCTTCCAGACAGGAAGCTGGGAGCAGCAGAGACGCTTGTCTCATCTGCCGGCAGCGCTCACTGCCTCATCATGGCATCCATGTCTGATGTTGTGCACAACTCCTCGCGCGACGGCTGTTTTGATTTCTGCGCCTGTGACACATCTGTTGCATGTCACGTTATGTTGTGCCTGTCTGAGAACAGAACGCGACCCGGCAAATGTGTTCTTCATTCGGCTGTCTGCGCTAACAAACAGACAGGCATGGGAGACGGTCGGCAGGGTCAGATGACCTTGTGGGAAACAAACAGAAATATCTTTTGTCTTTACTTTCAGCACCCCAATGAGGAGTTGGGTCCAAGGGATAGTGTGCTCCTGGCAGGGTCTCGACTTGAAAGAAACAAGCTACAAGTCTTTGTGGGGCCAATGCAGCGTTTAGTATAGCATTTTATTAAACCTACTTCAGTTCTTCCTGAGGAATTGAGATTTCAGTGGCACAATAGAAGTTGACCCATGCGCCTTCCAAGTCAAGCGGCATGGTTACTTGCATTCTTAGTCGTACTAAGTTAGATGAACAGACACTTGATCATTCTGTTTCCCGAGTGGGCGTTGAATGGGTTTTAAGATGTAGAGTCTTAGGCTAGAAGAAGCAACAGCTCTACAAAATACATGTGGACTCACCTCATTCCAGGCGTTTAGGACTGATCTGGTCATCTCAGACGTGTGGTCTTCAACCTCACTTGATACTAGAAGGTAGCGTGATCCGGATCCGCAGCAGTCGGTTTACTACAGCGACAGCGACTTCACCACACAGTTCTGTGGCCTCTGAAGCTCTCCGACACAAATCAAAGCTAATTATGATTGGTTGCAATAAAGAAGAAAAATGTCATGAATTTGGTTACTTTCCCATCTTTTCAGGACTCCTCCTCACTGTACATTGCTTATTGGAAATCAATTACTCCCCTTCTATGTTTAATTGAGTAAATTTACTCGGGCCGTAAATCAAATATCCATCAAGGACGCATTCTGCACAGCACGCTCTTTATGGCCTTTCAAAGTACTCTCTGAGAGCGTTTCACAAAACTACAAAAATTAACGCTATTCTATGCAAGACTCCCACTGTCAGCTTAAATATATGAGAGATGACCACGGCTAATTGGATCCATCTAATCCATCCATCTATGAAGTGCATATGCTACATCAGCGGAAAGCAAACGACATTGTTTCACTGCGAGAAGGAAAGACCGGCACTAAAGAGCCAGAAAGGTATTTATTAATGGGATGATACAGTGGCGTAAGAGCGCTGCATTTACAAGTGCTTCATTTCCATGTCCTTGTCTTTCCAATCAATATTCAAAAGTGCCTGGTAATTACATGTTTAGGATTCAGTTACAAGATAAGTACCATCATGGTTGTAAATTGCAGTCGGCAAAATGTATTCATCTTTACTTACTTTAGTGTTCCGCACCCCGCATTTTCTAAAAATATTTGCACTATACCCACGTAACTTACACGCAGGTCAAAAGTGAATAAAAGGGTCAGTGCAGTGTATTTAATCAAATAAGAAAAAAAAAACTTGCTTCTACTAAATAACAAACATGGCTTCTACTCTTAGGATGTGGTGCTCATTTTTTTAGTTGCCATTTTAACAGGACCATCTCCTTAGTTTAGTTTCCTTCCTTTTTCAAGCCTTCATTTCTGGTGGTTCAATTAAATGAACTAGCAAGAGTGTTGTCATGCAGTTTTTTTAGATGAGATACACCGTAAATTCCAGACGATAAGCAACTAACTTTTTTCTCCCATTGTGAACGACAATGACGCAGGTAATATATCGATTACATTAGTGAAGGCAAACAAACTTGATGGCAACAAAATATTGAGCCCTTAAAACACTCTTTTTGCAGCTTCAAGTTCAGATTCAAGTTCAAAACATTTGTTTCATGAGTCAGTCTCCATGCTGGACCCCATTTTCAAAACTATCTTAGAACCCATCCTCGTGCATTTTTAAGCTGGGTGCACCTTTCTACAGCGTAGACAGCACCACTGCACCTGCGGCTTATAGACCGGTGCGTCTCATGTATGAACATGATCTATTTTCCTTCTTAAATTTAGTGGGTGCGGCAAATATTCCAGTGTGCTTTATAGTCTGGAATTTACTGTAATGTTTCATGTGACTGAATTAATTCAGGATAGTTATTGGCTTCGACAGTACTTAAATCTTTATTGTCTCATACAAAACACTATGGCCATGTGTATAACATTTAGATAGATATGGTGAGCGTGAACGATCTAAAAAGGGAGATGATGGCTCTTATGTCAGATTAAACCACAGGAAAATCTTTGAAACCAAAAACACCCAACCAAAGCTACAGTGTTGCCTGCAAGAGACAAGGAAATAAGAAGCTATTATTTATAATTAAGATGACTTCTAACCAATGAAAGTTTCCACAATAGCTTTCCATCCAGAGCCCTTTTATGTAAATGTGACCTCTTTCAGCAGGGTGGGGAAACACGTCAATGCCTCATTTACATTGTCAAATGACGTGAAGCTCATACTTTCCGCTCCCAACCAATGTATTTTGCAGAATCACTAACTTGGAAACACATGGTGAGCGGAGGGTCTCACCACTTCATGTGTCTGATCAATTGTAAGACAGCGAACCGGAGTCGACGCTGCCATTTTGGAGCGGCTCACTCACCACAAGACAACACCAAGCATCGCTGGCACTACGGGGAGATCGAGGCGCTGCTACTGAGGCGTTAATATATTCAAAGAGGGATCATTTACTTAAGGCTCGCATCCAAGGATCAGCCTGGCCTTCATTAGCCTCAATCTGACATGGATGAGAACAACATGTTGGCCCGCCATATGAACACCGCCCCTCCTTCCTGCAGAGCCCAAAGACTCTCAGCTCCCCTTGCCCTACTCTGAGACCTGCACAGTAAATTCCTCTGGAAATATCACAGGTTGTTAGCATTCCAGAGAGAATTTTACATGGGTCTACACTTAGGCCTTAATTAGAGGCTCTATTTGATCATTCAGCAGCTGGGCTTTATTAAAAAATAGAGTTCACATTGGTGTACAGTCACCCCGGGCAGTGTGCGAAAGCTCTGTTTATTGAATAAGAACTTGATTATGTATTTTTTATGTGTGGACCTTGTGCTCATGATGTGAGCCATCAATATTTACAGACTGCATGTAACCATACTTTATTCTGCCACTAAAGGGTTCATTCGGCAACAAAGCAAAGTATCTTTTTATATGCATCATACTGTGAGAAATGACATGTTTTCTGGCAGAAAACTAGCGATATTGTTCTGGAGAATATGGTTGTGTTTTCCAACACATTTGCTGATGTCTCATGGTTCTCATGGTGGGTGTGTTCAGTGTCAGTGACGGTTGAAGGCGGAACCTACAGATGGAACAGCCTTGAAAAATAACCGCGTAATTAAATTCACTGAGTTGTGCCAGAAAATAGTTCACCACTGTAACGTTGATGAATAACTGCCATGGAGATGACAATGGCTTCTTCAGTCATTAGTAATAATGGCCTCATTTGAATGCTCCTGGAAGTAGAAGTGGCATGAATTAAGTCCAACACCTTTCCCTGAGCATTTTCAAGACATTGCTCTGATAACTAAGTTACTATTATTTCAGGACATGAAGCAATTTTTTTCAATCGACTCAAGTGTTTGCTATTTAGGACGCAAGTTAGCTTTCTAAATCACCCACGACCTAAAACATATTTGGAACTTGCTCTGCAAAGAAACACAGCAAGTGATGGAAGTGATATACGACCTTTTCACGATGTTACTCTTGAAAAATACAGTATATTGGGTGTCATTATTCTCTCTGCCTCAGAGACTACAAACAGATTCTGAGCATTCACAGGGTTGAGAGGTTGAAACAGAGAACTCAAGCGAAATGACACATTTTACCATAATCATTCGCCTTCAAGCAGTCAGGCATCTTTTTTCGTTGTCGACATATTTCTCTTTTTGACAGTTGGCAATTACAAAACAATGAAGTGAAACTTGTGTGTCAGTGCTTCTAGATACATGTGTGTTACCGCCTAAATCTATCTCCAGATATAGGAGAGGACTAGCTAAGGAAGATCAAAGGGAAAGTCACATTTGGCTACCGAGAGAGTTGCATTTGGTTGCGACAGTAAATGTTTTGAGTTATTTATAAACAAATGCAAGAGTTGAAATGAAAATTAAAGTCTCATTTTATGTTTGTCATTTTCTGCGATCAGAAATAAAAAGACATTTTCATATGATTATAGGTGAAGGCTGCATATGAGTCTTAAACAGCTTTGAAGCCATGTAAATACGGCATTTACATTTTTTTTTCCAGATCAAATTTCAATCAAAATGACCAATACAAACCTGCACTCTACAACACAATACACTGTACATCAAACAAAGTACACATAATCCATTGTTGGTCCTGAAAGTTAGGATTTAATTTTGGTTGAAATGGCCAGTCTTGAGAAGATAAAACTCTAAAGCTTTGTCAAATGTTAAGTACTCTAAATCATATACAAAGGCACAGAGTCTCTTCGCTAATCTTGGCATTATTCATCTCTAAAGTCATTTACATTTTGATCAATTTTGGATAAGATAAGATAGATGGATAGTAGGGATGGGCAATAATTTATCGTACACAATATACCGCCAAACACAATCTCCATGATGACAATTCTGCATCTCACGATAAACACGCGGCTCGTTCACTGCACCAGCGTGTGACAGCTGCGGAGAGTGTGGTGGACTCTGGTTCTGGATCATAGTTTTAAACTTATTTTTAACACAGGGAATCTTTGATCATGATATTGGTCGGCTCTGAGTCTCTGGATTTGTGTTTATGTTATGAGAGGGAGTGGTCCTCATAGGTTCTCTGACGCGGTCGTCTGCCTTAGTTCATATGAACACATGCAGGTCTCCCGCCGAGGCACCAGCTCGGTGAAAATAGTTGAATATTGGACGGAAATCCGCTCCGGTTTTGGCATCCTCTTCCGCGTCTCCATTAGGGTTCACTGATCGCGGACACACTCTCACAGGAAGCTCCAATGGTACAACCCAGCATCAGTTAGGGACCATCAACAAATTCTAAAGCGGTCAAAGTATTAGTGAAATCTTCAATAATAAAATGAAAAGCAACCATTTAGGAGAGAGAATTGTGAAAAGGTTTTTCATCACACAAGACAAAGGACAGACAGTTAGTATAAATATTTCGAGAATAGCATCAGACTAAATGACCATTTCTTTTATAGCATCTAGGAAATGTGTCCAGACTAGTCCGTAGTAAAAATAAACTGCCTAGAGACATGAGATGATATACGTACAATCGACCGACCAACCGACAGACAGACAGAAGTTTTTTGCTTATTGCTTATTTTCCAATTAACATTCATCATAAAAGTAATTTATCAGCAAATTCAACATGTCACAACATATTATACAAATGAGTGCATTAAACATATGCATTGTAATAAATAGTTTCTGCATGGTAAGCCATTAAATGGTTCCGGACGAACAATAAAAGTCCCACTGATGAATCAACATATAGTCCTAAAACAGACGTTAAGGGTTAGGACTGTGATGTAAAGAAATCTTTGAGCTGTTGTGGGTCAATAAAACTCGGAGCATGTTTAAGGTGAAGTCTCCTGCATGAAACAAAGTCATGTATTGTGTTTACACCACACTGCAAAGCTTTGAAGTTGTTTTGCACCAGGGAGTCAGGGTCATAGTTTGTTTTTGACGTGTTTATACACCATACAGGGAGTAATGACTTCTAGGATAGATCCAGACATGATCCAGCACACTATGTGGACTTTTATTTACTTTCTACGTAAGTAGCTGTTTAGACAGGGTCCAGAATATGAGTACTCATACAGACTTGGACTCTCGCCATTGTTATCTAGTGGGATGTGTTATAGCACTGCGAAACCTGCGACTAATAAAAGTACATTTTTGGCAGAAGCAAAGAGGTCCCACTTTGACCTGTAGATGCACAGGATGTAACTCTCGGATGCTTTGATACACAGCAGATTGAGCAGAAGCAGGGAGAGGAAAAAACACGGGGCGGGAAACAATAAAAATGCTTGGTAACATAAACATGGACGGACACCTTTCATAAAGCAAATTAATTATCAGCATTAAAGTCTCCTCTGTGTGTGTGTCACATGGGAAGCGGTAGTGAAAATAATTGTGGAAAAAAAACAGGTCATTTTAAACTGACTGTCTATAGATAGAACTAAATGGGTTATCTATAAATGTAGATACATTGAACTCCCTTGGTACCACAAATAATTTGTGGCTCTAAGTAGATCATGGATTCGTTAATTACTGGACTGTGAACTGAATCCCTGCAGAGTCGAAACCAAACAAATACAATACTCGCTAAACACACAGATGTTTGAAGCTATCAAAACTGTATGGATTGAGCAAGGGCTCTTTTTGAAGTTTCGATCTAATGATAAAATGTCAAAAGAAAACTTCTTTGGTCCAATGAAAAGCAGCCTTTAACTCACTTTTCAAGCATTCCATCATTTGGATTCCATGGCAGATATCAGATGTTTTTTGCAGGGACTTCCTGGCTCACTAACCTGCCTGAAGTTTCATTCTCTGATATTGGACATTTCCATGGTAGTCTGGATGGATGGCATGGTCAACCCTGGCATCATCTGCATTGAAATTGATCCATCAATGACAACACTCTTCCATGTCATCTCTGGCTGTAAAATGGTGCAAAAACGTGTCAAAGCAATTTCGGAAAGATATGGACAGCGTCTCTATACACATTGAGAAGATATGCATTTGGCCCGATTCGATATTTTCCTGATGCTTGCGTGACAATTCGATTTATATTGAGATTCTGGTTAATATTGCGTTTCTTTGTGCGATTCGATTTCATCGCCATTGTGATACTACCCATAATAAGTCGACATTCTCGCAAACATTAGTGAAGCTCCCATCATTTACTTTACTGTATGAAACTTTGAACATAAACACAGCTGTCCGTGGGAGGAACCAGTAGCCATAACTTATATATTGGTTATTTATTCTGTATTCATTTCACTGAGTGAAAGTATTGTTTTATTTTGTTTGTTTCGCCCGCCAATTTTCTGATGATGTCACAATTTTAGAATTGACTCTATGGTTTTTCATGTTCAAAAAATAATATTTTTTATCCAAACGGTATTAAAAATGGTGTAGTATTGGAGTATTGAGTTAGCACTTTCAGAGTCGTGACAATCTAGAAGTGAATAAAACAATAAAATAGAGAGAATAAACTTGTGATTTGAGGTCATTCAAGTCATGTTTTCCCTTTCTCTTTTTTACGTCTATCTTCAATCGCCACCAGTCCTTTAATGGCGCTGAAGTTCATTCCCACCGCTCCATGCCCTTTCACCTAACTCCTTCCCCCCATTTTCAAACACAGAGGGAGCAAACGGCAAAATGTGTTTCCTGAGAGACAGCAGAGGTGGAAAAGGCCCATCCTGTCCCTAGAATCACCGCCGGCCTACAAGTGGAGACGTCGCTGGCCTTTCTGCAGAGACAGCAAAAGCTCCCAGCGAGCGCTCAACAGCCAACTCAAACAGGGCTCTCCTCCTCTCTGTGGGCCGCCGGCGGCCCGAGCGGGCCTGTGATGGTCTTCCTGAGGGCTCGCTGCAGCTGGAGCGCTTTGAATAAAGGTAACAGCAATGTCACAGCTACTGTAAACTTGCTGTCAGCAGGACATTCCCAATCAAAGCAGAAACAACTCCACCTAAAACACAACACATTGTTTTTGTTTCCACCGGCCCCAAGTCCAAACTTCCTACAAATCACAAAGAGAGGGCAACCGCTGTTCCCTGCTCCTGCCAAACAAAATGCCAGGGGACCGGGAGTGACATTCAGCTCCGAGGTTTAAACATACAAGCAATTTTGAAAACGATTTGGCCCTTATTTGATTGTTGAGCGCCTGACACTGGAGAGGAAACCAGAACAATCAAGCTAGCAGACTTTTTCTTCCTTCTGAATTTAGAAACACTAATTAGTTTTGCTCTGGTAAAGTCAACCTGAAAACGACCAATTACAAAGTGGAAATGAGACGTGCGGAGGGACGACGGGATCGTCGTCTCACCAGCTCCGGTCCCAGATGCACGGCTTCACTCCGATGTGACTTTCAAGCACGTACGCGGAGATTGGCAAGCTGTCGCTTAAACTCCATGTCACATACACTCTCCATCAGCGAGCGGCGCTACACATCAGACAGCCTTCCGCTCGGTTTGAAGGAAATTATTACAGACCAGTTTTGCCACATCCAAGTTCGGCAACGCAGCCACATACAGTGTGTCTCAGGAGAGGAAACCATCGTCTGGGCTGACCACGGCTCCAGTTGGTTTCAGTTAGGGACCAAGCATCAAGCCGCTACAGGTAACTTCCTATCGAAGCATTTCAAAGCTATTCAGAGCTGTTTTACTGGTCATAAAGATTCAACACAGAACTTGGAAATTATCACAGGAATTTGAGCGGCGAGCGTTTCATCACTGTCGGGCTGAAGACGGATGAGCTGTCAGAACCTTCCCCGATTCAGGATCCAGCTCCTGCGTCGGGAAGTGGCTAAAAAAAGGCAAAGGCAGTGCTCTCCAAGCCCGCTTCTTTTACGGGGAGTAATTCTCCGATGCCAGGTCGCTGCCAACGTCCTTGCAGCCAATGGCGAAGAGGCCAGGAAGTTCACATTAACTGCAGAGTGTTACTGCGCTGAACATCTGCTCATGAATGAGGGAGCTGCCCACTAACTCAGCGAGTTGAGGCCCACTGATGAAAAATTCAACATTCTCCTCGCTGGCACGCTTGTTTTGCACTATTCTCTTGAGTCCACGGGATTATATTAAAAGAATTTCAGCACGGCCTGGTGTATCTGAGAGAACAGCTGGTGCTGAAAAGGGATCTGCTACTCTGCCAGAGCTCAGGGACTTCACACAGGATCGGCCTTCTCCTAAAGCATTTGTCCTTGAAGGAAAAATCAGTGTTAAGCATCCAGGTAGTAGAAGAATGAAAAGCCACATTTACTTGATCAAGCACCTAATTCAGATTTAAATCAATCGGCACAGCTTGTGTCCGAATAAATTCCTCCCCCATGGAGTCATAAATACCTGACAACTATAACCCACTGACCGGCAGAAGAGATCAATAATAGTTCTGTCATGAGAAAATAAACAAAGAATGCAGGGTTTCCTTTCCACAAATATAAGACTTTAGAAGTTGCAAATGATATGAATCATTCATTTAAATATAAAGTTGCTGTCGCTGAACATGTACGGAACATTCAAATTAGATTCACTTGAGTCACACCTTCCTGGTGAGGCACAAGAAAATTCTGGTGTTTTGTCATTACACCCGTGGTGCATCCCGATAACATCTGATCGCCCACCACATACGAAGATTCTGTCGCAGCGCTACATGAGAAAACACAACACGCTACATGGAGGCATGCTTATGGTTTAAGGCTAAGTCTTTAATGGAAAATTGGAATGGAACTGCTGCTCGCGGAAAAGAAGTGTGCGCACCCCGCTCAAACATCTGAAGATTACTTCTCATGATTACTTGACAAAAAAATCCAGGACGTAAACACCACAAAAATAAAGGGTGATGTGCCATACTAACACAATTCATCTATCAAACTCCACATTAATATGAAGTACTTTCCCTCGGTTTGACAATGTCTTTATTTAACTCTACTTTTTCCAGGCAAAAATATTTTCCTCTTCGAAGTGAATGTGTAAGACAGTTACAACAGTGCTGTTTTTGTACATTGTAACAGGATAATGTTGAAATAATATCTCCCTGAATACATATTTATTTAGTCAAATGGCCCCATTTTGAGATGATGATGGTGAGAAAAATGAATGCGTAAGTTTTATATTTAAGTACGGGGCGACACCCTTTACAAAGAGATTTAATAGTAAAAAAATATTGATCTGGTGAACGCTCGAGATCTTGATGATAAATGATTTAAATTACTCAAACATGACTAAACGGTATGATTCACAAGAAGAACAAAAGAACAATCACTTAAAAGGGGAATTCCAGGTCAATACCTGGTCATACCTGGGCATCATCTTTGCTCCTTCAACAATGCAAATCATGATTATGTACGATTAATTTAGTCTTAAATGAGTCGTAACTGACTTTCAAATCATGTTTAACGGCACTTCAGGTAACATAATGATATATTCTCTGACTATAGATTACTTCTACAGGTTTTTTGATATGCTAATATTAGCCGGCTATGTATATTTGTGGTAATATGGGCCTGAAGAATGTATCAGCTGCTCTTATTGATCTTTAATTTAGGCCAAATACATCTCAATGAAATACACCTTCAGCTAACAGGATGTAGATTTACTTTCAAAAAAGTCAACAGTTATCAAAAAAAAAGATTATTGGCCACACAGCTATCAGGCATAACAGAAAGAACACTGGTCAAATATTGCGCTTGTCAGGGGCAAAAAAAAAAAGAATGATCACTCAAACTTCATATAAGAGGCAGGGTGACATATAAGAGTTGGCTTGCCATTTCAATGACCACGTATGTGGGCTGAGGTGTTGCATAAAAAATGGCAGAAGTTAAGCAGCATTTTTTCTGCAAACGTCTGTCTCTTGCCCAACGGCGAACGTTATTGTGACGTTCAACAACTTAATCACACATCTCTGTTTACCAAACAGCAGGAAATCAAGCAGCCTTTCCGCAGAGAATGATGAAACGCTTTCTATTCAAGACTTTTTAAGGAAGTGAGGACCTTAACATCAAAAAAAACTTTCACTTCTGTCTTTCTGCAACAGCAGATTTCACCATCACAGAGTAACTTTGAAGAGTGTCCATGCCGCTTTTGACTGAAAAAGAATACACACAAGGGGAAGCGAAAAAAAAAAAAAACTCGTTTTAATATCATTATATGAAAAACTGAGTGAGAGGCAGTGAAAGCCAAGAGGGTAACTGGAAAGAAGCTCATTTCACTGGTGACAAATGGCAGCACTTTGTCTTCCTGACAAGATCCCCCTTTCATCAAATGCCCAACTTCACATGGAAATAGGAAATCGCACATTATCACACTGACAAACAATTACAACCATGTCATTAGCAGCAACCCTGGGCCTGAAACCATTAGCAAAACACAACGCGGCGCTCCACGCTAACCATTAGACGAAAAACAGGCTGGAGATGAAAATCCGACCACAAATCAATCACGACAGATACACATGCTCAAGTTTGGATCGTGTTTGATGTGGCCGATTAATCGAGACCCAAAAAAAAAAAAAGATAATTCAATAAAAGTTACATAAAATACCTCAAGCTTAATAAGAACTTTTGTGTCTGTGAATAAAGAATTAGGCCTGGGCGATGACAGGAGAGCGCACGGAGCTTATTAAAAGTCAAGTTGCTCTGTAAGAGCCTAATCAGATCCAGAACATTGGTATCTTTTTTAATACATCTCCCAGTGTCAGCCACAAATGAAAAAGCTGGCCCCTGTAAATATGACTGCTTACTTCCAACACAAACATTGTTGACACCTAATGTAATTTCAGCGGGACATCCAAGTGAAAGCACACCGGGGTAATATAATGCTCTTAATGAGAATTCCTTCCAGCTTGAGACCTCGGCGAGATAGCCGTAATGCATGGCTTCTCTTTTTAATAAAATAATTGTTACAGTTATTAAAGATGAATCTCATCACTGGCGAGATGACAAAATAATTCATTACTAAATCCGGGGCTTTAAATAGCTGCAAATTATGAAGACCTACCCACCCCCGCCCCCCCCCGCCTCCACCAATGTGAAAATGGGCTCTTTATTTCTTATAAATATTTGACATGCGCCGTCCTTCGGAGGACAGAAATATCTCAATTACCAGGGATAGAGTTTGGGGAAAGAACATCTCACCCACACAAGACGATGAGAAATACAGCATATTAACACTGGCCTTCAGATTGTATTCGCACGTCATGAATTGAAATCTGTTTATGATCAATCCTCACAGATCAAAGCATCCACTGCCCCATTAAGTTTGGGACTTGAAAACCCAAGGCCAGCCAGCAAGTTCTGGGGCTTCCAAGATGTTCCCATGCCAGACTGATCATGCAACTGCTGAGTCAGAATTTTGGGAGCTTCAGCAGAGGCACATACCAGAACACTTCATCAAACATCATTATTTTTGGGAGGAGGGTATAACAAATTGACTCCACATTCTAGGCGCTGCTTTTGTTGAGACTGGACAATCATAAGTACGTGTGTTGTAATTACACAATAATAGGGTGAAATCCACCAGCATGGAACATGGCCTCCAATGGAAAGTGAGAAGGGGCCATGATATCTGAAGGTAATGCTTCCGCGCGAACAGCAACATAGTTTTGAAACCCCTTTGCAAAAGTTGATGCACATGCAGGACTGCTTTTTCGTGTGGTCACGACTTATGAACAAATTCGCACAATAGGTCCCCACTAGGGGCCTGTGGCTTTGCAAAACCATCTTGCGTTGCTTTTCAGGAGTCTCGTGCTGCTAGCAAGACGAAGAGACGACTGACAGGAGGTTTCACAGTGTTCATTCTGCTATGGATCGAATGCACCCAAGGGCTTGAGACCGGTGTACGGAGCAAACCGTCTTGTCAGTTATACAACCTTTCTCTATCTGGGTGGGGCAGCTGGCAATGATCATGCGATTTATTGATACATAACCTACAGTGTCTAAGCCAAATGTCTGTGTGTGACCTGCCGGGCAGTAATGCGGCTCCGCCAAAAACCATAAGAGGAAGAAAAACAAAATCACAGTAGTCTATTGGGAACAGCAAGATCAGTCAAAGCATGTTGCCAAAACGTATTTTTCCTGGCGCACAATATGTGTTAGGAATCTGTCATGATGTCTACTTTGTAGAAGAAGAAAATAGATGTAATAGTAATATGTTCCAAAAGTGCTGGAGCTGGAATAATTATGACCTAATGATAAAATTTCAATTGTGATTTCATAGTTTGTGACATATACACACATACATAAACCTGTCACACATCCTGCGCTGCCATAATTACACTTGATCATGGGCAGCAATGTAGTTCTATTAGTCTAATAGTATCACTGACGTCTGGCTGGTGTTTCTCACCTTCTCTCACTCATACCCACACGGTGAACCACAGACCACCTCGCTTTCAAATTTATTTTCGGACTAAACATGATCAGTCATTAATATCTGTGAACCAACGACTCAATTCACAGCTGCATTCTTGTCCTCCTTATGTATTCAAAAGATAAATTCAAGCGGTGGCAGGGAAACTTCCCAGCATGCCTTTTAACCTGTCGTTTTTTTTCCACTCTCTCTGGAGCAGGATGTCCAGAGGAAATGCTTTATTAAGATCATGCAGACGCGAGAAGCTGCCGTGACTTACTGGTGCATTACTGTCTAAAAGGCAAAGTTATTTAGACCAATAAAAGGCTAATATATTGTTGGAGTGGAATTACACAGAAGTTATCTCATCCTTAATAACATCACCGCAACCTCTGATGTTGTTTAGATCAATAAAGCCCATTAAAGCAGAGACCTCAAGTGCAGATAAGGCGACTACCACAGCAAAATACCGCTGCATGGCATCTTCACCATCAGGGCTGTGTGTCTGGCGAACAAAGACAAAATGAGAAAAACACTCAATAAAAATGGTGAATGTCTGAGTTAAAGAATCCACAGATTTACTTGCAATACAGAGAAACTGGTGGCCAGATATTAATGTCTTAAAAGGGACATCTTGTGGGCAAAGTGGTGATCTCAGAGACCAGATTCCACACCAACAAAGTCTTTCATTTATTTTCTTTATCTGCTAGTTTGCGCCACAATACGCTTCAACCTATACTTCAAGGTCGGAATGAGCATGTAAGTGCGTGCGCTTTTGAGTATTTAGCCGCCCAATGCAGCATAACAGATCTCCAAGACAAACCACAGGAAACACGAGTGACGCCTTCTCAAGAAATAAAAAAAATGTTTATTTTCAAGCACATAGTGTTCTTCTCAGCAACACCATCAACAGGAAGTTTACAGAGAACTCAGTCAAGTGAGCTTAAAGAACAGTAGAACAAAAAAAAAAACCCAGCGCGCCTAACCTCAGGCACACTTGCTTGGTTGATCACAGAATCGTAGATGTCCACCCCTTCATACCACAGAGAGTCAGTTAGCAAGTCCCTCCAAAGTCATAAGTGACACATCACACACTTTACCCCTTCTCACACGGCAGTTTCAATACTGTGGAAATGTGTGATTCATGTGCGGTGGCTTCAGGTGATGACAAATTCAATGGTACAATCGCCCTCTTCGGTAGTGACGGGATCCCTTTTTGGATCCCACTAATATCCCATTACGGTAAATCTATTAATCTGAATGACAGGGATTTTCGGTAACATGTTTCAGGCGTTCACATACAGAACGAAATGAGTCACCAGCCAACAATCCTCCTGTTTCCAAGCAGCAACTTTACATTAAAATGCGACATTATTTGTTGGCTACATCCCTGCAGCCAACCCACAAAGGCTTATCTTGTGCTTTGATTCTAGCAGAAAAGATGCTTCAGTGGCGCAAAGAATTGAGATGAGTAAGCAAAAGGTGACATCAGGCACTTCATTCTCAAAAGTGTTTGACCCTAAACTTTTCCTTGCTAGTTTCATACCCCTTAAAACGAAACTGACATTTCAGTTCGACGCTCCTGTGCAAATATGAGTCCTGGATGATGGAGGCTCGAACAATAAGCAAGCTAAAAGGTGCCTTCATAAAAGCAAAATTACAGTATCCAACATATTTTTTCAACACATAATCCACTAGTAAGGCTCAGGTCTATACAGTACATCATCTACTCGATGTGTTGACAGCTTTGTAGTTTTGTCGTTTGTTGAATTGCCACAAATCAGCTTTCAGAATGAAAAATAAATAAATAAAATAAAAATAAAATTTTATAAAACTTAAAAAATTCTGGATTGTATTAATTTAGAAAACAATCTGAAATTAAATAATCTGAAATTGATTTCACACACTTGCAAAATTGTTACTATAAACAATAATAACAATAATAATACAGTCAAATTAAAACCCAAATGTGTACACATAAAAAATGCATCAATGACTAATAGTGAAACAAATCTATATACTGCATGCCAACATCAAAATAGAGGAGCGATGGACGTTCAAAGATACATGACAGAAAAACCTACAACAAGTGAAGCATAAATAAAAATGTGACACATCGTTTGCCTCCTTCAATTATCTGCTTTCGTACGTGAGAGCAGAGCATCGTGTAATTACCATCTCAGGAGATAATGGGATCGCCGGTCACCACTGATCAATCTTGCACATATATTATCAGCCTTTTAAACAATTCAGCTTGGGTTATTTAAGGGGGAAGACGTTTGATTTGTCGGTGCATACGTGTGTGGAAAATGGAGTGGCAAAAGTGTTGGGTTTCAAAACATGTTTTACTTGCTATGATGAAATACACGTTCAATAAATGTATTTCCATACTTTCCTTCTGGATGAAAATTTAGATAGATTAAAGTTTGTGGGTAAATTTCTACCAAAATCATTGTCACCATTTGCTTCACTCAAACTGAAACTGAAAGATGGTTTGAACTTTTCAATCAGCTCAAGATGTTTTCTGACTGTTTATTTCAGGTGGGAATTCTGTATTCAAATTACCCCCCGAGACTTCTTTGAGCAATACACTGAAAAAACCTGTTATTTAACGGCGTACTGACACCTCAGCGCGTCAAAAAAGTAGTTAACCTTGGGACAAACCTCCTGTCAGGCCAGTGATTTACATTGTGTTTTTGTTGCTCTGCTCCATTTTAGCTTCAAGGTTCAAAGCTTTGATCACAAAGACACACTAGGAAACAACAATAGAAACTTCTCTTATGTGTTTTATAACCTCTATGTGTCAAAAGCAACAAGTTAATTCAAGACACATATGACGTTAACTATCCTGCCATTCGGCTTCAGCAAACCAGGGCTCAGTCCAGTACAGAGTTGCAGGGAATGCAGGAGCCTCTCCCAGCGGTCATTGGCTAGAGGCAGGAAGCCAGTCATGATATTAAACAGATATGGCATGGCACATATGACATCTCAAGACAGGCAACTCGCTAACGTCATAGAAGTCTCTGACTTTGACATTGTCATTCATTACATCCTCATGGTTATAAATAACAAAAAGGGAAGATTTATACTTCATGAGAAAAACATCTGTTTTAAGCCATAGAATAACAGGGAATATAAAGCAATTTCGAAGCTTGATGAAAATGATGGTCAGTTCTGTTAAGTAGGGTGGGTGGCCTCTGGAGGGCGCGGAGGAAAGGAGCAGGTTGAGGGAGGGAAGTGGGTCTACAAAAGTAAAAATGGCCACATTGACTGGACATTTAAGTATATTCAGTCAGCTTGGGCGTGATCCACCGATGCGTCGGACGCTCTTCAGCATTAAGTGGCGAAGCACAGTGGACAGTTTTTTCTTTGTGTGTATAGACCTAGACAAGACTGGCCACCTTGCCTGAGTGTGTGTATTGGCATTGTCATCTGCTACACTCTGGCTGTGTTTAAAACTGTACTTTGAGTGTATTATTAACTCAGCGCTGCCCGGACACGCGGGCCTGTTTTACTATTTAGGCTTTAACAGATGTGCTTTTTATGTGGCAGGTTCTCCAGAGTTTAAATGCCGCTGTCCACATAGATGAGGCCGTAAGGCAGGCCATAAAACCTGCCTTTGAAACTTTGGGCAAATTATTGCCAACATGACAGTGCGGCCAAGCTCACTTTTATTAATGTAGTATTTCACGCGTGTGTTTTCTGATGATTGGGAGACTTGGCCAGGTAAGAGCTTTTACCTTTTCACGCCCAACATTCATGGAACGCATCTGAGCGGTGATGGCAGACTTGCACGTGGGTGGTATGAAATTATGCTGTCCACACTTGCACCTTTTATGAATGCAGACTTTACAACAATGGGGATAATGTATTGCAGGGTAACGGCAAATTGTAATTGTACTGCGACTGGAGTCTACTCTGTAATTATTGACTTTTACAAAGCTGGAGCATTAGTGGAGAGGGTGGAATTCCTGGCAGACTGCACACACCGTTTTGGATCAACTTCAAAGGTACTTTCACATACTTCATACACTATCATCGCAAAATATCTATTCGCTGACTTGGTAAAAAAAAACAAATAGATAAAATAAATCAAAATCTATGCTGATAAATATATAATAGAGGTAAACATGTGAAGAGACAAGGGAGACAAGGCACAGGAGGTTTTCTGCTGTTTGTCAACATGTAGTGAAGTGTCACTTGCATTTACAGCCCTCCCTTACCGTCAGTTGAGAACTGTTAAGGAGGCAAGCTCCACTAAACACCATTCTTTTCATTGCATTTCAGCTTAATGTTGTGCATCTCTATTGATTTTCATCTTGTCACATTTAACACATATTTTGATATTGATTATGACTGACAGGATCATCATCGTTGACATCAAAACAGGGCACCAACCCTTTTGCAATCGTCTGGACGGAACATGCTGTTTCTTCCATGTTCTGTTCCCTCTGTGACCTGTCCTGGTTTCAGTACCCAACTCTGAGTCAGGCAGGAAGGTGTGCTGAGTGAGGCCTGAGCCAGTGGTGTCCACCGTTACACAACACAAACAGTCCCTCCCTCCCAACAACCTACTTCCCAGTCTTGATCAAACCTGGCGATTGAAGTCAGAGGGTGGAGACGGGAGAGAAGATGGGAAGAGGCGTGCATGTACGTGAATGTGTTGGCGGGTGGGGGGGGGGGGGTAAAAGCACATCCTGCGTGAAACCGCATCCTGAACAAGCATCGCAGAAGCTGACTGTAAATAAATACTCTCTCCTCCGCACAACTTCCGTCAACTGTCACCGCCTTGGCTCCCAATCACCTTCAAGTCCAAACAGGAAAGTGCATGGAGGCGAGGGAGGCGGCAGATATGAGCTTTAATTTGCCTCTCACTGCACTCTAGCCCGGCTGCGCGCGGCTTCCTATTCTCTTGCTCTGACCAGCTGCCCCGGCTTGGTTCCAGACTCGCAGTCCTTCCTGTCACCTTTGATGACCACATTATCCAGAAGGAGGCTCCCAGAGGGACGGGGAAAACACCATTTGGTGGTAGCCCTCCTCCATTTATGTGGTACAGAGCGAGGCGTTCAAGGCCACGTGCAACACCCTCAGTGGAGCGCTGCTGCCTTGTTACATGCTAATCTCCAGAGCATTTTCACAGACGCCACGAGTGAATAGCAGAACAACACCAAAACAACAAAGACATGACAAGCTCTTTGCTATAAATCACACATCGTTGCAAGACGGGGTGAAAAAAAAAAAAAAAAAACAGCGTTTAGACCGCACTGTTGTGATCGATGATTTTGTTTAAAGGACGACAAGTGAAATTTAGCAACCGTGCCGAAAAATATGCCACTTAAATATAATTGTTCTGTTTCCCATTTCAACTTCTCTTTCAAGAGCGCATCCAGGCCTCCAGCGCTTCTTGCTTTGTTTTATTACACTTGAATGATTTGAGCTGGAAATTGCATGCAGCTGCTGACTGCGGCGCATCAGCCTGAGCTCCGCTTTGCCCACCAGGCTTGAAAATTCATTCAGTAACTGATCTGTCAAGACGGGACTGGAAGTCCCATCAGCAGACCTACTGTGTGAAAGACTGCTCTGTAAGAAGACAATACACTATGAATAAATAAGTACAGTATGTGTATTTACCTTTGCAGCGCTGGACTAATAAAGAAACATATGTTCTGTTGTTTAGCAATAAAGAAAGAATATTTGACTCACATTAGCGCGACACGGAAAGCCTGTGAATCCCACACACTTCATCCATCAAAATCCATGCAATATGAAAGCGGACAAAGTTGTGCATTAATACTTGCCACCGCACACGTGCTGGACACACATCACCAAAGCAGTGATCACATCACATCAAAGCGGTCGCGCTCAAATTCAAGATTCCATTTCATGGCTAAAGAAAATTTTTGAAGCTTTAAAATCTATTGAATATTAAATGTCCAGTACACTGTGACTGTTGTGACACGACCCTGCAAGTGAAGCTGGTCAATTTTTTTGTAGATGGTAATTCATTTTGGCAACAATTTCACTATCAAATTTAAAATTATTCGATTCAAATTAAAATAAAATGAAATCAAGTATACTTAGACTACCAGACATGGACAATCATTGACTCGAGTTAAAAGTATCATGGAACAGTAATATATTCCAGTGTTTCAGTTCATGGAAACAGGCATGGTGCACTGCCACGGCTTAAGAAAATGATCTCTTTTTAAAGATGAACTCACATGATCAAACGTATAAACGAATAACACATCATCGATCATGACTTGTTTTTCACAGAAAAATCCCGAAAGAAACATCATTATGATTGAAGTAAGTTAATGGCGGAACTGAAGTCGCGCATTCTGGCTGGACATATAAAGAGACGGACCGTTTGAGGACGATGAGATTTACTTCTCATTATTAATAACTAGCACTTTCATTGTCGCTAATTCGGTAAATGTCAAAACATTCCCCTCTGCGTCACTGTTTCTCTATCACTTCTTGTTTGGTTGTGTTCTATTCCTTTTTTTTATTTCTGAACAAAATAATAATATTGATGCAAATGACGCTCTCTTCCACAGGGAATATTTTCCAGTGCTCCGATTCCAGGTGCACCATATTATACTGTATGTAATGTCACAACCAAAACATCCACGATGGAGACTAAATAAGATGATGACCAGATGGAAATTAAAATCCGGAGAGAATCAGAAAATGTTGCTCTGTGCACTTCAATGAGCGAAGAGTTTGCACATCACAGGAGCACTTTCATCCCGACGTTCAAGCCTATGCGAATAAATTCACTTAAATCTGATATATATATCTGGTATATATATATATATATATATATATATATATAATTTGAGTTGTACCTTTACGATTGCATTTTGCGACACATTAGCACATGAAGCAGCCACATGGAAGATTTCAGTGCGAGTTGAGCGCCGCAGCTCGATCGGTGTTAAGCTTCGCTGTCTTGATAAAGCCATTTAAGACGTCGTCCTCTTTGCCAGAGGAGAAAAAGCTCACTGGCCAGACACATGATTTAAAGGGCAGCATCTCGCTGAGATCATCTGCCTGGGGGACATGTGTCTGTGAGTTTGGGTGTGTTTATGTTTTATCCTCAGGATCCCCGATTGTTGTTCATTTCCTGCGCAAAGACAAAATAAGCGCATGGCAGCCAAAATGTGCTCATCCCCGGCTTTCACCCACATCACAGCACTTTTCTGCACAAGTGGCTAACCACACATAATTATACAATTAAAACAATTTTCCGCATCTATCTGTCAGGCTGATCTAATTTGCCATTCGAATGACACTAATGGACTGAGCCTCCTTCTCTCTTTCCTTCCCCGAGCAGTCTTTGTGTGACACAGAGGAAAAGTCATCGGCAACAGACGCGGCCCAGGGCAGAAGTGTTTTATTTGTTTAGCGGGATGTTGGTGAATAAAGTGAAAGAGCAAGAAGATATTGTTTTGACCCACAGTGCAAAAAGGAATTGGGGAGGATGGCTTGTTATTAGAATGTCCATCCATTTAACCCTTGGACGGAGAAAAGAGGAGTCACAGTCAGCCTCTTATTATCAGAAACAACACTCTCCGACGAATGTTTAGACGGCTGTGAACATCAAATCATCCAGACGTCCTGCAGCACCATAAAGCCACTCCAGTTCTGACGCACAGACATGAGCTCGATTAAAACTAAAATACATGTTTGTTCCTCAAAATTGTCGACAAAACAATATTGCTTACGAGCAATCGCACGTCATACTCATTTCCATTCAGCGAGATTCTGCCTCTGGATGGGTGATGTGCCAGCACAGTTGAGTGCCTCATCAGCAGACAGGAAAAAAATCTTCCTTTTATGGCGACTGTTCAGAGACTCAAGCCACTGGCCACAAAAACCACAAATGAGGCGTTAAGTGTAGCAGCAGGCAGTGGGGATGGAACATGAGAGACAACTGACCATCCCTGCAACTGCTCGGGCCACTCAGAACACATTCTAGTCAAGGCGTGTTGGAAGTAAGAAATACTATCATAACTTAATGGCAGAATTTGTTTAAGGTCTAGCAAACTTCCTCATATTGCCAAGCCTTAAAAAAAGATTTGACTGTGAATTCATGTTTAGGACTTTGTAGGACCTGATCTGGGACTTCCCGGCCTGCCTTGGCTTGTGGGCCAGATCCAGCCCTCCAAGTCATTTTATGAGGCCTGCAAGTGTCTCAAATGAATAAGTGCAGCCAAAATAACAATGACCTTTGGGCTGAGTTTTAACTTTAAAACCCTTGAGTGACCCGAGTGCGACAACGCTGCTCTGAGGCGAAGCTATGAGACCACATTGGTGGCTCTACTTCAAGTTGACAGTAGGACTGGGCCATTTTGCCTGAAAACAACATCCCAGTTTCTTCCCCTTGAAAGGTCAATTTTCCATTAATTTTAGATTTTTAGTGCTTTTACCAAGCACAGCAGGTCAGTGTTGCCTGCTGCAGACACCGTGGCATGTCGTACTTAACAAGGTGCTCAAATTGATGACGGCTCTGTGCTTCATGCAGAGGTGCCCGGTGCTGCAGGTCTGACTGGTGCTGACAGAAGAAGATCAAATGAGTGGAAGATCATCAAGATGTTTGACGTGTTGCACTTTCAGTTTTCCTATCATTTGAATGAAGTTTGCTTGGTTGAAAGAGCCGGTCACCCGGACCTGGTCCTGTCTCGTCACACTTCCATGTCATGACAAAAGTGTGTTTACAATCCTGCAGTTTGGACAAAGACAGCCAGAGTTAGCACTGTCTTTTCAGAATCAGAATCAGAATCAAATTTATTGCCATGGTCAGTAGGGAGCCCACTAACTAGGAAAGTGTTTTGAATAACGTGCAGTCAAAAAGTAAATAAAATAAAATAAAATAAAATAAAAAATAAATAAGTAAAGTAAAGTAAAGTAAAGTAAAGTAAAGTAAAGTAAAATAAAATAAAATAACAACAAGGCTGTTCACGAATTCAACAGTCGGACGGCCGCTGTTCCTGTGACCGGAGGTTCTGGTCTGGATCGACCGTGAAGTCACCAGTCTACCGCGTAAACAGGCGTATTGGCACACCAGGCTTTTGGTCCAGCTTGATGGCAGCTTGTTGGACCGCAGAAATTTAGTGCACGCTGATTTGTCTCACCTCTTTTAACAACAAAATCATTGGTTTGTGTGGCATGCTACTGTTATTCAGTGTTGTCACTGGAGGTTCTCTGGCAAGTGCGATGGGGGAGCAACTATGGCAGCACACAAGAGAGGGTGCCGTAAATACCATAGGAAGATGGAAAATTGATTTCATGTTTTTCCTCATGGTCCAAATAAAAAAAACCTGGATTTCAATTTTTTTTAAAAAGACAGCTTTTTCCTCCCAACCAACATGTGCTCCTCATGTTTCAAAACTTTGTGACCCACAGTCAACATTCGGTAAGAAAGAACAATACAGACAGGAGTTCAACTATGGGAAACCTTCTGCCTGCTACTGTACCTTTTTCAGGACAGGGTAAGGTACATGCCTGAACTGACTACTTAAAGTTCATAGCGTGCATTCTATGCTTTTCACTTTTGTTTAGCAGAACCACGCCACAACAGTACCAGAATGTCCTCAAAGATATTTTCTGAAATTCATTTCCAAAATGAGTGGATGAAAAAAACACAACCTGACATGAATATTATAGAAGAGAGTGCAGTGAGGGGCATGCTGGGATAGTTTCATCATCAAGCCCACCCTCCGGGCCCTTGCTGCTACGAATAAAGGAGCGAGGAGGACATAGACCCCTTTTCACAGTCAGAGATTTAATTGCACGCAGATTCCATTACCTCTGCACAAATGTCACATTCACATCTGATCAGAGGGCGCAGCAGCTATCGGCTGCATGACTGGCCGGTGGCCAGACTGCCGAGCCCAGTCTTGTGCCACTCACGCTACAAAAGGTGAGGAAGAGGACGGAGAGATCCAGAAGCACATTATTAAGAACTGTTTCTGATTTCTAGGACTGAAACTTTATTCATCCAGAAATAGGGTGTTGCTTGGTTTTAATGTCAGATTTGTTCATTCATTTTAAGAAATAAAATCTCACTGAACTGTCGTGAATTGAAACAATACCTGCACATGCAGCCAGATGCAGCTGCATAATACTCCATGCGCAGCATAAGACAATGACATTACTCATTTAACAATCGATGCAAATGAGATCCCACACAGTGTCGTCACAAGTGTGCAGATTATGTTACGTTATATAGCTTCACACTGCTTCAGGTAAAAAGACAACCATGGAATGCAAGAAAGTTATGAAACAAAAGTTGTTTAAATTACATGCCGCTCCAAATTAAATAATTCAAAGAGCAAAAAGGGAATGATTTGGTTTGCTATTCCCTATAAAGTAAATGATTTTAAATCATGCAGACAATGATTAATTAAAAGGGATTTTGACATACCGGATCACTCGCGTTGGACTGGCTGGCACCTCATTCCTCCAATCAGAAGTCAGTTTTCAGTCTGAGAGGGAGGGAGCCAGACGGAGAGAGTAAAGAGGACGTGCGAGCAAGAGGGAGAGAGAAAGAGAGAAGGAAGCGGAAAGATACGACGATTACAAACAGGAAGTGAAAGGTTGGGAAAGTCCCCAACAGCAATCCACGAAGACAAGTACAGAAATGACACACAGGTTGTAAATGTGACCATTCTGGGCCACGACGTTTTGAGGCGTTATGACTCAATGATTCCAGCTGAGTTCTTAGATATTTACGGCAGGAATTTATTCTAGATTAGCATCATGCTCATGTTTCTGTGGTTTTGTTTGTACCACAAAAACACCCAGCTCATCTGAGATTCTGCCAAAATTTTGGAGCTTCTCTCAAATATATATATATATAGATATAGATAGATATATAATTGAAATTGAAATGGATTCTACCTCAAAGACTCCAAAATGGAGCAAAAAACACATTAAAAATATTACCCCAGGTACAGGTGTCTAAAATTTCTCTTATGAGAATACTCACTTTTTTACATCATAAGTCACTCAACTCCCCAAGTAGGTCGCTTTTGGAAAGAATATCCATCAGAAACGACTTATTTTCAGTGAACTAAATACCCGCTGGAGTGCGCATAAACAAACCTATAATAGATAATCGTTGGACACAAACTATAAAAATAAAACAGGAATTCTTCAAGCACAAGAAAAGGCTGACCTAAAAACCCTGTGTCTAAGTAATAACCCAAATATTTTAAAACACCTCCATATAGTTTTCCCACGCGGAATTTACATAAGCGATGCATACGTGGTGAGAAACGCATCGCCACGCAACACTTTGTCAGGGAAGACGGCACGAAGCTGAAAAGTATTAATTTGTTGACAGATACACAAGTGGAAAGACGCTAATGACTTCTAGATTCAGTTCAGATCATGCAAATGAGGTCGCAGTATTGATGGCTTACGGTAACGCTTCCCCGTCACTGCGCTGACACCAGCCGCGTGTGTGACTGCGGCTGTCTTGTGATGTATTTGTGTACCGCTTAATATGGCTGCAGCACAGCAAACATATCCATGTCCCCGATAATTGGCCTGCTTTATGAAAGCGTGTCACAAATCAAATGTAAGACTCGGGCTTGGCTGGCGGTGGTGGTGGTGGTGTCGGTCTGCAAACCAGACACAACAAACCGCAGCTGCGACATCCAAACTCCTCATCATTTACTATCGCAGAAGCCAACCATTCCTATTAGTGCAGCCGTTGTTTCCACAGCCTGCCCACATTCCAGGGCCCGCCATTGGCCTCAGATAAGACCCCTCTGATTACTTGGTTGCATGCTTGTCATTGCTCCCAAAAATATGCTGATCCCAACCGACAGCTTTCCCCACATGGATTTATGGCTGCACCATTGTGTCTCTCCAAAAGAAGACTTACTTTAACAAACAGGCACAAAGAAACTACAGAAGACACTGACCCAAGAAGAGCTTCCCTGCTGCGTCGGTCACATGTCCCATGACAATGTTGCACCATAAGAACACGCTTGATACAAAGACCCAATAATGAACCACTAAATCTGGAGTATGGAGTATCAAAATATAGACATGCAACATGTTCTCAGTTGACGACTAGACCGTTCAACAAAATCAAAAAAGTGTTCCACATTTTAGAACTCAATTATGGAACAGGAGGACAGCAACTGCCACATTTCAGGAAAGTAATGAAGAGATAATCCATCTTCAATCCATTCTTCTTCAGAGTTGAATGAGTGTCTTTGCCGGTTGCATTTCATCGGTTGTTTTCTTTCTCTCTTCATAGAAGTAGCAATGGTGGATGAAAGGAATCTGAAACATTCCTGAGTTCCAAGACTCAAGAATTGTATTGGCTCATGGTGACAAAGTGCATCTAACCAAACTTGAACTTTTTCATAAGGGTTAAAGGTATATATATATATATATATATATATATATATATATATATATATATATATATATATATATATTATTGCTTAGGAATATAAATGCTCTTTTCAATTGTTGCACTTGTGGTTGGACTCGTAAAACAAGCAACCGAAAACAATCGGCCTGTGAAATGGACCCATAGCCGACTGGAAAAACCCACTATGAGTCTTGATTCAAATTCCAATTCCAATATGGGATGAGATAGAAAGAGAAAGTGAGGGTGTTCGAGGGACACGGCTCTCCCACCAGATCAATGGCTTGACCCATTAAGCCACAGCACTCCCAGTAGCTCATCTTATAAGAGGTGGTCTTCGGAAACACCCTGAGCTGACCCATGATGCTCGGGACAATTACAAGAGAGTGGTCTTTCAGGGCCGACGCCCACTTGACCCGGTAGCGTAAAGACACGACGGAGATCCACATGATTTAAACTCCTCCCCAAGATGTGCTGACAAGGTTAGAGGGTCAACGCAGACATTAACAGGTCAGTGTGTGGCCCACTTGGGAACAATTACTCCCAGTCACAGCTAAGTGGACACTTGATTGAACACGACGGAGGCAGGACACACTTCCCACAGATAACAATCCCCAGAGCCATTTAGGATAAAAAGCTCTTGTGATACAGCCTTTATGGGCAAAATTCATCTTCCTTTTCCCTTTTAAAAGAATGTGAGAGTGTGATAGAGAGCCATACTCTGAGAGGGATGAGTCTCTCGAAGCATTTCCATTTTCTAGCAATAGTAATAGCTGCTTATGACACAGAAACATTTACAAGGTGACTGGGAGGAAATGCCAAACACTGGTCAAGCTATTGTTTCATTTTTCTCGCTCTCGGATGCAAAAGAAAGCGTGTTAGCAGCAACAGGATGTAATGCAAGGGCTTTTGGAATTGTTTTGTCCAGAATAAAGCTGTCAAAGCTGTGTCATTCTGACACTTTGGTGGCACACTGTTAGTTAACATTTTTCAAGAATTAAACATTAAAAAAGACATATAAGACATTGTCATTTGTGACAAGGTATCCAAAATGAGTCGGAATCTATAAAATACAAGCTAGTCATTTTGTGTGAACAGTCAATGTATACTGGGGCTGCCAATAAATAACTATAAAACAAAAACAATTAGATGATTTGTTCAACTTCAACATCATAATTATATATACATATATACATATATATATATATATTTAAATAGCTGTTGAGTTCCAAATATTTTAGAAGACAGAGTGCTGCATATTGCCTCTAAAAATGAGGTACACTGTTTAACAAATCTCCATAATCGTATAACTAGTTGGTATCATTATGGAAATATGAAGAAACCCGGCTGTATTTGGTGAAACTGTAGATTAATGTTTTCCCTATTCTCCATTACTTTATCAGCTTTAACCAACAAGTAATGGCAGGATGACGGGGTTTCACTAAAGATTTTCAAGGGTCCGTAGGCAGCACCTGTGTGAGATTTCATTGAAATAGTAATTCAAATCCAAATATTTTAGAGCACATAGTGCCTGTCACTGACCTATTTGCTTCTTCATCCCGTTTTGCTTCCAGGGCTCAGGCTTATGACGTCATTTCCTGTCCGCATGCGCACATTGGTATTTCAAGACGTAATTTCTTCTTTGATCCAATTATTTTATCTGAAATCTTGTTAAAATATCCGAATTGTTGAATACAAGTCAAATGTAGTGATATATATATAAAATAAGGTTAAAATACAGTTAATACGTCGGCGTAGTACTTTAGTAATTCAAATTCTGCTTCTCTTGATGAAACGGGATGAAGAAGCAAATAGGGCAGTGACAGTGCCACCTACTGGCCTTAGCAAATGAAGACACTGTTTCATGGAGTCTCATGAGCCTATCGCATTAAGCCTTTCCTTTTTTTTTTTTTTTTTTTTTTTTTTTTTTTGGGACCACCAGTCAACAAGGTATCAATATCTATTTTATGATTGTCAGTCGCAGAACGTTTATCTTAAATAAAATAAAACTTTTACTTTTGAAAATGTGAACACAGGAGACAACATGAAAATGATTCAATAATTATTTGATCAGCAGTTAAGCTTCTAAAGTGAATTTGTTCTGCCTTAAATGAGAACCATTCTGTGAAAGACTTTTTTCCCTGACACATGGCCGGCTATCCTGCAACAGACTTTGCCTAAAACAAAATACAGGATCAGATGACAAAAACATGCTTTCCTCCACAAATGCTGTCAGCCACTGCACTACTGCAGTTCAACCTTTAACCCACTGACAGTTTGACCTCTTTCCTGCTGCAGTGACGGAAACTTTGTTTTGAACATCTGGATGCTTTATGGATTTCCAGAAACAAACATGCTCATAAGATCTGGGCTGTCTCGTGACAATAAACACTATATGGTATGGAAGATAATTTATGGCTTTAATCTGCGGTCGACAAGAACCAGATGTTCTGTGATATGGCAGCAGATAATACAGTCAATGGTCACTATTGTCCAACAGTATAACCCACAGTGTACACAAATAACGCTTATCAATACGTGAACACATTTCAGTCCCATTTACATAAGCTCTGTGTTGTTTGCAGCATTGCTTCTCTTTTTTCACTTTGTTTATTTGTTCACTGCTAGAAAATCAGTTCCACTTTGTCCCTGGATCCGCAGCAGCGGCTGGTGCTACAGCTGCTGCTTGTTAGAGGCTGGAGATGACACAGCTCGCCACTTCTCCAGCAGACAGCATGCACAGCTGCAAAGCAGGACAAGGGAGCCTTTTTTTTTTTATTATTATGAAAGAAATCACTAGGCCATCAACACTTGAGAGGTTGTCACTCACCTCGCTCAACACTAGCCATTCGCTTACTAGCAGAGATCCTCGACAGTCCATTCGGGAAAGCTGACCTTCCACAGAATTCCACAAGTGTGGCACAACACGGACCAATTTCACCAATCAGGCGACTACAGCAACAAGCCCCACAGTTGACCCATTGGTTGTTGTAGCTGCGCGTTCTATTCCCCTGGATCATTGTGTAACCATGAACACCATCTGGCTACTACCTATCCAAGGCAAGCCAAACTCCCAAGACACCAATGTTACACAGCAGGGAAGGAGGGATGAAATGCAACGTTTACTTAACATGCATTCACCTTTGTGCACAATAGATTCATGACTTTACATCTTCTCATCCAAATGAGACTGAAATCATGCACAGCCAGTACCATAACGCAGTACCCGCCATCCATCCTCACACCATGACGGGAAACATATAATAATCATAATGAAATCTTCATGTCATCATTTATGGATCCCCCAGAAAAGTTCTCAGCAATGCAACCTGATCGAGGGCTGTAAGTAAGGAATGAAGCCGTAGGCCCAATAAGCAGGTTCCACGCTCTCAAAGCATGTTAGGAGCAGAAAATTCAATTGGCTTGGATCCAACAATGAATCCAAACAGGCGCAATCGCAAAGGGACAAATTCCACACAAATCATTGGGGTGCGCCCACGTGCAGAACGCAAAAAATTTATTAGTATTTTCACAAACACCAGCAGTAGCAGTTGGAGCTTACTCAGGGCATTAGTGAGCAAAGTCAAGCGTTTCAGAAGATTTTTATGAACTTGAGGCTATTGAACGCTGCAAAAGAAGAGATGAGATGTTTGAAAACAGCAATGTCATCATCGCCTTACTCTATCTTACATCATCATTATTACTCAAACAATTACACCTGAGTTAAATAAGAATTAAATATTTAAGTCACAATTCCAGATCATTTCGAGTTCACATCCATTCATATCTATTACCTTGATGCACTGAAACAAACTGTCAGAAATTGCACATCATGGGTAGTGACGCAACTTGTCACAGTCGTCTCTCAAACATCCCTCACCTCAGCAATACATACGACTTTGCCATAAAACTATCATTCAATAGTTGTTCCCAGCTGCCTAAGCAACTGTCATACATTTCATTATAATGTTACCAGCACTTTTGAGCGTCCTGTGTTCAGCAGCAGAGTCAACCTTGGAATTGGAAACCAACTACACACACAAATCGTTTCCTACTTTCTGTTCAGTTGACATTGTAGAAAAGACTGATTCTACAGAAAGTATGACGTATACTATGAAATACTGGTATGGTACACACTCTGCAAGCAGCGTAGCAGCCAAACACTAACAACAGCTTCTTGGCTTTAATGGCAAATTCCGACAGCTTAGTGAAGCTAGTTTGGATGGTGGCGTTGGCTGCATTAGCTGTGGCTGGCGCTATAGTAGCCTGTGCTCGCTGCATTTAGCTTGCTGCACAATGAACAGTGGTTGATTTGGTATTATGCGCACCATACACACAACCTGCGGCGGTCTATAAGCTGCAGGTGCAGTGGTGCAGTCTGTGCCGTATGACATAACTTCTGAAAAAGTTTTGAGAAAAGGGTCCAGCATCGACAGTGACAATAAAAATAAACTCAGCGATGTTCTGAATCCACATCATGTCGCCAATATAAATAGACCCATCACATCAGACCATTGAAATGACAGGCGTATTATTTCCATTTAAGTGCTGAATGTTCGCCCAAATGTGTTCCCGGCGCTGTAGTGGAAAGTGCCGACCAGAAATAAACATTGAGTGCTTTAATATCAATAAAATAAGGATGTTCTGATCAGGTTTTTTTCATTGAGATCAACCAGAGACTCAATCACCATCTATTTGTGATAAAACGTAGTTATGATGAGACCTCATCCCCGTTTTTATATACTTTATTAATAAATAAAGAAACATCACAGAGCGCAGCAACTATTCAGTCAAAAGTGTAAAACACTGAATTTGATGCAAGAGTTCACAATCTGGGGGAGCTCTGACATAACTCGAAATTACAGCCAACTTCTCTGTTTGAAAAACTGTAAAAATCTGATCGAAAGTCATTATTTGTAAGTGGAAATGTGAGACTACTCATCATGCGGTCATGTTTTTGTTTTTTTTTGCCAGTTAAGCATGCGTCTTTTTATTTGTCTCCATAGGATAGAAAATTTGTTGTCAAGTATCAAATATATTCCTGGATATGACTACTGTTTATTACTGTGACAACCCTGCAGCAAATCGAATTACTTTCTCAAAACCACTTGAAAATGGTGAGTCACAATTAAGTAGAAAAATAAATAAAAACCTTCCATCTAAATGTGTCACAAACACCAAGAGTAAATGTGTACCTCCAGTGGAAACAAATGTACCCATCTGGACTGTATAATTTTTTGGACATACAAATGACGGGCAGTCACCCACCGATTACATTATTCACACACTTCAGCTCCACTTTGGCAGCTCACCCCGGCTCCAAAACACCCCAAAACAAAGCCATAATTGTCATTTCATAATAAAACAAATGAGCAGGCAGACATTTATTGTGACAAGCGGAACAGCTTGTGACGGGCAGGCTGAGTAATAGACCAGTCAACCAAAAGCCTACACCTCCATGTGAAGGCGAGGACATGAGCAATTCATGAGGTGGGTTCCACAAGTCACAGTGTCAGAGCGCGTCACCGTTTACAACCTAAATGACAGCACAAACAAGCAACTGTTCTAAACCAAACATTCGGGAACAGCAACCAGATAAACTTGACCTGCATTTTTTGGCAACAGTCAGGGCCACTTCTTAAAGCTGCAGATGTGTGTTCTTTGTTTGCAACCCAGCCAAATCAAGTAACAATAGTAAAAACTAAATCTGTTTATGTTGTTTATACATAATCACTTTCAATTAGAAAGGGAAGTGTTCATTGATATGCACAAAATATCTCAATACTTAACCACAATATCTAGTTAAACAGTAGAAGTAGAAAAAAAATCCATTTGTAGCTAATGTGCATTTCTTAACTTGCTTTTAACACGTCACACCTATGGCAAATATCCATTTCATGAGAAAATAATTCTTACTTTGTGCTGTCATACGTCTTTTTTAAATGCATTCCATTTTGGGGTCATTCTTTACTCAAGCGTTTTAAAACAATTGGTGTGAGTCTTTTTGGCAAATGGTGCAATATAAATTTGACTTAAGTGACTTGAATTGTCGCTGTGCTCTACAGAGTTGAAGGGCAGGTCACAACATTGCATGACACTTTCATCAGTAAGCAGCCCAATCTGCAACAAAAACACAGTGAATATTTGACTTAACTACTCACAACAATCACAAATATGAAGGGTAAAAAAAAAAAAAAACACTTCGACATGGCCTCTATGAGCAGCTGGATCACACCTCACCATTGCCGCGTCATGCCAAATGACTGCAGTCGGAGGAGAAAGTTGCCAGAATCCAAATCTGTCAACTGCTTTAATTCAAAACACTTGTTTACTGCCGTCCAGAAAATCTTTCTAACAAGGCTGTGGTGCCTAAATTAAACTATTCCAGGATGCATACTTGCCTCAACTTCAAAGCAAGTTTCACATGTTCCTCATTTTAAGTGTGTCACTGTTAAATGCTTTGGAAATAAAACAGGCGCTGCAATGTTGAGTTCCGTTATGTTTTTAACAAATAATGATCAAACGTACCTAAGCGTTGTTGTTCACCTAGTTTTGACAGAGGTCGAATCTAAGGAAGATTTTATAAAGATAGGAGATGCTAAAGAAATACAACAAATGTCTTCATCTCTATTGTATTAAAGAAGTAAAGTTGAGTAAAGACAATTTTATTTTTCCAATACACACAAGCGTGTGGGGTGTCATACATGTTTAACGTTCTCAGAACTGTTGCATCTTGACTAATTTATGCCTAAAGTAGCTCAACAATGCAGTCTTCCTGTGGGAGGAAACCTTTGACTGAACCCAGCGAACTGCGGACCCCACTTTGCTGCAGTTGTTCAAAGATATTTAGAGTCAGTAGCAAACTGCACTTCAGCTTCAATCAAAGGACCAAGCCAAACTCATCGTTGAACAGGGGGCAAGGATGAGAATGCTAGCTGTGGATCATGGCACAGGTCATAACTAAAGTCTTCCCAACACGGCTCAAATCTGCTGCTATGGATATCCCTGAAGATTGCGAGGTGTGGATGCTCAACAGAATTGCATAAAATGTATTTCTCCTTGAACATTTGGGGAGCACCGGGCAGCTAGGTTAACATCACCACCAAGAGTACACATTGTCACTGATGTTATAGGAAGTTACCAGGACAACAAAGTGGATACAGACCCGTTTCCAATTGTTCCAAATGACTTAAATTTCCTACTCTGTGATACTATCAATTAGCTCCCAGTAGAAAACAATACTAAGTTCTGTTTCATAAAATAGTGCATAAACCTATGAGCAGCCGCAAATGCTCCTCGCGGTACCTCAATTGACTCTGATTTGCATTTGCATCACCCTGAGCACACCCCTTTGTTGTCATTGGTCAAAGGAACAAAGTTTAACAAGGAAGTGGGGAAACACATCACAGCATGACAAAGTGAGTGACTAAATTCGGAACTGATGCAAATACGAGTCAGTTGGAACCCAAATTATATTTAAATCGAACGATTTTACTCAAAAAAAACGTTGGTTCAAGAGTTACTCTACATTTTTGCTGATAGACGTGGGGACGGAAGTGGGGCGTCCTGACCTTTCACGGCAGAAACACTCTCAACGGCACAATCCCAGCTTCTTGGCTGGGTGGTCACCGGAACTGTGTCTAACTCTAAAAACAGCTTTATTTAATCGTCTGTATACAATCCACAACAACAGCCTGAATGCCAGTTAAAAGTCAGTTTCGAATAAGATTTCACATTGTTAGAGGAAGTGGAAGAGGAAGATCTGTTTTTGCAACTCACTTTTCAATTTTGTACAACCTGTTCAGTCAGTGGAGTTTGATTGCATGCTTTCAAAACAGGGTTGACTTGACCTACAGTATTTGTATGGTTACACCAAGTTACACAAAAAGTCACGCCCTTGTTTCATTTTGAACAGCAGGCATATGGAGAGTAAACACTTCCATGTTGGCATATAACATGCAAATAAGTTGTCTGTTCCGGCTTGTTGGCTGTCCCTTCAGCACACGATGATGTGTCTCTTCTAGTCCTGCAACAATTACTACCGTGGCTGGAAGGCAGAATATTGAGTAAGACCTGAACCTCGCAAACTCAAACATATATGTTTGAGAAGAGGCTGTTGAACAAAATTAAATTGGGACCAGTATGATGCTGACAAAGGTAGCAACGAATTGGCCTGGCTCAGAGCAAGAGTGGGTGAAAACATACGACACTATCAGAGCTATCACTATCAGATTTCCAACCGCTTATTCCCATTATAGGTCATGTGGCAGCATAGCACATCTCAGCTACTTGGGCCCATCTCGAGAGGAAAATATAGACAACCGCTCACATCAACTGTCAATTTGCAGTCACCAATAAACCTCTGCCTGTTTTTGGACTGTGGAAGGAAACCAGAGTGCCCAGAGGAAATCCACTTAGGCATGGGAAGAACGGATGAGCGCCACACAGAAGGGACCCAGGTCCACTGCAAACCCAGAGTTTCCTCCGGCTGGATTCAAAAACTCTTGCCGTGAGGCTGCACCACTTAAAAGCACATTAGAACTTTAATGCAGGAAAATATGGGTTTAAAAAGTTGGATGTTACTCAAAGAGTTGCAATGAATACAGGCAGGTCCCGGTGTTAACACGTGTTATTCTTTAACACAGAATACAGGGAGTGTGTCTCACACTGGACAAAGAGGGATGGTGCTGTTGGGGCCACACCTACGCTACAATTGGATACCTAGTGGTGGAGCACCACAGGCTGCAAATGGCCTGCAGGCCGCAGGTTTAAGACCCCAATCTATCTTGTCTTCTAAATCAACCATTACATTGTCATAGTTTTCATGGTCAGAGTTGGTCAGAGTGACTGAAGCTTTTGCAGCCGTAATCACCTGATAAAATTATGTTAAGGTCCATAAAAGCTTTGCTACCTGGTGAGAAATGAGTGACCTACTCATATCTCGCTGTATATTCAGCCAGGCATCGATTACTGAAAGACAAATTCTGTCTCTCCCTCAACAGCCAACAGGAAATGGCTCACAAAATGGACGTCATTTACAAACAAAACGGCGTAATAACTCGCCGGTAAATGCCAATGTGCTGGGAGGGAAACAAGTGCGGCAGCTATGTTTTAATTACCTGCAAAGATGGAGAACAGATGTGGTCATAGGAGGAGCATCGAAATACTGAGCTGACAAAAAGAGGGCAACAGCCAGTTGGAACTTTCACATCTTGATGTCGCTGTACAGAGGCTGTGTAAAACAGAAACTGTGCTTCATGCTAGCGCAGCTCGCAAGTGGAGTCGATGGAGCCAGAACAGAGTTTGCATTATTTGGCATTGCAATGTTTATCATTGGGGAAAAAGAAACAATAAAAAGTATATTTAAGATGACTTCTTTATGTTTATTTATTTACCTAGTATATTTCAATACCTAATAATACAGACTGTGTTGAATTAATAACGACAATAAAGTGAATCATGAGGTGAGATTCTGTGGTCAAAATGACTTCAATATTAAACTGTGTTTTCTTTCTCTAAACCTTCTATGTGTGTTGTGATAGACAGACTTCCTAAAAAGTAAGCCCAAGATCGGATTACCTTAAATGAGAATGAAAATGACAATATATGTGAAATAAGCATGCAACATAAATATGCATTTTAAAAATGCAATATGTCCGTAATTTTTATGATCTTGAAAACTCTGTTAACAATAGTTAATCATTGAAAGTAAAATGAATCACTCCATTGTTTTATCATATAAAACGTAGATTAACATACAACATAGATTATCAACTGTATAACATGCTGAGAACATCAACAATGTGGTTTGGGAATGAAGACCGAGCCTGTTAACGTTAGGAACAAACCCTCTCTAAGGAGTTGGTGCCACTGCAAGCGCAGACTCAAACCAACACATGCAAACAAAAACAACAATGTCGAGGGATCTACAGGGACAACTGCCGGCACACACACACAAAGGGTGGGCACAGGACTTTTATGAGGGAGGGAGTCGCAGCAGGTTTCCTCGATTTGCTGTGAATGCAGAGCTGAGCTCAAAACAAGTATTTGTAGTTCAGGAACACTAGTTCATTCCACTGATTTATGCATGTCAAGTGACCTGTGTTTATATTATACATAAAGTTTCACTAAATTTTTGAAAAAAGGAAGAAATACAAAATGGAAAACGAAAAAATGGGGTGGGCCATCTCTACTGAGCAGAAAAACGGTGCATAAAAATCTAGTGCACGACCAAGGCTGAGAAAAGTATCCCACAATACCACATCTGAAAATGCACATCTGAAAACATTAAGTTTCAATGTGGTTTTGTTTACATGCTGTAGCTAAATGTTAACCTTTCCCCAACCGTGGGCCCAGGAAAGGTTTGGGGCGCGTGTACTCAAATTTAAAATCATGGGTCACATGAAACTAACAGAAAAAAAAATGCAAAAATACAGGTCTACAAAAATTCCCAAAGCTGCATGCGCTATTATTCTTGCATGCAGTTATAACGCAGGGCAGCCATAGGTTGAGACTTACATTCACTCATACAGTAAATGACCGCAGGTTTAGTATAATTTGTGTGAGAAAAAGTGACTAATTTGTGTCGATGGTGGGGACAAAATGTGTTTCACTGATGCCTACAATTATACATGTGTTAAAAGCACAAGGATAAAAGCAGCACTGGGTTGGCCCAGTTAGCGATGCCTTCTATCTGCTGTCAGCTGTTTAAACAGCACGCTTGGACGATGATAGTAGCTTGTATACTTTCATCTGCGCTGTAGACTCATCAGCGTGGCAGCGCCTCCGCCGAAGCATCTTGGGTAATTACGGCATTCCAATTACCACCCAGCAGGTAAATATATATCAAATAAACAAGCAACAAACCCGTCAATTAGGAGCAGCCTTTATACCGAGGGGTTCAAAATGATGCTTTATGTACAGACACAGGCAGACAGGTATGAAAGCGGAGCCTTCAGCTTCAAAGTGAACTTCAGAGTGCATATGAACATAACTGTTTGTAAAATAACAAGCGTTTAGAGACAAATAATGAGCACATTTGTTTAAAAAAAAAGGCTGTTTTAATTGCCACCAAGTGAGGAGTGCAACATGAAAACCACAAGAAAGCCCTTTTAAAAATGAAATATGGGCTTTTTTTTAAAGTGAAGCAGAAATCAAAGGGAAGTAGAACAGCTGCAGCAACAGTCTGTCAACAAAATTTGCATTGCTGCACTCTCCTCATCTCCATTACTCCTGTCTCTCGGAGCTCTCGGCGCTGCCGGCTCGAATCTGAGTGCTCCGATGGCTTATCACATCGCGAGCAGCAGGCTAAGCTGGAGTGATGCACCCAAAAGACATGATCAAAGAGCAGCAACTTTTCAACCGGCTATGATGATGGAAGAGCAGGCCCTGCCATGTTACGTTTCTTATTAGGCTGCCACTGCCAACAAGTCAAAGACAAGGCCCTCAAAAAAGTGCTTCCAGAACCTTCTCCTACATCAGACACACTACTACTGTTACGACTAAGAGCAGTTTATCTAATGCTCCATGGCAGTTTCCTACAAGTGTGAGGAAGTTTGTCACGCTAATTCTCAAGCTGACAGATTATCATAAGGTTTGAACCAACAGGTTTTGTTTCACGTGGCAAACGGCAGAGACATGTTCAGGGTTTCAATTGTGGCTCTATGCCGTCAGAAAAAAAAACTCTTTTTAATGATGAAATCTGACAGGGTCAAAGGTATTAAAACGAAGTGGAAACACAGATAAAACCTAACATTTTCTGCATGTTTTTAACAGAAAAACCCTGAAAGAAATATTGTGACTGAAGTCTGTTGCTCGCGGAACTCTGTTGAGCATCTGACCGGCAAAATGAAGAGACGGACCGAGTGAGGACGGCAAACTACTTTTACTGGTAACGTCACCTTTTGAGAGGTATGGGTAATAAATGCTTATTTACTGAATAATAAAATCTCATTCTCATGCAGGTGACGCGATATTGTCTCACTTGCATTGTCACTCCAACATGCACTCACTTGTTTCCCCTTTTCTCCAGGGCCGTCACCAGACATCGCACTTCATAGGAACAAAGTACATGTAGTTTGGGTTCCAACTGAGTGACATACACCATACTATACATACTGCGCCCCGCAAGTGTGAAGTAATCCCACACAAGTGGACAAGTGTGTAAAAGGTTTTGAGGCTAAATGCTAGCGTGCTGAAAAGCTGCACAGTGAGGACCAGACAAGCTGCGCTACAAAGTTCAGGTCCGGCACGGAAAATCGCCTGTTACTTGTCACTTGTTAATGCCCACAGAATTCTGTTGTTACCAATAAAAGTACAGACCTTGAGGTGTAGCCAGCCTCACCCCCAAGCAGCAGGGATAGACTCCAGTGCACAGTGATTCCATTAGCTCCATAAGAATACGAGAGCGAGATTGGAAGGAGATTGGAGTCATAAGTCATGAAGATTATCAAGGGGGTAAAAATATTGAACAGTTTGTCCACAACTGCAAGTGAAAAGATCGGGACATGCCTGTACATCACCATATAAAGTTGATTCTCATTTGGACATACAGTACAGTAATATCTTGTGCTCATTGGAGGATGGACCTAAACTATGTTGAGCATTTTGTTGCTGGAGATATATCCTTGAGTAAGCTGTAGTGAACATGTTGATGGTATGTTTACATACAAAACAATCACTGTAGCACAGCTGAACATATTTCTTTCATTAATTCATTAACGTTGTCCAGGTAAACCAGGGTTCCAGGGGAGATGAGGTGGCTAATTCAGAAAAGGAGCTGCACCACCAAAATTCAAACCATTACGAAGGAGGCAAGAAATAAAAACCTCTCCCTTCTACTTGCAAATACTAGAGAAAACAGCCAAGAATGACCGTTCCCTAGAAGCAGAGAGATGCTACAGACTTAAGTTTAACACAGAAGTGAGACCAGACACTTACAATTCTGATGACTCGTGGCTTTCCCGGAGCAGCAAACGTCACTTCTGTTCCATGTTGTCCTGGAAACACACAGGTGTATGAGACCACACACACACCAAAAAGATACATGTTTCATAAAATATGTCTCAAGAATTCAATAAAGATGCAAGGGGAACATGTGTAGACAAATATACCGACTGGACAGCTGATAGAAACAGGTGTGGAGGTTTCGCCTGGCAGCTGAGCGCAGCTTCCAGCATATGGCTCAGCTGCTCATGTCTGAATCAAAATGACTGGAGCATACCTGCTTCGCTCCCCAAACTGTGCATCCTCTAGGTATTTTTCAAGAATTAAAAACATAAACAAGCCTGAATATGTCACTTAGCACTTCATTTGGTCAAATTTTATAAGATGAGTTTGATGTCCAGGGAGTTCCACAGCAACAGATGCACAAGAATACGTCATTTTAGGACACATTGCGAGTCCGTGGGGTCTCCATGGACGATGGTGTTTGCAGATGACACAGTAATTTGGAATGGGAGGAAGGAGGAGAAGCCAGAGATGAAGAATGAAAGTCAGTAAAGGAACACAGCAGATGTGTGTGAAAGAGAGAAAGGAGGAAGAGTGAAGATGCAAGAAGAAAGTCTAGTGTGTGTGGTCAATTATCCATCTTATTGGAAAGACATCAAAGGAGGTGTAGAAAGAAGTGTAGGCAGGGTGGAACAGGTGGAGACAGGACTGAAATGCAGCAAGAGTGACAGAGAAGCTTGGGAGGACAGAAGCACTGATACACAGGCAGGATATAGGAAGGACAAGATCAGAAAGAGAACAGCATCGGTTTGGAAGCGGCAAGTTGACTTGTGATTGTGACTACGAAGACAGTCGCAAAAATACATCTATTTTTATGTTAAACATCATGAAAAAGGCAGCAATAATTGATTAATGGTTTGTTAACATTACACTCAAACAATGTCATTTATTTTACTTGCGCATATCGCACTTTTTTTTTTTTTAATGAAGAAAAATATATATGTTACATTGCATTTGTCACTGCACAAAAAATCGGAATCTACTTCTTAATTATTCACCCCTGCATTTATTACTTAATAGTGAAAAATGTCAATGTCAATGAATATACTTCACGTATGGAATGAGCCCAGGCGACTTCCTGGTCGGATGCCGACGTGGTACATGACAGCCAATCACGATGCATTCATCGTCAGATCAGGAAGTAGAATTTGCAAAGCAAGGGACCTGGTTGAACATATAGTCTTTTGCTGATAAAAATGTTGAAAGTGTTATCTAAATCCTTCATTTGAAGTTCCATTAACTCAATCGCCAGGACGCAGTCCACTAGAGGACGGATTTGGCGCATCCCCCGGGGACTGTACAGACAGGAAATCAGCCTGTAAAAAGTGATATGAATCTGAGAAAATTAAAATTTGAAGATTATTTTTACTGTAAAAGAGCAACTGGAACATTGTGGTGTGCAAGAGTTCATGAACATAGTTTTCACTGTGCTTTTAACACAAGGAACTCAACAGTTTACACTGCTGATTGGATGAGATCCACCCGAGTGTCTGCCGCGATGAGACTACAGACGCGGCGTCTTTGATCAGCTGATTTATGATCTGCTCCAGCTGCTGTGAAAGAAATGACTCACAATGGAGGCTTTTATTTTCATGATCATAATTTTAAAAGTGTTTAATTCACAAAAACGCTCTACAATGACTTAGCGGTTACAGAGATTCTGGTTTTATTTGATGATCTGCGCTACCCTGCTTTCACCATCGCGTGTGGCAACAAAATGGCTGTTACAGTATTCATTTCTTGTATTGGTATCAGCAAGTACTCGAATTTCAGTACTTGCTATCAGGACATCCCTGATCACATCTCAACTTTACACCCAGAATACCCCTCCGTCCTCTAACCCCCGCGCCGCCGGCAAAAAAAAAATCAAACCTTCTCGTATAAATACAGAGATGTCCAACTTTATTTATAGTAATTACACAGTGTCCCCTCCCTCTGCGCTGAGGAAAGATAATTTATGAGAACATCTCGGAGTTTATTGATGACAGATGACAACAGAAGACAGTAATTAATGGCTGCATGAGGCAATTGCTGCTCAGAGCCCTTTTCGCCATCTCAGAAGAGACTATGGAGCAGCACAGAGCACACCTGACCCTGACCCAGCTCTGACCAACAGTCTGTCCAGTCACACGGGGCCGTTACAAGCCGGCAAAATGTTGGGCAGCACATCGCTGTTGCGCATTTGTTTTACATTCCATAATTGGCTGACGCTACATTTAGCACTCCTAAAAAAAAAACGTTGGACATTTTGGTAGCTTAAAAAGACAAATAAGGCCAGACAACAGATTTTAATAGTTGGGGGTCAGGGTCTGACTAGCGATTTTAAAAAAGGAAACGTTGAAGTTTGCAGGCATTTTCTGGGTTACCTTCCAGCGCATCACTGGGTTCTAGCATCGGGGAGTTTCCATTCATGATCTCAGCTCACTCTTTGATAGTTACCATCTTTGGACTACAATCTCGGCTGCATTTATTTGGTGCTGCATTTAGTTTGAAGCCAACTAGCAAACAATGAGGCAAACCCTTGAAGTTTCAATAAAGGTTTGAAATGAAATATCAGACTAAGGACAGTGCATGTCAGAGGAGCAAGAGCAGGCTTCATCCCAGTTCTTCAGCAGGGATTTAGACCCCCTACACCAAGATTGAGTGTTCAGTCATTGTTCAGTGTTGTCGTCAAGAGTCGATGGAGAATTCCGCTCTTTAAGCTAAAGCGCTCTGACATTCTTGTGTAATCGAGAAACAACAACTGAGAACGACAGGGTTTTTCTGTGATTACAATTGGTTGTGCTGCTCTTGTGTTTTGGTTAGCAGCACGTCTCTCTGTTTTGTAGGAGTGGACTTGTTTCAACTTTAAAACGTAGTTCTAGCGTCACTAGAATATGTTTAAAAGAGCATGCCAATGGAGTACTGTGGTCAATAAAAAGGAATTTGCCATCCCCAAATAAAACCTGTATTTTTACATGTTGGCCCCTCAAGGTCATCATGTTCCACACCTCTGCACTGTTTATTTCAGGGACAGCCAGTAAACTTCACCCACCAGCCACATGTGAAACCCTTAACTGCAGAAATAATAATAGAAAAAAAAGTCAAACTTCAGGTAAATATCTTCCCCATCTTCTCTTTTAGTGAGTCAATATTAGCTAGCATGCTAATAGGGGTGTTTTTGCAACAAATATCACCAAACATCTTGGTGGCTTTCTTTATTCTCTCACTCGCCGTAATGGAAGTGGGTTCCTGGCATCACCAAACCAAAATGAAATTCAACTGAATTGGACAATAAAGCGAATGCCCTGGCTCATTCCCACACTGGACTGAAAATAACTTCTTATCATTCAGCTGTGAGCAGGAGTGCACCGGCAGTTTACAGCCTCTCTGTTCCCACTACAGGGCATTTCAGTGTGTGTTCACAAATTCTGAGCCATCACATGAAAGAGACGGCGGCTCCACTCAGGGACCAGGAGTCCTCGCAGTGAATGCATGAGTGACTGATTACTTTCTTACCAGTTGAACCTCACAACACAAGACTGAACTACAAACAATTGCTCCCCGACAAAAACCCAACCCAGATGTGTGTGTGTGTGTGTGTGTGTGTGTTAACAGGCAGATGAAGAATGTGGTCGAATGCAATCACCGTGTCAAACTGCAGCCCGAAAGAAAAGTTCATTTTAAAACCTTGGTCAGCAGTTGCGAAGGTCCATTTCTGCATAAGTGAGCACACGGACGCCTGTTCAAATAGTCCACAGCTTTCTCTCTCAGGCAGGCAGCTCATGACAACAGCCCGGCAGCAGCACTGTTTGATCTCCAATGTTTTCCTTAATCTGGGTTGTCAAGGTTCGCTTGTTGGAGGCTGTTTACTTTACTTTTCCCACAAAAAAAGTGTTTTCTTCCTCCCCATCAGACAATGACTAATCCTGGGACCCAGGAGGAGTAATAGTGTTGTTAGAGCTGCTTTTTTCTTTCCACCGTTATGGGCAGTAAACACTCTATTGTACGTGAAATTAAATCTTAAATGCTCGGTGGCATCTCAACATCGGCGTGTTTCATTAGTAAATCTTATGCAACAGATCATCATTGACTGAAATGTAATTTGGAGGACAGATCTCCAGCCTACAATAGGTCTGGGGCATTACTCAGCAGAGGAATGTATCCAGTGAGCAAAGGAGACCTGTTGTGGATCACACACTTGATTTTTAAAGGTTTCCGTCCCACACATATGATTTTCCACCTGGAATTGTTTGCATCACACTTTTCTTGTTTTAGTCATTTAGTGTGTTTTGTGATGTGAGGTAATGTCACTCTTTCAACATTTACCCCTGTTCACAACTCAAAACATGAACACAAGCAAAGCCCGGAAAATAATCATATCAGCCAAATAAAATAAACCTTTTTCATTTGACCGCTGAATATGTGTTTTGTTAGATAATCCGCAAAGCCTTAGCGTTACTCAAGTTAATTTTCAGCTGTTTATCCGCTTAATGTGCAATAAATAAGGCTTTAACGTTGATCCAAACACACACACACTCACTCCTACTAACACACAGTCCTGCTAATATAAATGTGGTGTCAGTTGAATCCATATAAACAAGGTGAAATGCATTCTGAAACATACAACCTACCTGTACAATGACATGCCATTTAAAATAATAGATTTTTGTGCTCTAATACGAAGCACATTCGTTTTATTTTCAATGTATCTATAAATAGCAGTTTTCATTTCAATTTAAATAGAAAAAAACACATTTGAAACGTCCCAATGTTACATTTGTCAAAGTATAGTGATGCTTCTAAATGACATAACATTAAAAACTTAACATTGAACTGAGCATTGATACATTCTTTCATTCTATTTAGAGATGTGGTGGTAATGACAGTTCAATATACATATATACTAACATTTTTGTGAGGGGCTACATCGTAACTAGTGAATGAAAGGTAGAATATTAAACCGTCAGCAACTTCTAGAACGGTTAAGCAGATGAATAAGTGCATGTTTGCATCCCTTTTAAACACTCCTCAACCATGGCACTGCAAGAGTATATTTCTGGGCTCATACTATGTGCTGACGCTTGATATACTTTTTACCTAGGTTTAAGGAATAACGACAAATGTGAGCAGTAATTTAGAAACTAAGGTTGAACACACTCAAGAGTGAGAGAGGGCTTCAAAAGGCAAAGACGTCCATTTCAAAGCCTGAAAACTGAGCCAAATGTGTGTTGTACCTTGCTGCCGACTTGGGAAGTCAGTGGGGCCGGTAAACACGTGGACAGGAGCCGTGCTCTTCCCTGCTCAAATCACAGCTAAGTCCACTTTGGAACCGCCGTTCCTAAGTTCTTCAGCGGTTCTGCGTCGCTAGCAATGTGGTTTCATGACAGGTTTGTGTGCAAACGTTAGCGGCTCGTCCCGCGCCGGTGAGCTGGTGGACGGCAACACAGGTGCTTGTGTGTCGTTTTAGGAAAAGTTACCGACCCAAACGCGCGAGTCGGTGTCGGAACACCGCGGTTATGACGAGTGCAACCACGGAAGAAAGGCGTGAGTGAGGACGTTATAACGTGAAAAGTTCAACTTACCGGAATCATGCGACCACAAATCACAACCGTAAACAGCGACGGTATCACTCCGCCCGCGCTGGCCGCTGAGGTGGGGGCACTGTAACTAACTTGACTCACCCAAGGGGAGCGGAAAAAGACGAGAAAAAAACGGGTCTCTCCCTCGCTTCCTCACCAAAGTGCGCGATTTTTTTTGTGTTAAACTTTAAACAGGGAAAAGTAGTTGGAGAGCAAAGTAGGAAAACTCGCGGATTTGTTGTTGTTTTCTGAAGTCCGTGACGTCATATCCACCTGCTGGGGTAGACGTCGCGCTCGTCGTGTTCCGAGAAAAGTCCGGAGTCGAGATGAAGCACTTTAGGAGCGGCTTTCTGCGGGGAAATCTGGCGACGCGCGTTTACTTTTGGCCCAAATGTGACAGCAGAGAGGGGCGCTGTCAGGAACACTCATGTAGGAGCTGACTAATTACAGCCCGGACGAATATTTCACTCTTTTCCTCCTCATTCTTTTGCTCCAACTGTGCTGCAAATCCGTGACATGGAGATTAGTAACCATGCAGCGCGATCATAGACCACATAGTCTAATTTTAAGGGGCACTAACCGGGGAAATAAAGTCATTCAATTTAAGACTATAACCGTTTTCTTCCAGCATATTAAATGAACACATCAAATCTGACTGTTTATGTTTCCATCTCATTCAAACAAAACCTTCATTTGCGACAAAAATAAAAGTAAGTTGGGTTTGTTTTACGACTCGGCGTCTGTGATAAATGTACCGGTGAAATCGAGATGAACCTTTCTCTTGGTAGACAGCGCCACCATCTGACCAAAACCCAGCATAATAAAAAGATACAACGTAGTCAACGTTTTCCTTCTCTCAAACTTTTTTTTTATTTGACAGTAATGCATGTTTCATATTATTAGAATCAATAAACAGCAATGAGCCTCAATCTTTGTATCAAAAGCTTCACATTTCCCTTGTTTTGTTTCCCACATGCTTACATTATCACCCACTTCTTATTCTTATTATCCATAAATTGTGTATTTATTATTTATTTTCACACTAAACACGTACATATTTGAATCCCTTTTTCACTTGTGCTTTTAACTAGTGGACTGGAAGATGTTGACACAGGGCGAGTCTCAATATTTATCTTACCAAATGCATTATACCTTTAATACAACATTCCCTGTTGTCAAACAAAACATGTTGGACAGTCTTTGTTTTGTTGAGTGAAATTCCATTATAATCATTTCTATGTCACGCAATCTAGAACAGAGCAGTGGATGTTGACATAATGGACTGCACACACCTGAACAACATGGTAACTATTGCCAGAATACCTTCAGTGTATCATTGTTTGATGTTCATAAACTAAACTAAAACATTCACAAGTGTTTGCTAGTGAGAAATCAAAGATCATGTTTTTCCCCACGGAGAAGTGCTTCATCTGTGGTTTTCAAATCCAAAAAGAACAAAACAAAACAAAAGATTTGCATGCCATTTCATGGCGTCAGAGGCAGAAGGTCATGTGGAGACGTTTGGAGGTCAAACTGTCTTGGACACCCGGAGAGGAGAGACGGGTTGGACGAAAAATGCCGTGAAAAAGGAGAAGAGGAAGACGACTAATGAGCTTCATGGATGTGGTAAATGAGGACACGAAGAGGATCGATGCAACAAGGGAGGGCAGGTTCAAGTGGAGGATACTGACTGGCCGTAGCAACCCCTGATGGGAAATGATGAAGGTCAATCGTAAAGCATCTGCTCTGTTAACAGGTTCTTTATTTGAATGAAAGTGTCAGGCACACGTTAAGAGTTGAATGTTAAAGCACAGTGACTGTTTTCTTTTTATGTTACTTTTTTTTTTTAGACTAGTCGACCAAACTCAGTTTTAGAGTTTGTAAACATTTGAGTAAGAACCATGTAACGTCGTCCCAAAATAGGCATTACAGCAAGGAAAGGATGGCTGCACCACTGACTGTAATTACACAGACACAGTGTCAAGCTAAGGTCATTTAAGATGTATTTTCGTTCCATTTTTTAAAGGATAGTATAAACCCTGCAGTGAGTTAAAATGACAAATTCTCTTAGCGTATACGCTGCAGAACTATGAGTTACATTACCACAATTGCTGCGTGCCAAGTGCCAAGAAACACACCAGTCCTCAGAGACCTTCAATTCCCCAGCCTGAAGCCACAGCGCAAGACTTTCAAAGCACAACACATATCTGTGTTTCGGTGCAGAAAAGCAACTGAATGAAAGTCATCACCCCCGTGTTTACGCACGCTTGTAAACCCAAAAGTCTCCTGCGATTAATCTGAGAATATGGAGGCATTTATGAAGTCAATGTAGTACATCATGTGAGCCGTCTAATTCCTGGGCGGCCTGATCTGCATGTCAACACAGGATCTCTCAGCTCAGCCGAGCCCAACATCTCAGTGTGTCGCTCTGAATTTATTAGCATGTTTTGTCTGATGCTGTTGTGTGGTGCGGATTAAGGGCGGCGACTTGATTGAGTGTAGCCGCAAATTAATTGAGGATCCCTATCAGCTATGTGATAGCCTCTCCACACTCAGCATGTGTACAACAAAGTCATTAGCGCCTTGTTAATTAGGTAATTAAGCAATTGAACAGCAGCGCCTCTTCATGTTCGAAAGGGGATGAAGTGATTTGTGGTGTTTCCCCCCCGAGGCTGGAGGCCGAAGCCTTCGACACGTAGGTGAGGAGAGTCTATTTAGGTTTATCCATTTAAGGCTCCCATGAAATTCAATTGAAAAACCTGTTCAGATGCACACAGCAGATGCATTGGTACCAGAGCAGCCGTCCAGTACTGCAGCGAGCCTGACAGGGAGCGTGGTAGTGAGGCAGAAACCTCAGGAGAACCAAACTGGCGGCAAGTGGCCACTCACTAGTTTCTCATGAGACAGGGGTGGCGCGATACCTGTGGAGATGTTGGTAGGAAAACATGAAAGATGAGGCATTAGAACTTTAACGTCTGGTGAAGCAACTCTGTTTTTAGAGAGCAGGAATTCATTTCAAGTGAAATTGATTCTCACTGGCAGAGAAAACTACGAGAAAAATGACTGGAAATACACATTGTTGTGCAACAATTAATTCAAAAGTAAACCGTCATCTAAACTTTATCCTATACTATTAGAACCAAAGAAAATAATAAAAATGAATTATTAATATTTTGAAAGGGACAATTACACAAGCATTGTTTTCAAATATATGCAAAAAAAAAAGAAACACTGAAAGTGAAGAAGGGACTTAAATAAACAAATCCTGCTGTAATTCAATGAATCTAATATGGATCCGTACTTTTTTATGTTTCGAAAAGATTTTAAGTAAAATATATATTTTTTTGTAAAATAAACTGTAATATAGCCTTTTAACGTGCATGTGCTGCTGGACCCAAACTTTACATGACAGACAGAAAAAACCTCCACAGTAGACATGCTGATGCCAAGCGAGTGGTGAGTCGGCAAGGAGGAGCCGACGCATCACAAACCGCGGGCGGTGCTTCATCAGACCGCCGGCTGTCACGTGTGATCGGATTTTGTGATCGGCAATGACAGGCAGTGATCGCATTCACCGATCACGCAGAGATCAGCCTTTCATAATCGGTGGCCGATCGTTTGGAGCATCCCTAGTAAAAATCCATATATCAGCAGCGTTGTATAAGCCGCGAGAAAAAAGTAGTGGCTTATAGCCCGGAATATACGGTACTTATAAGAAGTACCGTAAAATGCTGACTATATGGCGCACTAAATTTAAGAAGGAAAACGGATGATGATTTTCCACGATCCCGGTTTAAAAATGCTCCGTTTTGAAAACGGGGTCCAGCATCGAGACCGATTCTTGACACAAACTCGGCAATAGTAAAAATAATAGTGCTCAAAATGCACGGTTTTCGCTCACGAGTCCAAAGTTCCGGCACCACAGGCAGTCACGAAGGACATGTGGGCAAAAACGTATTTTGAGCTAAATAAAATGCCAGTGATTTCACTGGTTTGATGTGACCAGGCTCAATATTTTGACGACATGGAGCTCATTTCACCATAAAAATCCATTTACTAGCCACGTTGTTTGCTTATAGTCCAGAATCGACATTACTGTTTCCGAAGATGGGAGAACAAGCAAGTTGGAATTGGGCAAATACACCACTTGATTTTTATGGATTTTTGTGGACTTTTACCTGTGAATGAAATCATGAGCAATATACACAGTGCAGAAAAAAATAAACTCAAAATGTTCATGAATTGAACACTCTCACTGCCTGGGTTCACATCAGAGTTATTCAAGTCAGTCAAAGAAGAATCCGGAGTTAGCAGCAACTATTTAATCGACCCACATAAGTGCACCTCATCCCTTAGAAAACATGCCATCTGATGTCAAGTGTTTTTTTCCCTCTCCTTTTCTCCCCATTCAATTACTTTGAATCAGTTCACCAGACGAATCTGCATTTTCATGTCACTGAAATACCACAGAACATAACATAACAAGTGGAAAAGCAGATACATCCTTTCAGAAGTTTATTGAAAACCTGTGAACATTCATTGAGGCACCATTTCTAGAGAACTCTGTGCTGTCAAGCAACACAAATCTGACATTTTATTCCTCAGTTCTCAATACATAAAGAACATAATCAGCAGAACTAGTGCCAAAGAACAGTAGCATATTGAAAACTAAAAGAATGGCTACCCCTTAAATCTACATTTATGATAACGCTAAATGAAATGGATTTGTGCTGAACAGGCTTTCTAAAAGGACCCAGGTGAAAATAAAACAAGGCATCAAGTCTGTCATAACTATAAAAATATATTGATAACTTTTTTTAAAATTGAATATAAAATAATACCCTTGTGAAGGTCGTGGAGAGGTCAAGGTTTCTCTTTGTTTTAAAGTGCATTATCTAATGTCTTGAGCGGCCTCCCTCGAAGGCATGATGTTCCATGTGTGCTGAAAAAAAAAGGAGTGATTCATGGTGAGGATCAACCTGAAAAATGACAGCAACCCATTAACACAAACATGGATTCATTCTCAACATTTCAAAAGAATTTTCTACTCTGGTCTGTTTTCTTTCAGGAGTTATGGTCGTATGAGAGTGTATGTGTCCGGTTGATCCTCAGGTGTGGGGACCAATTCTTGACAAAACACTTCCTTATGAGGACCTTATGCCAAGAGTGTGTGTGTGTGTGTGTGTGTGTGTGTGTGTGTGTGTGTGTGTGTGTGTGTGTGTGTGTGTGTGTGTGGGTGTGGGTGTGTGTGTGGGTGTGTGGGTGTGTGTCCGTGTGTCCGTGTGTCCGTGGTCCTTGTATTGCTATACCTGTGGGGACAAATTCTTGGAAAAACACCAACTTTTGAGGACCATATGCATCTGTGGTGACCTTTTCTACATCTCAGTAGAAACAATTGTCAGCGACAACACACTGCTAGCCCCAGTGTTAACAACATTTAAAAAGAGTATTTACTGCTATTATATCATCAGTAAATCCCATAGGTAGAAAGTTAAAATACTTTCCCTTCAACAATGTAACAATTTTCAGTACTTTCAGCCAGATAAAAGTATTATGATTTAAAGGTGAACTTCTTTTTGGCGTATACTAAGGCTGTCGCTGTACACTATTACTACCAACAATGACAGTATTAAAATGATAATATTTCAATGTAAATGTAATAATATCTGTTAATTATCCACTGCTGCATGAACACATTGTAGTCGTACTACTACTGGTAGTTGGCGGCAAGTAATTTGCACACAATTCATCATCAAAAGAGGAAAAAAATATAAATAACATTTAGCATGAATTGAATTGATAACATGTTCCTTTGAGTTACATTTAGAACAGATACAAAATGTGTGATTAATTTGCCATTAATCGTGAGTCAACTCAGCTGTAGTGCGATTAACTGAGATTAAAATTCGGAAGCCATAACTGAAATTTACTTTACAACAAGAGTTTTCAGTTGCTGACTTCCTTTAGTGTCCACTAAGGAGCTTGTGTGACCGACGCAGGATTCATGACTCTGCTCTTGGCAGCGGTCTGAACTCTCTGAGTGTTTTTCTAGTTTCATTTATTGAAATGCATAACTCAATGTACGATGACAACAACGAAGAATTCCAACAGATAAGTTGCATAATTGCTGTCATTGTTGGAGGGCTTGGCTGAACACTTTTTTTTTTAAATAGTTTAAAATCCATTTGTCACGCTTCACAGGAGCTCAAACTTCAGGCTCCCCCTCATCTGCTGCAGAAGAATCCACAGTGGATGAGGAATATTGAGCAGGTAGGGGCAAGACCAGTCTATTTCTGGGGCATTTCATCACTCCGGTCGCCCTGCGCTCACTGAACTAGCTTCCAGTTCCATAAAACAAACTCCTTTTCCACACATTCATGCACAATTATTCCTAAGAGGGCTGATACAAGAAAGCAACTACATGCAGCACACATGGATGTGGGACAGAGAGCATACTTACATTTATAAAATACAGCTTTAAAGGAAATACACGGCAGGAGTTCATGGACCTTTCCCAAGATAGTCGCTTCATTAGCCAGAGAGGCGTCTCTATTCCACACTTGAACAACATCCTCCCGATCTCGAACGCTAACGCTGACACCGACAACCTCGTCGTCTAGGGGGTTAAAACAAATAGAGCTCACAGAGCTGTAAATATAACTCCATCGGCAGAAACATCTATATTTACCTGCGGCACAGTAATCTGCAAACTGCTCCCCGATGGTGGCAAGTAACAATTCTTTCCAAACTGCAGGCTGGAGGAGGAGAGGTGCAAGAGTTAGCCCTTTTTATCCAACAGTTAATGATATAAATAATGGAGAGCACACATCAGAGCCATTAATGCTGCAAGAAACGTTGCTTAAAAATGCAATATTTAAGAATCCTGAAGTGGTTTCGAGGACAGGGTGTCTAGCCGAGAATGGCGCCAAAGACACCACAGCGGCGTGAAGAATTCAACAACAATGTACCCGTCACAGAAAATCCAACTCAGATTCAGGGATGGCACATTAAGAGATTAACTGAGATGAATTTATCACAGCCAAAACCAAACCCATCTAAAGGACAGAGATTAATCACGTAGAAAGTTTCTTTCACTGGGAAATTTTTCGGAACATCAATTCCAATTGATGGATGTAGAATGCAAGTTAAAAAAAACAAAGACGGAAGCATAAAAACAAGTATCTTATGCCTCAAAGAGATCAAAGTTTGCAAACAGATTCAACTTCATTTTGATCATTGTGGTGCCAGATATGAAAATGCAATGAGATTCTTATTGTTCTTTTTATTATTTTTTTTTTTAAATCAAGACCAACCCCAAGTAAAAACATGAAGTACATTTGCAACGAAAATGTTTGTATATGATGAGAAACATGGGCAACTTAACTGAAACATAAATGCCTTGCTTCATAACTCAAATACACTCAGAGCCCAGAAAATTGGGTTAAAACTTATTAATCCAATTTTCTAAATGACACTTAATAATAATCTTCAGCTTCCAAAAAGACTTTCAACGTGTTGAAAATATAACTGAATTAACTGAGAATTAACAATTTGACCAAAACAGTGCATGTTAAAGTGAACTTTTTGCATCACTAAACTACCTATAATAAAACATTTTTCCATGATTCATTCCTTCATTTCCACTGAGCTCCATTCAAGCATTCTTCTAGGAAAAACTCACACGGCAATAAGAATGTCGAGCTTATAAATATGTCCCAAGTTTGAGGTGACACATCGTGATTGATCCGAGTTTTTATGTGCACTAGTTCCCGTTACACCTTAAAAGGCGTCATAAAATTAGCAGCTTAGCCTTTATTTATGGCTCTTAATACTTCTGAGACACAATGTACATCCTACAATAATCTGCTATAAAATAATGAATCTTGATATAATGGAAGTCTGGCAGACTTTTTTTCCCTCTTAAATTATGAATATATAAAACCCTGCATGACACTAGTGGTAATATCTATAGTATATTTATGTTGCATTTTGTTGCATCCTTGTAGAAGACGACTGAACACACTTCCCCGATCATTTACAGGTATTGTTATTAATGACATTGCACATATAATACACACAATAATTCCCCATAATAATAATGATCATCTCCTCTATTCAGAGCTAAAACATTTAAATGCAATCAGTTAACCAAAAAACAAGGATCAAAGAAACACCTACTGTGCTTTCCTTTGGTATTTTCATCTTCCACACTCCTCCTTTTGCATTGCTTTCCTCCTCCCTGTCGCAGCAACAGACACAAGAACATGACAGGGTGATACTTTTCAATTTAAAAAGAAGATCTTCTTGGTCTCTCCATCACTCCGCTTTCTGGCGTCAGCAAAAACGTCACATCTGCAAAGATTCTAACTTATTTTCTTCACCAATGTCATGGCATAGCACGCTGATTTGGTCCCTCAAACATCAAATTTCAAATTCTTAACTGCCTAAATTTCAACAAGCAAATCTCTTCAACAAGGAAGAACAATTGAAAGTATCAGTATCAGTATCATTTGAAGTTTAAATCTGTGTTGTGGGGGTCAGTTTCACACATCACTCACTGAGGTGGCGTTTCTGAGGGCTGCGGTCACATGACAGCATGAAGGTTGTAGTTGCCAACTTTTTCCAACTGCTTATCGTTGCATTGATAATCTAGTCTTGGTGCAAAAGGCAAAAACAATGTGGGCTTTGAGAGTGTGTTAAATTTGATACAAATCCAGTATCAAACCTTTGGTGTTTAAACGGCTGCATAAATAACATTCACTTTCCTCACCAAACAGTACAATAAAAGACTGGGTGTCCCACAGTGGTACCTGTCACCACTGGCGCGAAACAGCGGCACAAATTTTAGTGGTGCATTTTAGGACCCTTATAAACTTTCAGAGCGCATTGTAAAGCTCTGCCAGGCCAAGTGACTTGCTCTGTATAGAAAGTATAAGGATGTGTTTCATGGAAACAGGCTTATACAATTCGTGGAATCATCATTACTCATGCGCTTTAGTACTTCGAGAATAGAATACAAATCTCGTTGTACACTGTACAAGGACAATAAAGGCTATTCTATTCTATTCTAAATGTGGATGCAAATGCAGAGGGTTCAGCGTTGAAACTTACTAGTACTATTACGAGTACTATTATTGTTAGCGGTTTAAGATCATGTCAATATGCTCAGTTATTTCGATACTTGATTGCACAATATTGTCTTGATATTTGTGTAATATTGTCTTGATATTTATGCTGGCTATATGAATATTTAATACATAGATACTGTTGCATTTGTGACGTGTTTAACACTTATGTTTTACTTCTGTATACTGGAGTCATTTTGTTCATTTCTCTGTTGGCGAGTGTGAAGTAAAACACTGTTTCACATAATACTGTAGGCCATTATCGGATTTTCCTCCTTTTAATGATGGCTCTTATAGAGTCAGAACATTAGTGTGCCAAGTTCAGCAGAGTCTCACCAGAGCGGCCGTCGCTCCCCGCGCATTAAGTGGTAGCTACATCTTAGGGGCAGGGCAGACACCGGAGGGATGTTGTTGTAGACACTCCAGAAGAGCTGCACAACGAGAAACGCATTAGTATTGCTCTTGAGGCAAGTAGTGACACAGAGATGAGGTTTCATGAAACACTATAACACACACTGTGTACTAAACCAAGAGCGCCACCTACTGACCTCTGAAAATCACTAATAATGTGATCATAAATTAAGTTACTTAAAATTCGTTCACTAAGGTAAAATATCACAGTTCAGAATCAAAACAAGAAAATAAATAAATGCACCGATGCGACCCCGTGAATGTCTGGGTCCTATCGAGACGGATTGCAGCTCAGATTTAATAGTTTTTAGTTAATTGTTGTTATAAATGCTGCTGTCATATTGTAATCGTCTGGCACATATGGTCGCTCTGGAAAACAATTAACTTCCAAATTAATATCAAACCATTTCATAAAAAAGCAGCATACTGTGTTCCATCTGCTGATCACCAGCAGTTTCTATCTGACAAACCGAAGGAGCTGAAGACTCCTCTTCTTATCAATCCATCAGTGCGACTTAGTCTGTTGTTTGCGCTCATTTTTGGTGGCAGCGTTCCGATCGGTTATTTGCTCTGTGTGACCTGCTGTTGTGATTTATGGATGTTTATGGATGACAGCATCGCTTACGTGCCTCCTCACAGTTTTGTCCAGTTTATGTCTATGGTGGCAGATTTTACTGCCACTGTAAAACAGGTTTTACTGCCAAAGAGCGAGAGCATAAAGGAAATGTCATCGGTTCGCATGGTAAAGGTCAGTTTCCTCGACTAATTAAAAAGTGGATTCTGTCTGTATCCTGACTTCCTTTCGAGTCAGTTAGCTAAATGGCCAGTTGCTCAGATTTGAAGAGGTGAAGAGGCTTGGTGTCCGAAGCTGTTAGCCCTTTGATCATGCCTGGTCATGGTTGTGACTGTTATCTGTCTGTCTCACTCAGGGTTCTTTTTGTACCGGACCTGATGGCAGAGCAAGACGTGCTATATTAGCATAGCCATTCGAACTAGCGACAAAGTTGGTGTATAAAAAAGGGTTGGAAAAGCAGGGTAGGGGATGTGAATAAAGGGAGTTCACATCAAAACACAACTTTAAATGTTGGTATTATTTAAAGTTAAAGTAAACAAAATGCGTCTGCCCACGTCGCCGCCGGAGCCAAATGATGTCAAAATAGCGACTGGCGTGTACAGGTTCACAAACACACAAAGCTGTTGGATATTTGTGTCGTAAATAGTCATGAGGAAATGGAAATGTATGTAAATTGTTATGTGTTGAATTACAACTCTATTGACAGAGAATTTGTCACGTCTTAATGATTAGTCAACATATCAGCCGACGACATGTGCAGGTTACAAAACACGACTCATCTGATCGTAGTGCTGCAAATGTTAAAGACAAACAGTGTTAAGTGCTGTTCTGAAACACTAAAATTGCTCAAAATGTGGTTGTGCCGACGGTCCAGAGCCTCAGCAGTCTGCGACTTTAGCAAGGATGTTGAGAAAGGGTGCCCCAAGTTTGTATTTGGTGACTATATCTGTGCAGAAGGCGCGTCAGACATCTCACCAATAACAGTGACCCTCCATGCCTCGTCGACCAATCAAATGCAAGTCTCATGACCCACAAGATGTGGACAAGTGCAAGAAGCCGTGGGTCTATGATGGCATGACAATTGGCAAATTTTGGCCTAGTTCAGTAAAATTACTGGGGAGAAACACTGCAAGTCAATGGCTACCAGTGAAATATTCATGTGCAAGTAAAGCTGCCGCCACTTGCCGCCCATTTGGCTCATTGCATTCAATGATATTTCAAAAATGTATCAAATTACATACCGTAGATTAAAAAAAAAAACCAACATTATGTGAGTAAGTTAGCAGTCTGGCCAAGGTTATACATATATTCACTGCTTCATTGGGATATTGGATGTAAAGGGCTGAAATGTTGTACTTATGCAAACATTTTTGGGGAAGTCAATGAAAAAGAACAAAAAAGAAAGCAAGGCCACAACGGTCCCATACGGCACTGTCTGTTCAGGAAAGAAAAGCATGCATGCTTCGACATGAGTGACCCGCGCCGATACTTGCTCTGTCATGTGTGACTCTGTCTTCTTCAATGTATGCTCCTCAATGGTAAAGGTCAGCACTAAGCCATTTAATTTCAACTGGAGTCCAACTCTACTTGTTTTAATATTGATTAATTTCAATGCATTGATACTTGCTTTCAAAACAATGTCCAATTTATTTATCCAACCGGTTCAAAACGACTGGAAATTGTTTTTAAAGCATGATGTTCCATAGGCCACTAAAATGGACAGGAAATTTTAAGCAAATGAAGAACTACACATGTTCCAGTAAACAGTAAGTTTATCTTGACATTTGCTACATGGAGGCAAAGCTGTTTCAGTGTCAATGCTGCATGCAACAAAAGAAGTGTGGCGGCAGGTGTTGAAAGTGGTGTGCAAATACAAGGGCGTTAAATATATTGGCATGAACAAACATGATCACTGTCCCAGGTGTTGGTAGCACACACTGTTTTAAAACACCTCACCTTAACATGCAACGCTCACAACTGTTTTCATGAACCATCAAGCATTGTTTGTTTTACAATCTGGAACAACAAACCAGGTTAATAACATAAGTTTAAATGACAGTACATGTGCGTGATTTCTCATTGGACTGGGGCAGTAAATGGAAAATGTGGACTGGCCCATCAGTAGATGTATGACCGACAGGCGATTGGGTTTTGCTGCATTCTTCACTTGTGGCTGGTCAAGGACACTCACCTGGACTGTCTGGACTGTGTAGATCTTCTTGAGATTTGACTCACATTGTGCAGCTGTTGTGCCCGGTAATGATCTGTGGGGGAGATCATGACCTGTAAAGATCTGTTCATTGCAGCTTCATACATAAAAACATTTCCCACCGTATGCAATTGAATGTGGTCTAAGAAGGGAACGTAAGCCCGAGCGTCTGTACTCAACCTATTTCTCCAGGGTAGAGGAGCCTTTAAAGGTCACAGCGAATTGAACCCATGAAATAAAAGCAGTGCAACTTTTGATTCATGTGGTTTGATCAACCTGGTGCTGTTCGCAAAACGAACAAGAGTCAATTGTTTTGACTTTTTGTTTGTTCCATAGAAGCTCGGGCGCAGACTGAACATCCAAACTTAGTTTCACGTTTGGAGAAACAAAACTAGTTTGTGTTGTATGAGCCAGAAATTGTGTCAGTGTTTTATAACAGGAAGGCTAAAATTACCCACAAACGATTTCTGGCAGACGCAGACAGCGCCAGGGAGTTTGGCTTGAAAACAAAAGTCTGAGTCTTTTTTGGGGGGGTTTCTGACACCTCGATGTGCTTGAAGTAAACATGACGGTGACGACAGGCTTGTTGAAAAGCGACGGCCCTGAATGCCATGCTCCGTCAAGAGCAGCTGGAGGAGGCTTTACCTGTCTAACCAAAAGGTCCAGGGTGAGTGCAGCGGCAGGGTCTCGGAGTCTTCCTCCCGGTGTTTCTTCGTGATGTTCTCCAACTCTTCCTCGTCGATATCAATGTTTGGTGGGGGAAGGTTCGGGCTGCTCAGGGCGCCGCGGTCCATCTGCAGCTCCGCCTGACCGGCGGAACCGGACATTTCAGCAGGGAACAGGCGGCTATGTTGTGGCCAAGGGAGCCAGCGCGAGCTTCCGCAGTCAAAACTACCCGGTTAGTGTTTTATCGCCACACACAGAAACCGTTTTTCCGCCTCCCGACTGCTGACGTCTTTGCGTCAGTGGGCAGAGTCGACGCCGCCGATGGGCCAAAGGAGAAGAGGAAAGAAGAGGCATCACTCTGACAGATTTCTGAGGAAGGACTGTCAAACCGCGTCTGTCAAGCGCGTCACCTGTCATAAAAAGCGAAATACATCAGTCATTGCTGAGGAGGCCCATGAGCAGAACAGAAAAACGGCACAATATGTTAGTATGAATCCATATTTGTCACCTGTTCATTTTATTTTCTCACTGATTACACTGAGCAGTCCATGTTGACTAACTAAACCTGTGATCAGTCTTTATTTTATTTTATTTATATATATATTTTTGTCAGCACTTTATTCCAAAGCACTTTCCTAGTTGGTGGGATCCCCACTGACCATGGCAATAAATTTGATTCTGATTCTGATTCTGAAAATGAGGAAAAATCGCAATCCAAGTCGAACAACATATGCAGTGGTACCTCAGTTCTCCACCACAAACCGTTCCAGATGGCTGTTCGAGAAGCGATTTGTTCGAAATCTGAATCGATTTTTCCCATTACAATGAATGGAAAAAGCAATAATGTGTTCCAAGCCTTAAAATAGTCTTTTGTAGGAGTGAATGTAGAGTGTCTGCTGCAGGTTTCATTGAAATAGTCATTCAAATCCAAAGGCTTTAGAGCAGAGGGTGCCATCTACTGGCCAGTGAAAAAGAATGCACTGTATCATGAAGCCTCACCACTGGATTAGTCATAAAAGCATGACCCTCGGCTGCAGCTCTCTGGAGAGATAATATGACTGTGTTCGCCTACTGCATTATGACATCGCGAAACACAAGATTTCACATGACACTCTTACCTTTCTCTTTAAAGGCAATGTGGCTTGAGTGAGGGTTGACGTCATGAATCTTCAGGAGGGGCAAGACAAAAGTGATGAGAGGCGTCATGCATTTGTGTCGGAGTGAGGAGGCCTTTTACGCTCTCGACCATGACGCTATACAAAGCTGACAGCAGGGGGTGCTGTCGAATCACTACAGGAAAGGCACCTGATCTCAAACTATACCTGATCTCAAACTATGGAAAACGTTCTATTCACAGAAATCAACGGCCAGATTTTCCAAAGATACATTTTGCCATGTCGATCGAGGCTGAAAACGCACGACAGGAGTCAGAATAACGAACGAATTATAATGAGAGTACAGTATATATATATATATATATATATATATATATATATATATATATATATATATATATATATATATATATATATATATATATATATATATATATATATATATATATATATATATATATATATATATATCGGGTTTGTTTATTTCAAGTTTTACAGCTCAAAACCTCGGGCGATTTCAACTTTGGCCGCTAGATGGGACTATAACTACATTACTGCAGCTCAGACGACACACAAACCCGTTGTAATTACTAACCTACTGCTACTTTATTCTCCAAATTTGTCATATCGTTGTAATGTTTCGTATCCTTTTTTCAGAGACTTTTTTTTCCATATTCCTGCCTGTAATTATATCACACCGACACCGTGAGTAGATCATAAAAAAAGTATTTTTCAACATATCCTGGACTTCAGTTTGAGTTTTCCTCGTTAAATCTAAAAATTGATTTTACGTTGCTTTTTTTCTCCTTTCCACGTTGTGGCTCACATTTTTTTCCAATTTGTACTTTTATAAATTATCGTCAATTATCGTCGTCAAAGAATATTTAAAGCCAAAACAACGTGTGTGGATAGTTTTAGTCTGAACCCTAACATTGACCGTAAAACCTCAACATGTTTGTGATGATTTCAAACACATTTCTGTTTTTCCATAGCTGTTTAAATATACCGTGATGTTTGGTGTTTGTGCCTCTTTAGACTTCGACCTCGAATCAACTTTTCCCATTTGAATCCAGATCCACTGGTGAGTCCACGCATAGCCCCCCCACCCCCACCCCCCGCCCCAGTCAACGTCCCATCTCCTCCCTCCCTCCCTTCATTTACCCCGCGGGATGGGTGAGATTCCGACGGTACGTGAACGCATCACGGACTCCAGCTGAGGTACGTTTTCTCTCGACGGGTCATGGACGCGGCCGCCAGCGGATCGGTGGGGGCGGATCTGTCGTCTGGCGCGGACGGACCGGCGGCTCCAGTCTCGGTAGGAGCGCACCGAGCGCGGACGCGTTGATGTGGCGACACGCACCATGGCGAACAGCAGCAGCGGCGGGTTCCGGGAGAGCATCCCGTCCTTGCAGAACCTGGCGCCCGCGGCCTCGGCGGTGAAGCTGGCCTCGCTGGCTCTGATCACGGGCGTCAGCCTGCTGGGGAACGTGCTGCTGTCCGTGCTGCTGCTGAGAGACCGCTCCCTCCGCAAGCCTCCCTACTTCTTCCTGCTGGACCTGTGCGCGGCCGACGCGCTGCGCGCAACCGTCTGCTTCCCGTTTGTGATGGCGTCCGTCGGCGGCGGCTCGGCGTGGCCCCTCGGCTCCCTGGGCTGCAGGCTGGTGGCCTTCGTGTCGGTGCTGCTGAGCTTCCACGGCGCCTTCCTGCTGCTGTGCGTCAGCGTGTCCCGCTACATGGCCATCGCCCACCACCGCTTCTACTCCAAGAGGATGAGCGCGTGCACGTGCGCGGCGGTCATCTGCGTGGCGTGGACTCTCTCCGCGGCGATGGCTTTCCCGCCCGTCTTCGACGTGGGCACCTACAAGTTCATCGCGGAGGAGGAGCAGTGCATCTTCGAGCACCGCTTCATCAAGTCCAACGACACGCTGGGCTTCATGCTGATGCTGGTGGTCGTGGTGGGCGCCACCCACGTGGTCTACATCAAGATGCTGTGTTTTGTTTACGATCACCGCAAAATGAAGCCGGCGCAGCTGGTTCCTGCTGTCAGCCAAAACTGGACCTTCCACGGACCCGGGGCCACGGGACAAGCCGCGGCGAACTGGATCGCTGGCTTCGGGCGAGGGCCCACCCCGCCGACCCTGGTGGGCATCAGACAGGCCGCGCACCCCGGCAACCGCAGGCTGCTGGTGCTGGATGAGTTTAAAATGGAGAAGCGGATCGGCAAGATGTTCTACATGATCACGCTGAGCTTCCTGCTGCTCTGGGCCCCGTATATAATCGCCTGCTACCTGAGGATATTCGTGCGCGGGGCCCCGGTCCCGCAGCTCTACCTGACCGCAGCGGTGTGGATGAGTTTCGTCCAAGCGGGAGTGAACCCCATCATCAGTTTCCTTTTCAACAAGGAGCTGAGGCGGCGCCTGAGAGCCGGTTTCCCCTGCTGCCCCGGGACACAGACTCCCATGGAGCCGTACTGTGTCATTTAGCGCCACACACTGCCAGGAAATCTCATGTTAGAATGTACACTAACTTGCACATACCATGTGTGTCGACCCAAAAATACTATTCATACCAGACTGGCATATTCAAAATAGTTTCTACGAAAGGACGTTGAGTGTCATCGGAGGTTGTCACTCTTTGTTGAGGTGTCAGTGGCTGCGTTCACATGGAAACCTATATGTAACCTATATATAACCTATTTTTTTTCACATCAGATAACACTTACTATGACCGCACATGTGTTAAACACAAGGCCCACGGGCCAAATCCCGGCCACCAGGCCCTTTTAAGTGGCCCGCAAATTTAACTATGCAAAGTGGATGCCACTTAAATTCAGTGCTGATTTACAGTGAACCAAAAATGCCATTCGACAGTCAGTTTTTCAAATATCAACAAATAATCTTCAACATCATTGTAATAGAAGATTGTTTTGAATGAAACAGAGCAGATGGTAAACTACAGATTAAGCTAAAATTTAGCATTACAGCGGTCAAAGCTGATGTGTAATGTAGAAAAAAGAAAGAGTGAATAGTGGCAGGTGCGGGTGAAAACACACTGCGAATCGTAGCAGAGGCTGCACGGTCCAAGTTCACGGTCCTGCCGCAAAAAGTTCCATGCCCCACTTTAGGTCACACTGAAGAGTTTTCTTTTTACCGCATGCCATCATCTCTAAATATTTTCTAGCTATAGCCTCTTGAAATGGTGAAATGAAGGTTTAAACCAACCCAAAGGGTTCATGGAAAACCGCGTTATAGTAGCTCCAGACTGCATTTTAAGTTCTGATCCATCATCAAGGTCTCACTCGACCCGAAAGTACTTCACACATTTCGAGCTTTTCAAGCGTATGTCTCGCCAGTCTCTATTATACCTGAGAAAAGAAGTGAGATGTGAAGTTGAGCTTGAGTTGTTTTAGCCTGTCCATGTGCAGCGTCCGTGTTTCTGGTGTTTTCTGAGAGGAGTGCTGTAGGCGTGTACATGACGCACTTGACAAGCCCATGTGTGAAAAGTGGCACCATGTCAAACAAAATAGACCCGGAAACAAACAGCAGCGATTACAGTGCAGTCGAAATCCTTCTTAGACTAATGTACATTAACACCATTATATAGGATTAATGTTCTGCGTGAGCGATGACAGTAATCCCTCCTCCAACATATGGTGGATGGCTGGGGCACGATGGACGCACAGACGTTCATGAATATGAATGGCAATACATATATTCACTTTTATGTCCAGTTATTTTCCTACCAGTTCATTGATGACCACACACACATCCCCCACAGCAAAAACACTACATTTGTTTTTTGTCTCGATGCGCACAACACCATGAGAATGACACCATATGGTGTCACAGTTTCTTATGCTTGTTGCTAATGTATATTCTGGCCACTTCTTTCAAGTAGCTCACCTCAATACGAGAGACACACCACAAATATCCACCTCTAATATGTGAAAGTCTGATGATAAAATCAAGCTGCTGTGCTTGTAACTCGTTGGAAAGCTACATAAAACAACAGGAATCTTTTAATAAGTGTTACGAACATATGGTGAAACATATGGTGGACCAATTTAACCCTGGGAGTGGGTCAATTATTTATTTCCTTCATGAGTAAACTGGACGTAGAAGGAGAAACGGTTTGATTCCCAGGTTGTTACTGTCCATGTGAGCGCAGCCGCGGACCTGTTTTTCACTCTGCATGTCGGTATATTTACTCCAAATCTGTGGCTCATTTATGTTCCTCAATATTCTGAAATGCCATGGACGTTTGTGGGTGGAAACCTTTTGACAGTCAATGTTGGTCTGACATTTGTGTATTTAAGAAACATCTGTTTAGTATCGCTTTACTTCTCTTTATCATGGCGACTATATTGCAGTGGTGTTTTAAAGGTTGGATGACTGAAACGCACTTGAATCCCACAAACAACACAGGTACTTTTCAACATTTTTCACTTTTTATGATTGTTGATTACAGAGCTGTGTTAGCTGATGCATTCACTTTAAGAACTATTTTGCTAATGCTATCAGTCGTGGTGAAGAGAGGAACAGTTTGCGATCTTGTCCAGGAGTGCTGGACATGTGGGGAATTTGGGAACCAGTCGTCTTGGATTGTTTATATTTCTAAGCAAATAAATGAGAAATGGATGACGAGTTTTTTTGGTTTAGATTTTTGTCTTCTATAATGTAATGTATTTTGTTAAATAACATTTTTCCCTTTATGTCTGAATGTCATATCTGCAGATATATTATGATTCGCAACACAACCTACATTTTTTCATCGTATCGGACAATACTTTTTATATTAGATTTCTCATGGAAAAATGTGTTTGAAGAATCGTTCAAGTCACCATTCATCTTCCACCCAATTTCCAAGGTCAGGTTGCAGAAGCAGCCTCCGGCACAAAGAAGCCCAGACTCCCCACCATTCCCTCCACCATGACCTGTTTCTGTCCTGAGGAGCAAAGATGCTCTTGCCTCCGCAACTTTCTTCTTTCAATGTGGAAGAGTGGTGGTTCTTCAGCTCTATAAGATTCCAACCACCCTGTGAAGAAAACTCAACCACTTGAGCCTCCATCTTGTTTTGTCAGTCACTAGCATAAGCTGAAAACAAATGGTGGAATATCAAAACAGACCGGAATATTAATTTAAATACAGTTATGTAGAACATATACTGTTATCGTGGCATAATCCATAAAGGCAAATAAACTAAAAGTTATTGCTATTAATGTTGATTATATTTCTGTAGAAATTTAAAATGTGTCTGGAACAACTTTTTTAAACAATACAGCTTTTACACGTTTAGTTTTATATCCATAAAAAAGATGAACCTTTTCAATGACGAATGAGGAAATGTGTCCGTGCTGTTGCTTGTGGATGATGTCATGCAATACATGGTTCGATATCATTTAAAACAGTGCAGTTGACAAACATTAGCCTGACGCCGGCGCAACACTAGTATAGTCGATGCATCGTTCGCACGTTCCTGGAATGAGCTGGACGGAAGGATTCCATAAGGACACTATATTCAGTAGGTGGATGTTGAGTTACCTGGACACCATGGAGGACGACAAGTGAGTGTCAGCTCCACTGGTGCTGTCAAGCTGTCTCATTACTTGTAGAATGAGAGAATGAAGGTCCAAATTCTAGGTATGTGACATTCAGGATGCCTTTAGATGTGTTTCCACACTGGAAAGTTTGGGCTTTTTTTGCCTTTTTCATGAAGCGAAAACAAATACTGACAACTCCATAATACCTTAAATGAAAACTGTTCCCCAAGAACCAACAGGTGAGTCCATTTCAGCCCCAGTCGGTGATACACAGACGCTGGCAAGCGTGCAGTGTTTCTAACCGGATATGTTTCTCCAGTTAAATATTAATGAGCTCTGTTGTACAACTCCGTCTCCCGAGTGCTGTTGCTCCTCAATGTGTCCATAACCATTTGATCCCAACATGCCTCCATGTTCCTGACAGCTGGCTGCGTGCCGGTGAGGTCTCACCATGCTCCTCGGCTGCTGGAGCTGCCCCAACGGCACGTGTTCCTCCTGCCACGTGAACACAGGGCCAGTGTTTTTGGTGCATCACTCCAGGGCTTCATTGTGATGCCGTGGAGTGGTGACTTTCATTGACCCTTTCAGTTGATCTCAAGAACTTAAAGTGAGGATCTAGACGCTCTTCCTCACTGAAAGTTGCATTTCCTTACAGAATTTGACAAGTCAGTGGTGTGTGTCATGTTCCACGGTTCGAGTATGGGATCCAAACGATGAAGGGACTTCAGTGTGGCACGTTTCTAAATAATATATAATGTGCAGGGAAGAGCTACTTTGATCTGTATTCAAGTCATTTAGTGAGTTGTCATGTCAGATCTGTTTTAGTTCCTGAAAATGAGGACACAATAAGGAGAAATGTAAGGGGAGAAAGGGGCCCCAAGTTCACACTTTTTCTTCAGTGAATTTGCGATTTTTCTTCTAGTGTGAGTGAGGAGGAGCGAAAGAAATTGTGTCTTTACTTGACGCCTTTTCAAGAGTTGTGAAAACAGTAACTGTCATGTGTCTATTTTAGAGTGGTATAGTTTGTAAGAGAAAACAACTCACCTGTGTCGCGAGCCGTGTTCTATAAATAATCATATCTCTCTATGAAATTGTGACGGGTCGATGAGGTTTCATGAAACAGTGTCATTAGTTTCAGAAGGTGGAGCTCTTGGTTTAAAAAAATGATGCAAGTTCACGTCTAAAATGTTAAGTTTATAAAGCATACAGCACCAACCGGTGGCCTCTGAAAATGAGGACGTTATTTCATGAAAACCCATAACTACGGTGGGGTATCGGTAAATTGCTTCAAACCGTCCTCACCCCCATGGACTTTTATGTGCTCTATTCTGACTCAGCGTCACATGTTGATACATCAGGTTTTCACTTGGAGCATGTTCTGTCTCCGACCATGGAACGATGGACAGGTTTTTTACTCCATTGAAACACCTATGCGTCAACATGCAACACAGACGGCCTCCTTTGTGGTCATCATAGGTTGCAAATGTCGACTTTGACATCGGCAATGTATTGCGCCATTGTTTCAGAGGGTGCGTCACATGCGATGTAATTCACTGGAAGGCCACAGGGTGAAGTGCATCAGGGCTCAACCTTTTGGACCGTTCCTGTCTGCACTGCCTGCTGCAATTCTCCAATGAACTTATAGAAATAATACGATGACAAAATGCACAAATAAAGGTCTCTGAAAAAACAAAAACACATATTTTGCTCTATTTTTCAGCTAGGTCGAAGCATTATATTTAATATAATATTATATATAATGTTTGAAATTGGCCACTTTATTTATATCCCATAAAAGATTTAACTTTCGGGAAAATGTTCATCCATCGAGAATGAATTGACATTGAAGCCAGAGAACTGGCGGCAACCATCGCTAAAGCATAAAATTGATGGGAGCTATTGTTTTACACGTTGGACAAATCTAATTATCGCCTTGAGCTCAGAACAAATCCTCTAAATCATCGTCTGACAGCGATTAATTTCATGGCTGCTTCACTGCTGCTCCTGCGCTGATGAAGAGTTCAGACGCTGCCAAGGTGAGTCTCCGTCGTCTGCTCCAAAATGTCCTTTTTTTTTTTACTTCAGTGAGGAAGGTAGTCAATGAGGAATGTGAGGTTTAATCGTCATTTCAGGGATTCTACTCAAAAATGGAATTCAAATTTCATCAACCGTGGGATTGGGTGTCTGACATGCTTTATCAGAATGTGAGTTGAAGACATTCAAGTCAAAACCAATCTCAGGTGGATATTTTCAAAACAAAAGTGAAATAGTCCAAATAACAAACAATATTCAATGGAAAAATAATGGATCAGAAATCCAATACGATCACAATATCTACGACATACAACCGGTTCATGTCTTTAGTCACCAAGTGAAGGGTCACAAATGACAACGTAGCCTGATCATTGACCTTGAGATGATAAAACACCACGTCCTTTTTTTTTTTTTTTCATCTACTCAGGTTGCCATGATCAGATTCCTTTTGGAGCAACGACATCACATGTTCACTGAGCATCAAACTTTGGCTATTTGTTGACTGTGGAGAAACACCATGAGCTACAACGTGATCCATTCAGCTATAGTTTTACAGGATGAAGTGGAAGGACTGTAAGATATTGATATTTAAAATCCAGCTCATTTTGATTCAGACTTCCTTCCTAGATCTCAGTGACCGGCGTGGCATTCCTCTTCGACGCAGCCTAACAAATGACAAACGTCAAACACGATGAAATATAGATATTTTTAATCAAAATACATTTGAACCTAAGTTGAAACAAGCTTTGGAAGGCCAGCGTGTCCTCAAAGGAAATAGTCTGGGTACTGCTGTGGTGACACGCACTTGGATCGTCCCTCCTCCACGGTGATGCACTCCAGGTTGGGCAGACACGGGCAGGTGTGATGGAGTCGTTTCCCAAAGAAGGGGATCTGGAGAGAGCAAGAGCTGCTGCGTGATGACGGCATCAAACAAGGCGAGTGCTTTCTTAACCGACAAATATTTACTGGATTCTGTCTGTGACATGTACTCAAGTTAATATTTCCATTCTGTGTAGTTATAGCTACCACTTTTCTGAACTAGATTTGATTTATTTATGACTTAAGTGTATCATGTTAACTTTATCAATGTTTCCATAACACTGACCTGAATTATCAATGAACAAAACACTTCCTAGTTTTGTTATGAAAATGTTGCTTATTATCATTCCTCAGCCAAAGGTTATTAGTTATAAACACGCAATGACTTGACATAAGTCACATACAAGAAGTATTTGAAGCACACAAGAGATTAGGTTACATAATAATAAATAGTAATAAAATATAGAATATTAGAAGGGAATATTTATCTGCATTTAACGTGTTGATGGTAAAAGATGTGTGAACATCTCTCACTTTATGGCTCAGCGGGTGACAGTCGTCGCCTTCCTGTCCCATCGGAGTGCACATGTGCAGGCTGCGGATCCACAGACTCACCGCACAACACATCCCTCCTCCACACTGCGTGTCCTTCTCACAGGCCTTGATCAAAAACACACACACACACACACTGTTGTAGACACCTGCAGAAGTATTTTCACCATATAAGCACCTACAGTACAAATCATTCACACCCTTGGAACAGGTTTGAAATGATTTTTATTTCGCTTTTTCAAGGAAAGCCTGGCGGTCAGTCAAACAAGAGTCCAGTTCAGCCATGAAGTTCTGTCTATTTGAGATATACTGCTTCACCTTACGCTTTTTATTTGATCATCATCATTGGTGTCATCTCACGATAGTTAGAGTTATCAAGATAAATAATAGTAAAAATAATAATAACCAACAAAACAGAATGATAAATAAATAAATATCTGAAATTAATGTACAATACAATGTCGTTGTTTTTTAAGTATTAAAAAAAATCACTTTAGTCCCATTTCAGCTTTTTAAAAAGACACCAAATTATTTCAAAATAATATTTTTTGCCTTTCATTTAGGCTAAAAATGTGTGATATGATTTCGCTCCATCTATCCAGGAATATGATTTTGTCTCCATTATTCATATGAATTATTTAATTATTTATATTGTTTTTTTGCTTGTGTTATTAATAACAAGACGGAATATTGAAAACACAACTTAAAACTAAGTATGACTTGTATTTCTCTAAAGCACGGTTACCTCAAATTTTTCCACAGACCATCTCACATCACTGTGATAAGTGCAGTACCTCTCCTTGTAATGTAACTCATGTGTTTCATTCCTGTCCATCACTGTGTCGCTTTTGGGAAAATTACTTTGAAACGATGTCCAACATATTTTCCATAACACTTGGATTTCCACCTCAAGTAACTATATTTGGTCTTCCTGAGGCACTTTACATCTGATCAACAGGATGTCATAGCTTTTCCTTCTTCTCCATTCAAGTTGAAAAAAAAAGCCTATACAATTAAGAGTAATACTGGAAAGTTTCTTTCCTACTTCAGCTCACTTGACTCCCTCTTCTTAGACTAATTCCTGGTCAGAGATTTTTATTTCACTGTTTTTGATGCGCAAGATTTCCTTCTCCAGTTTCAACCTCTGCCTCCATTTTTTATATATTTATTTTAATTCTATGTATCATTGTTTATTTTATTGTCGTCACTATTTATTTAGTTTGTGTGTTCTATTTTAGGTTAAAAAAAATGGAAGAATGACATATTAACGTTGTTGTTTTTCTTTGTTGTCCTCTAATAAAAATATATACAGAAAGAAAGACTGATTCATTTTATTTTCACTGACTATAGCTATACTTTTATTTAAATCTGGATTGAAATAATGGAAATGAGCTGCATTTTAATGATATAATATCCTGACTGCACTTACCCCAGTGATGACTGCCGAAGAGCCGCGGGACACCAGAAGCAGCGAGAAGAGCAGAAGCAAACAGGACCTCATATTGATGATTTGTCTTTGTATTCCCGCGTCCCTCAGGGCGAACAGTGAGGATGCAGGGCTCTGCTGCAATTGCATATGTGACAGAGTGCCGAGACACGTGGCCTTCAAACTCATTCTTTTCCGCCTGCCACTGGTTTATAAAGGCAGCTCGCCATTCACCAACCCTGTGACTCACTCACACCAGCATCACCCCTCTGTCCGTGAAGATGTAACTTTCCCCACAATGCCAGTGACGTATCATTTGACGGCTCGTACTTCCATCATTGTTGATGGTAAACATTTTATTCCGGAGGTCTCCATCCTCCGCCTCGAAGGCCACGTTTTCTTTTCAGTCTTCCTCTCTATGGAGTGACTCCAGGCTTTTTCATGAAGGAGCAACAATAGCGACGTTGAGTGCCTGTCGAGGTCTATTATTATGAGATCAAAAAGGACTTGATCATATGAAGTGATGTTTTATTCACGCCTCTTCAACTTCAACTGTGCCAAAGGTAAGAACAGCAAAAAAGTTTTGTCGCGCTCTTCAGCAGTAGTTCTTGATCCATGCAAGGTTTAAAGCGAATACTTTGGTCACGAAGCTACATGAGCCCTCCAGAGCAAACCAGGCGACAGGTGTCAGAGTCAGGTCCACCATGGGCTGCGCTTGTTTCCAGTGAGGACCATCCTCCAACACTTTGGAAACTTGACACACATCCACACAAATATGACACAGCTACGGCCACCGATAAATTCAAATTCAAATTCAGTTAGTTTCAATCCGTTTTTAGTGTGGGTTGGTCAGTTTTCATTAGTTTCACTTTTTGAAAAATGCTTGGTTTCAGTGTTGGTTTTCGTTCAGTATGGGGTATTGGAACTATTGAAATAGATCACAAAAACAGTCAGTCATGAAAATGTCAAATAAAAAATGCATTAAATTTGGGAAGCTGACGCTTTTGTCCAACTACCACCTTCGCGCTTGGTGTGAGATGACTTGGGCGTCCTGGATGCCTCTCTGGTGAGCTGTCTTTGGAGAGACCATGTCTCTCAGCTGGACTGGGAACACACCTGTGTTACCCCAGCGATAGGAGACAGTAGAGGTGGGATGGTAGGAGGACAGATCCAACTGCTTATTCTGTGTCAAACATCAACAACGGCTCAATTGTTGTTTTTGTGGGTCAGATTTTTTTTTTATTTATTTGAGGAATTGCATTATTCACAGGCTGCAGAAATACAGTGTTTTGTTCATGTGCTGGTCGTATTTACCATTGAAACTCTTTCAATATGTAAGTCATGAAAGTAAACAGATACAAACCAATACAGCGCCTCCTGACTGAGTTAAAATTTACATTTTTAAATGCAGATTTAGGATGTAAATATAGTGAAATGTGAAACCATATTTCTCCAAATTTGTAACGTTAAACTTTAATATTGAGTGACATGTCACAGCCTCATAATGCCGGGTCACATTGGTGCCAAGAGTCTTGAGCCGTACAGACTGTACAGTAGATTCATGATCAAGAAAAGGTGTTTTATTGCGCAGTTTGAATGGAGCGTTTTTGCCAGTCAGCTTACCCTGTGTGATGAAGTTGACTTACATCTACGCACACTGCTGTCGTAACAAAAAAAAAAAGATGCTTGACGTGTCACAAGCTGCGGAGTGACATCATCAATCAACCCAGCCGTGGGTAGATCCGTCTCCCTGCGAGCGCGACGGGTGACAAGTGTGTGGGGGGGGTGTCGCTCAGTAGGATGAGGATCCATCATGTGACGTGACCTGCAGATGCAACATTTCATTGAAACTTTGCTCCAGAGCAGGCTCCACCCTGTTAAGAGAGATTTATAGGTTCGACATGAATATAGTAATGAAACACCCTGCGTAAGTGAGCGGGAGGAAAATATATCCTGAATTTGCATCACTGCACTGCAATATTCATAAAGCTTTTCATTCGACCCACTGCAGCCTTGTTCTCTGCTTTCAGCTACAAATAAAGGAATGTTGGATTTTGGGGATTTTCTGCAGCCATTTTGAAGTCGCCTGGCACTGCGGCAACAAGTCACCAGAGGATTGTGCGCAACATCGCTATGACAACAACCTCCTGTCTGTAAAGAGAAACATTCTCCTTGAATTGTTTCACTTTGCAAGATGACACAAGAAAATCAGCAGTCGCAAGGTCTTTGGTTGGCAGTGACGAATAATGGCTTCCATCTAAAGTTCCATCCCAAAACACAAGCCCAAACCTTCTTTACGTAACACTCCAAACAGCCTTGGAGATAACTGTAGAAAGAAAAGATGGAGTAGCAGCTGCGGCGTTCGTCTTCCTTTTTTTGTCCAGAGGAAGTTCAATGTTCCTCCCTGAGATGAAGGTTGGTCAGTTTCTCTAGTAAGCACTGTATTGTTGAGGAAAGTACATAGAAACATTGGAAATATATAGATAAATCCGGTGTCGTCTGCTTCCATGCTGCCATCGTCGCTGATCTACATCACCCTGCCTTTTGTTTTTGTTCTTTTTTAATACTTATTTCAGTAATTTATTCTGAGGAACAAGGAATCCCGTGAAATTATTATACTTTAGAAAGACTTGACAATTTGACTATCAATAGCTATGAGTGAGACAGGAAAATATGTACCAAAAAAGAAACAAAAACATTGTATTTTTGTCCTTTGAAGCACTTTTGTTGCATAACTGACTTGTTTTAAAATCCTATCAGTCAGACCTCACCGATGAATGCTTTAAATGGTTTTTTGTTTTCACTCGGGTGATGATGATGAAGCACTTCTGAAAAAAACAGTCTGCATAACGGAGACAGAGGCCAAACCTCTGGCAAGTGTGGTGTCCTACTACTCCAGATTGGTCTTGGTCTCGAGACCGTTCTCAAGACGACATTTTTAGGGTCATTTTTACTCAGGTTTGTTCAGGTTTGTTGTGGTTTTCCTTTTATATTCATCAGGGATCCCAAACGGATCCGCAAAGGAGCCACAGTGGGTGCAACTGATCAGGAGGATACCCAGACTCCAGGTGTCTGAAGACTCATTTCTGGGTCAGTTTGTGGTTCACCATTCACCTTCATTTGAGCACGGCGGAAGTATTGGGTGCAGTGACCCAACATGGAGAGGCAATCTCTGAAACTAAGGACTCAAAAGAATTTGTACAAGCCACCAGCCCACATGCAGAACAAGATCCCCTGACTTTACATCAGTTGCTGCAGTTGAGGTCCATTTTTTGAGACGTTTATATAGGTCTCTCTAGGTCTTGTCTTGGTGTCAACGCAGCCACTTACAGAAAATAAAGCTGTTGCAACTATTAAATATCAGATCAACTTCTATACTTTTTCATCTTCAATTGCTTTGACTGTCCAGTGGTTCATGGGCGAAAACATTTCACCAATATCAAAGTCTCTTCATCCATTAACCCTGTAACAGAGGAGGACAACCAACACACCCCCATTCAAGGTCACATCTCTGTATTATACAGTTTCTCATAAATGCACCACTACACAAACGCATGTCACATTCAAGCCTTGCAGACACAAGGCCAGGTAATGGTCACTAATGGCTCTCAGGCGTCTCCACATACGTGAGACCTTGCTGATGCTCCAGAGCGCTTGGATATCATGAAGAAGTCATGGCTGCAACTCCTGATCTGACGCTTAGAAAATCCAGAAAAATATTTAGGGGCATCTACAGTCAAGATTTAGATATTTGAAGGCTAACTTTTTACAGCACAATTTGAGCGTTACGCACTGTGGTGTCATGACTAAAACATCCCCAATGAAGGAGATGGTGGAGGTGAGGATGGATGGATAATTTAAAAAAAGCACAAAAATGTTCTGTCTTCCTCACACAGGTTATTCATTTTAAAACCCTATTTGTTTTCATGAGGTCGCATCTAAAATATTGACTTTTCATCATTGTTCTCCATGTTGCTGTCAGTTTTTTCTCCAACATCTGGACAGAGCTGAAGAAAACAAGAGTTGAGCCATCGCCCTTAGTTCAAAGATACAAGCAAGGAAGACTCACAGCTACAGCTGTGGTGAACGTGTGGTGGTCAGAGCCAGACAACGACAGTTCTGATCATTTATTCATCAAGAAATATCCACGGGCAGGAAGGAGAGTGGAGGATGACCGCGAGCTGGGAGACGAACACACGAGAGACAAAACACAGCTCCAAAGGCACATATGCACACAGCCGTCAACAGGCACTCAGGGATAGTACAAGCAGTCACAAACAAACATCTGAAAACACACATGAAGGTGAAGAATAAAGAGTAACAGCGAGAGATAAGAAGAGAAACCAAGGTGGAGGTCAGCTCAAGGAAGGACAAAAGCCCACCAGAGACACAGTAGAGGAAGTCACTTGCTCTCAGTTGAAATACAAATAAGAAGCTCAAGCACTGAGAAATGAATAATGTGAGACAAGAGAGCTTTGGAAACAGAGGAGAGCTGCCATGTTGACTGTAGGTTGGTTCCAGCTGTGTGCCATTGCCTACTAACTTCACAGAGATATAGACGGAGGGGGACAAACAGAATGAGCCAGAATAAAAGCAGATTTTGACACTACAGTCCTCCATTAACCTCTGTTTTGCACAGAGGGAGGAAACCAGAGTGCCTGCACGGAACCCACCCAAGTCCACACAGCTGTCTTCCCGCTTCCCAGCGCCTGGTTTGGACGCTCTTGTCCAGCAGACTGATCTGCATGCTTCGCTGCAGGATGAAAGAGTGGAGCCGCTGTAATAAATTCAACAACAACAACAAAAACTTTTAAGCAGAGGTTGTTCAGGATGTTTACTTCATTACAGATGCAAACCGATCTCATTAAAAAGAAGTTAATGATACACATGTACTCCAAAGACGCGGTACCTCCTCAACACAGCGTTGTTTTCTGATGAACCTTCTGTTAGTTTTGTGTCCTCCAACGTCAAGCAGCCGTCACTGTTGCATCGCACTCCACGTATCCTCCTTTCCTGCGAGGCAACACTGGCTCATCGCTCCCTGTTCTGTATTCACCCACTTCTCTGAAGTGTTTGGAGCATCTGATACATGGATGGAAATGGATGCACAGAGACCTGGTGGTTTCAGTAAACAGTAAATGGTGTCTTATTTTCAAAATAAAAAAATGAAGGTCAGTGTTCCCGCCTATTGGAAACGCACATATTTTCTGCTCCGTAGATGCCAAGCCTGGTGAATCCTCTCCACTTCCTGTATGTTGAAGACAATCCTCCTCCCCCTCTCCTCTCCCTCCTCGTCTCTTAGATTGTGAGGAACGCTGTGTAATGTATGCAGGTAACAAAACTTTACGTTTTTTTTTGTTTTATTGCCCTCTGTCGCTGTCACATCTTAAAATGGGATCAGGTCTTAAGTGCGTGCACTTGTGTCTCTTCACAGAAGAATGCTTGAGCAAAGATCAAAACGTGGATCCTGAGAGGCTGCAGAGCATGTCAAACACGCAGGGTGGGTAAACACGGCGGATCGTTTCGTGGGATGCTAATGAGCGCAGCCCCAGCAGCTTGCTCTTGATTCTGAAGCACGGCGGATCCAGGACTGTGCCCGCAATTGTTGACTTAGACTGGCAGAGCAGCCAGGCTGGATTCTAATATCTCAACAATGAGCATCAGAAATGAAGGCTGTCTCTGCTGATGAATGGCGTTTTCCATTTTCCATTGTTGGAGCAGTCACAGTCAACAGATGTGTGTGTCTGCGCGTGACCCTGACATTACAGCAGTTCACCATTCACCTTCATTGGAACACACTGACAATGCCATTGAGCTGGGTGAAAGTGTTGGGCGCAGTGGCCTAACATGGAGCAGCAAACTCTGAAACTAAGGAGTCAAAAGAACTAGTACAAGCCACCAGCCCACATGCAGAACCATATCCCCTGTCTTTACATCAGTTGCTGCAGTTGAGATCCATTTTTTTGGGTGCATCTTGACTGTTAACCATGAGGTTTCATCGTAAATGGTCAAGGTCAACATCAATTTTATTTATGTAGGACATTTCCATGGCAAGTGCCGACCAAACAATGACAAAACACGTATTCAATTACAAATAGGACAGAAAACAGGGATAAAATAAATAAAAAAAATGCAAGGGTGCATTAAAAGCCAGAGCCAGGAGGTGTGACTTCAGCCTGAATTTGAAGGACTCAAGCTTTCACTTCTAGATGGGAAACTGTTCCACTGTCAGTAAATGTGTTCAATAAAGACACGTCAGCATTGTCTTGCTTTTTCTATCTATGTGTTTCTTTTCATTCTTTTCTGGAACCGAGAATTATCTTCCAAATCGCTAAGTCTAAACAGGCCCACACATTTGTGTGTGCGCGTGCTGGATCTGGTTGATCCTCACTTGTGGGGACCAATTCTTGACAAAATGCTGTTTGTCATCAGCCTCATTTTGAGGGTGAAGACACCAAAATAACATTCTAAATGCGTTTTGGATGGTTAGGTTTCGGAGGAGAGGCTGGGCAAAGTATGATGTCAGGACAGAGATCCAAGTATGTGTGTGTACTTAGTTTACTTGTGGGGACCAATTCTTGACAAAACACTTCCTTGTGAGGACCTTTTGCCTGAACCAGCCTCAGTGTGAGGATGAAAACATCAAAATAAGGCGGCCATTTTATTTGGGTTTAAGTTTGGTTCAGAGTCCTGGTTAAAGTTAGCCATGTGTTTTGGATGGTCAGGTTAAGCGTGAGAGGCTGGGGAATGCAATGAGCGGTCCTCACAGAGATAGAAATACAACGTCTGTGTCTGTGTGTTTCCATCTTTCTGAGACAGCAAGAACAGACCTTTGGAATTAGATTAATAAAACCTTGATAAATCCAACACATTCTCGCTCCCAAGGCAACACATACCATTCTCACTTTTGAGACTGGAGTCAGATTGACTTTCCATGATTTAAAAACTAGGGTTTTTAATGTCATCACTTGCATAAATGTCCAAACTTACCCAGTTGTCAGATGGGATTAGCGGCATGATTTCCCTCTCAACACACCCCAGACAGAAGGATTCTCTCATGGGTTAGTCGTGTAACAGCTACGATGATTGGGGGGTTAGCATTGTTGATCAGGAAGGAGCAAAATGGGGACAAAAACTTAGCTTAAAAGGTTAAAACAAAGCCTTACAAATGGTGTCGGACTGGCTTGTGTCACTTTCTGCTGCTGCGAACTCACTCCTTTGAATGAGCAACATCTTCCACTGTTTCACACCATAATTCATATGTAAAACATCCTCCAAATATTCCTGACCTTTTCTGGATCATTTTGCCAGTTGCACATTTCAAAATACGAGAGGAATAGTAGAAAATAAAAACCGCTATCAGTCATCAAGGACACGCAATTATCCCGCACCACCTGTTCAAACCGTCTCCCTTTATGCAGCCAATATTTTTAGAAAGACCATTTCCTGCCTGTTCAAGGACGTCACATGTATTATGCAAGCGACGGTCGGCTGCCTTTCACCTTTTATATCTGCGGCAAAATGCAATTATCATTTTCAGGGGAAAAGAATTCTTTGTCATGTCCAAGATGGAACCACGTCACGACAGATGCCGGATGACTTGGTGAAGGCGGTGGACGGTCGCCTTTGCATGCCGGCGACACATGCAACCTTCACCATGGTGAATGGAGCTCTGTCACGCTGTTTGACTGTCACGGGTCTCGAGCTTCATGTCAGAAGACTTAAAACCCATCGCAGTATTGTGCCCATGACAGCTGAGAGGTGTGTCGTTGTGTGTCAACTACTGCAGGGATGAACAGTCCCTTTCTTTCACATGCGCCCAGATGTTCCAGTTCAGTCGATGCTGCTTGATGCGGTGCAAAAAAAAGTGCCGTACTGGCACACATGATGTTTCATTGGGCCACCTTTAGTCACCCAGCACAACAAGGATCAAGGACAGTGCTAAAACTATAGTACTGAACAGCCTTTTAGATTATTCCCTTGAAAAGGGAAGAGGTCTTTGTATTGGGAAAAGAACAAGTAGATTCATTTGTGCCATGATCCGCTTTTATTCTCTGCAAATGGCACACACCTGGGACTGATCAGCTCACCTGCTTCCATCCTCAGTGCTTCCATGCAGGTAACTTGGCTCTTTCCCGATTATTCTTTGTCCGTTTTCCCTTCATGTTTGAGTCCTCATCCTGGAGCTTTTATAGTTACATTTCTCCGTTAAGTCAGTTCTACTTTCTCTCCCTTTGTTCTCGCTGTTTTCTCAGCGTGTGTGTTTCCACCACAAGCTTATTTTTGTTTGCACCTATTGTGTTATTGACCACCATGTAACTTTCTGTTGTATTTTACTGGACTTTGTATTTCACCATGAGTGTCTGACTGTTGTGTATTTTGTGTTCCTGACTGCCGTGTGACGCTGTGTTCTGATTGTTCTCTCTGTTCCCAGATTTATTTCTTGGTTGTGTTTGTGTTTGCTCCCGGTTCAGTGACGCCCTCGGTTCTTCCTTCTGTCTGTTCATTTGTGTTGCGTGGATTAATGAATCGTTCTTGTTCTTGTGATGGAGTTTCTGTGCTGGCGGTCACCGCTCGCACTTGGGTTCCGTGCACACAAGCTCCCAGACAATTTATTATTGCTCATCTTGCTACAGAAATCAGACCAGTAGAATACCTAAGCAACTTTGTTTGCACTGAAAATTAAAGTGACAGTGAACCACAGATCCATATTGGCCTCAATGAGAGTAAAGCTTTTTGGATGGGGAGCTTTGAGAACAACGTTGTAATTCTACCTGATGGGCAGTTTGTACTTGTCATATTAGTGCAGTCCCATCTCTCAGTCTACTCGCAGAAGTGTTCCAGCGCGACAGTTCTCACACACTGACGAAAATACACTGTGATGAGACGACTGCGTCTGCTCACGCCACGGTGCGACGGATGTCCTTGGACGGCGCTCACTTCCTCCACAACGTCCTCTCTTGTTCAGCATCTTCTAAAGGCAAAACTTTCCTTCACAGTCTGGGAGTCTGTTGTCTTTATACTATGTTTTCCATACCTGTCAACTTGTACGTTTTCCCCGTACTCTATACTTTTTTTTTTTTTACAATTTCAAATCATGTACGGCGTATAACAACTTTTATACGGGGAAAAATACATTAGAACAAAAAAATTCCCACTGAAGTTTCAGGCCACATCGATATCGACCCGCCAATTTCGGATCCAAAACGGATCGTCTTGTCTCGCTGGTAGGTGACAACGGTCGGCACATCATACTAGCAAAAGTTATCTTCAATCGCACAGGAATCCTTCAGAGAAAAATCATAGAAGTAAGCATGAAAGAATCGGAATTACCACCTAGTAAAAAGAGAAGAGCACAAGGAAGAATGATTTATTTTAAAACATGCTCCACATGGTCAATGTAATGCAAGAGCTTTTATATATGTTATCATTTTCCGGTACATTTTCTATCTTGCGGTGATGTAAATAGTAATAATAAAAGATTAAAATGCGCCGCGATTGTGTTTGTAAGGTTTCTTTTCTATTTACAAGGGGAATTGCACGGCTTTATAGGGGGAGTTATTGACAGGTATGTGTTTTCACTGCTCTCACCAGCTGAACGACAGACTTGGCGAACTGATCGGCAACGTTCCTGAACTGCTCTGGTGTCTACGTTTCAGCATCCGTCACCTCATGAGATCTGTGAACGGAGGCAGGGAGCCATCAGAATGGACATGATTGATACACCTTCCTCCGTGTCATTTTGGCCTTCAGTGAAGCTTTTTCTTTGAGGAGCCTGAATCAGACAGGATGGATGGACATTGACAGCAGCACAAGGGAGATCAAAAACATTTTCCAAAGGCTAATTCTCCCCCCTGAAACCCACCCAGCCCACCACGCACACACACAGCTCTTTGTGTCACCAAGCCCGTGTTACGCCTTCAGGGAGCAGATTCGTGGTCCGACTCTCACTCGCCATCACAGACTGACAGGAAAGAATATTCAGCCAGACAGAAGAAATGTTATGAAAGATAACTCCCGATGTTTTGTTGTGCTTGTGTTGGAGTTACGACTGGCCTTCATCTGTCATGGGAATGGATCGTAGGATAGGAGTGGACTTCATTTGGCTTGACTGACACCAGTGGAACTGACATGGCAGGACACGTTCTGCTGTTCAAGTGTCACGTTAGACACGGACACTTCGGCGCATGCCACGCTGCTCACGAGCTTCTCCACTTCTATACGTCTCTGTCATCATTATTATCAGCAGAACACTGCTGGGTAATCTTTTTCTGACATTGTGACAAACACACTTCAATTTGAAGCCGAGGATTTGGGCAGATATTGACATCTGTAAAGCGCTTGAAAGTTTAAAGCCTTATCCTTAACCACAGTGTCCCAGAGCAGATCAGTATGAATTGAGTAAACGGCACCTCGTGCCAACCCCGCAGGAAGCTCCAACACACTGCAGCATCCCTCCAGAGTCACAAAGTAAAGTTCTGATTTAAAGGGGACCTGTTAAGCCTTTCCATATTTGAAGAGTGTTCAGTGTTAGCAAGATGAAATGGCTCCGTAACATCCACTAGAGAGTCAAATGTTTCCTCTCAGGTGCGATGTTCCAAAAGGAAGGGTTGGGGTTTGGACAGAGCTCGACCCAAGCCACAACCGCTGTCTTTTATGTCGGTCACATACGATGAATTACAGAGCCACTCTGCGCACTTGTCATGTGATCACATCATTTTGCCGCACTCAAGGTCAAAAGTGTAGCTTCTTTGTTCCTCTCGCGCATCCACTAGTGATAGGTAGATGAGGTATCATGAAACAGTATTGCAGGGTTGGTGAAACAGTGGCCTTTTGTGAGGCCACTAGATGGCGCTCTTGGTTTAGATACGACGTGAGGTCTCAATGAATTAGTTGTTCAAGTCCAAACATGATACAGCAGGCAGCGCCATCTAGTGGCCTCTGAAAACCAGGACACTGTTTCATGAAACTTTGTCGAAACTTCAGTACTGTGTCATAAAACCTCACCGTCAAGGCAGAATGATGAAGCGTTCCCATCAAAGGCACTACTAAATAAATGAACTCCAAAATGGAAACACGCAAAAAAAAACGTACTCTTATGAAGCAAGCTGCAGTAACAAATATGAACTCTTCTTCAAATGTAAATGCTATGGCTGCATCTTTGGTGTGGTTATCATAGAACGGCTGGAGGCCATTGACTGCTGTACAAGTCAAGTCTACAAGTTGAGTAAAAGCATCTGTGTGGTGCGCATGTGGATTGTAATGACAAGAGGAAATCTTCAACCCAGGTCTCTAACATTGCCTGATGTAACATGGTGTGATGCTGAAGGACATAAAGAAGCCCACTCTCCTCCAGTCTCATTGGTCCTCGTGACACGTGACTGCGGCGCGATGATAAAAGACCCCATCTGCAGTCAACTCCTCCCACCGCTCTGCATTTCACCTGCTGGAGGGCAAAGCCATCACCTCCAACACGTTGTCTTTTCTCCTGATAATCATCCCACTTCCTGCCATTTTGTCATTGCCACTTGTGCGACCCCCATCACGCTCTTCTCCCCTCAGAGCCTCAGTCCTTCCGCGTCGGCTTTATTTACGTACAGGCGGAGGACATGCTTCAAGACGCCACCGTGTACATGACTGAATTGCTTTTGGTCCGAGGCAGAAACAAGTTTTGTGTTTCATGAATTTTGTGCACTTCTATTAGGCGTATTAGGACCTAAACCCAGAGAGGAAATGGGGCGCGAAGCAGCGTCGCATGTTTTATTCAGGCTTTCTCACTAATTGGCTGGTTAATTGAGCTCGAGTTATGGGACTCGACAGGGCTTCCGTTTCATTAACCCATCCTGATTGTTCATGAATGATTCACCTGAAGTCGCACAAGAGCTTGTGGACTGAGTCGGACTTGATTCACTGAACGGACATTGACGGGAGATTGTACAGCTCAGTGACATCATCATTTCATCCATGCAACCTCCTCTCCCCCTGTCCTCTGCTTCCTCTTCTCTCAAACCTACAAACCTCATGTCCTCCTTCACCACCTCCATAACTCTCCTCTGTGACCTTCCTCTCCACCTTCTGCCTGGCAGTTCCAACCTCAACATCTTCATCTACCAATGTACTGGCTCTCTCTCTCTCCTCTGTACATGTCCAAACCATCTCCATCAAGCCTCTCTGACTTTGTCTCCTAAACACCTGAGCACATGTGCTGTCCCTCTGACCCTATCATCATCCTGCTCACTCCCAGAGAGAAGCGCAGCATCTTCATCTCTGCTACCTCCAGCTCTGCCTCCTATCTTTTCCTCAGCGCCACTGTTTCCAAACCATACAACATTGCTGGCCTCACCACCCTTTTGGACACTTTCTCTTTCATCCTTGCTGGCACCCTTTTGTCACACATCACACCTGACACTTTTCTCCAATGATTCCATCCTGCCTGCACCCGCTTCTTCACCTCTTTCTCACACTCTTCATTGCCCTGGACAGTTGAGCCAAAGTACTTAAACTCCACCACCTTCTTTATCTCTACATCCTGTAACTTCACCTGTCCACTTGGCTCCCTCTCATTCACACACATGTATTCTGTCTTACCTTCATTCCTCTCCTTTCTAAGGCAAACCTCCACCTCTCTAGCTGATCTTCCACATGCTCCCTGCTCTCACCAAAGATCACAATGTCATCTGCAAACATCACCACCGTCTTACACCTGGCATATATGTCCTGCACCACTCCAACAAACTTCTCTGCCACTCTAGACTTCCTCATACAATACCACAACTCCTCTCTTGGCACTCTGTCGTACACTTTCTTCAGATCCACAAAGACACAATGGAGCTCCTTCTGACCTTCTCTCATCCTCAAAGCAAACACTGCATCTGTGGTGCTCTTTTTTGGCATGAAGCCAAACTGTGGCTCACATATGCTAACTTCTGCCCGTCTACTTTCCACTACTCTTTCCCACACCCTCACTGTATGGCTCATGAACTTTATCCCTCTATAGTGTTCTTGAAGATGGGTACCAGCAAACTTCTCCTCCATTCTTCAAGAATCCTCTCACTCACTCCTTACTGTCCAACCTCGCATACAAGTCCTCATAGGCCCTCTGTTTGGCTATTGACACCGCTTCCTTGGTCCTTTGCTGGGCCTTTGTACACACCTTTCTTCCAGGTGAGACACCTAGAACTCTTCTACCTGTCTCCCTGACCACCTCAGTCGTATTTGTCCAGTCATCCGGAAGTCCTTCTTGGCCACCCCAAGCCAGCTTCAATCCCTCCCTGAAAGCAACACAAGACTCTTCCTCTTTCAGCTTCCGCCACTTTGTCTCCTTCTCTGCCTTTGCCCTCTTCACCATCCCGTGTTGTCTGGCCACACTCCCACCCACTACTACTTTACAAGCACTAATCTCCTTCAGGTGACATTGTCTACATAAGATGTGCTCCTACCTCCACTTCTGTAAGTCACCTTATGCTCCTCTCTCTTGATCTGGAAAGTATTGACTCCTCTTTCCCGGCCCAGGATGGTAAACCCGCGATTACCCGAAGTCTTATAGCATTATCCGATGAAAGACTCCTCATGTCTGAGGTGTGTTTGGAGTGAATTTTTCAAGATAACTGGCTCTGAAAAATGTTTACAGATTTTAGTTCCCCAAGGACCAAATGTGATACAGTAATTTAGTTATGATCCTCAGGGATTCTTACTGTAAAAAAACAAATCACCCAATGCGCTTTTATATAGTAGTTGTGTTTTTCAGATATTCACTCCTTCTATCACTCATGATCTTGCAAGATTCGTGGCTTGGAGGATCCTTGGTCAGCGGTGAACCAGAATCTTTATGTGAATACTGTGAGACAAGTGGTGCAACGGCAGACTTTTTTACTGTGTGGGGTGTTAAGATTTTGAAGATCTGAACTGTTTTTGACCCCTGTTACACACAGTTCATAATGACTATGAAGCAGTTGATCTTCAGAAGACGGTATTTGAGGTTGAGGTTAAAATAGGCAATTACAGTGGTACCTCGGTTTTCGAACGGCTCGGAGTTCAAACAAAAATTTCGAGATTTTTTTGCTTCTGATTTCGAACAAAAATCCAGAACTCAAACGCCCCCAAAAAAAGCCAGAAAAAACATAACGTGCGCGGACCGATCAGCTGACCCACGACGCGCGTTGTTATTGTGTATAACGCAGCCTCTGTATGCAGACGTGTCCCGTTAGCTCCATTTACTGACTGTTTTTTCTTCATATTGAGGTGTAAAACCTTTCCTGTCTCCGCACTGGACCGTGGTAGAGTGTCACAGGGGAGGTGCTCGCTCTCCCTCCACTCCAGGGTTTGATGTCCTGTTGTGGGCTGGAGCTGGGACAGGGATGAGGCGAGTCTGGGACAGAGCGTGACTTGGTTTATGACTTTGTCACAGCCAAACTGCACAGAAGCGCACATTCAGAGCTGGACACGCACCGGGCACCTCTTCACTTCTGGAGAGACCTCACTCACTCGGCAACCCCTCCCACATGCAGCGGCCACACACATAGAGGAACAGCCACCTGCAGCAGACACTCTACATTCACTCCTACAAAAGTCTGTTTTAAGGCTTGGAACGCATTGTTTCTTTTTCCATTCATTGTAATGGGAAAAATCGATTTTAGATTTTGAACAAATCACTTCTCGAACGGCCGTCTGGAATGGACTGTGGTCGAGAACTGAGGTACCACTATACTTACTTTTTGAAGAAGACCTTTTTATGTCGCTTTTTTTTTGTCATTGTAAAACTATTCTTGCCGATGGTGCAAGCCAAGATTTCATCTCACCACCTCCTGAATCTGCTTCCAGACTGATGAAGATATGAGCCGGTGACTGAGCTCTTCATCGAAATAAAATCACATGCTCTAAACAATTAGTGTCTTTTTTCATTTTTTTTTTGTTCATGCGTCCAATATTTTGTCGCTGCCTGCTCAGAGAACATACTCACATTGTTTAGAATTCCATATAAACATGAGCTATTCACAATCCTGCCATGGCTGCGAGTCGACATCCCACCAGATCACATGGCAGTGGATGTAAGACTCTGGCACATTGTTCAGCTAAATCGCCAGAGTGCTTCTCTAAAAATAGGGCACACAGCTGAGAGCTCAGGGGGATGTGGCACGAGGCACGGGGAAGTGTGGGCTTTCACTGAAAAGCAGGAGGAGAGAGAGAATCTTTCAAAGGCTCCGGAAGAGAGATGATGTAAAGAGTCGACAGCAGGAAAAAAAAAGCAACACTTTGAAAAACGGCGGTGGTAAAAAATAAAACTGTCAACAAAGCTACTCTAAAAACCCTGGTCTGCCCCCTGATATATGCAGACTCTGAAAGGGAGGAGGCTTCCCACCCAGCTCCCTACAGCGATGCTCTTCAACGCAAATTGGAGTTTTGAGTTTTCAGAAAGGGGGAAAGAGGAATCCACGGAAGAGGTTCAGACAGGCGGGGTCTTCCTCTGTCTGAGTCAGTGGGAGTCAAAGGAATGGCTAATGATGTTTTCAAACGCCGGGAGAGGACTCACCAGCCGGATGATTTAATAACCAGCATCGATGTCTGAAGGCTCGACAGTGATCTGCAGCACGAGAGTTTTCAATCAAGCATCAGGAGGAGGATTTAAGCTGGTGCATAATGAAAAGAATGAGCTGTCTACAACTCAGAACAAAGGCACTCCTAACATAAAGAACTGGATCCAAGCACAAGAAGAGGGATGGTGGTCGCCTGTAGGGGGCGCCAGTCGCTAACCGACTGCATAGGCAAAAGTGTAAGAAGATTCTCCAACTGCAGCACCTGAAGAAGAGGCCTTCACAGTTTCACTATGGCAGCCATGTGACCTTGGTATCGACCTTAACTCGTGCAAGGTTACGAAACATTTCTTTATGGTTATACTCTTAAACACCAGTAAACATGGCCAGTATGAGTACAGCTACATCTGACCTGCCCAATGGCGCCACCGATAAGGCGGTGTTGAACCCATCCTCCCTCCCATGGCGTCATATATATATATTGACATTGGGAAAGCTGCCTTTTTGCGTCCTATGCTGGCGATAAAGGCTGCCTATAGCGTCGCATGTTGAAGCGTTGGCTGTGCGACATGAAGGTTGGCGTTAGGATAAGCTGTGGATGGCGTTCCACTCAAACTGACTCGTATCGTCACGCAGGACGAGGGCCACCTAAGGGGTTATAAATAGCAAGTGACATCTGGTCTCTTTCAGCGTCTCCCTGCGCCTCGGCGGGTGCTGCTCGTGATCCACACCCGCACCTGGATTTGATGCTCCATGCCACCTCTCGCAACGCACAATCCGCGCCGCACCAACTGGAATGCTACGGAAGGAAAACATTCTTTCAGTCCATTGAAAAAACATTTTATGCTGAAGACTGAGAATGTGTTGGATTGGGCGGGAGTGAGTGAGCAAAATCTAACTCAAGTCAGACTCAATTCATGACAAATAGAGACATCAACAAAACAGGACCAATGAGGAGGTGAAGACATTTCTTGAGCTCATTGCACCGACTTCCTGTCTAGCTGATGTGCGACACGTGTCCTGAGTCACGCATGTTGAGGACAGACAGCCGGGCAAATTAATTGACTTTCATTGTCTTGTTTGCCAGTTAGATGAACACAAGTCTTGTAATAACGTGTTGTTGTCTTCTGCCATTCATTTACACAATGAGCACTCATCCGTAGCACGAGCAGAGCACCAAGGAGACTCTGCTGTTTCGGGGTCATTCTGTCTTTCACGCCATGTTCATTGTGATCATTCGCCACAACAGAAAGACAAACAAAAACTCAAGGCACGTTGTTAGACAAAAAAATAATAATAATACATCACTGGTCACTGGTCTTCACATGACTAGCCTGGGGAAAAGGGACCGGTTATAGAGTACCAGAGACGAACCTTCCTGTACTACTCACCAAGACCTTCTCTTGACAGTCATCATCGCTAGAAGTGTCTTTTATTTCAAGAATTTCTTTGTTTCTGCAATGTCAAAAACTGAGCCCAGCTCCCAGTCCAGTGCCAGGATCCGGTCAGAGGGCCAGAAATGAGGGAAAAATTAAAAATATAGTCATGTACTCACTCCTCCAGACAACTCTGAGATTTCTCTCAGGAGGTTTGCTGACAATAGGACAAAACCCGAGAGCGAGGAAGACAGAGCAAACACAAAGAGAATCTTTTGACTCCTCACAGAGGGCACCTTGGTTCATCCTAAACCTGGGGTCACGTCAGCAGACTTGCTACGGCACCAGTGTCTTCCTTTTTGACACAGAGTGTCGGAACAGCGCCTTTGTTCTCAGCACATTCATTTCTCCGTCTGTCTGCCAAACGTCTCATGACAGAACCGGATGGTTTTACTCAGAACGCTACAAAGTGCGTCTCCGACAGAGGCATCTGTAAACAAAAACGTCTTTGTTGTGATGCAACAACGTGAAAGAAGGCAGAAGATTCTGTTTCAGAATGAAGGAAAGTAGGACAATTTTTTTTTTGTGCGCGCTGGAGCAACGTGAGCATTTTTGCTATTTATACACAACAAATTAGAGCTTGGAAGTCCATTTGGGCTGTTTTTATGAAAAGATAACTGGAGCCCAGGAAGAGCTGGGGAAGCCACATGCAGACCAGCCTGGCAACAAACGGCATGTCTGGCCCCGGAGAAAAGTAGAATGTCAAACTGCCACTAAAAAAAAGGAACTTCACTGAACAGAGGAACTAATGTGACAATTTTACTGTCTTTTAAAATGGCATAGGACCCTTGTTGAACACTTCAGTATTAGACAAGGTTTCCCAGCCACGCCCACTTTGCTATGATTGGTCAGGAGGAAACTGTCAGCCACCTCTGCTTATTAACGTCACAAAAACTCCACACTTGGAAGCTGAAATCTCTCACTGAAAAAGCCCGAAGAACAATGATGTCACTGGCTTGTCCCCGGTCTGAAAATACACTTGGAATGGAGTCTGTCTCCAAAATCAGTTTCACCGCTTTTGAGTTTAATCCTGGTTAAATGATGGAACCCAATGTGGCGTGACTGGAGCCTTGGCTTCACGGGAGAGAACTTTATTGAGCAGTGACTTCAAAACAAAGCATCTTCATGATGAGGGAATCACTGCGTCATGGAGAGGACTTCGACACCTGAGTCGAAGGAGTGGGGAGAGTTGGATATGGAGAGTAGTTGCTCTCACTACGGACCATGTTTCACATTTAAAAAAACAATTCAAAAGAAATGACCCAAATATTTTTTTTATTATTTACCTTTAAATCGTTGCTAAAAACCTCACTTTTACCAGCTGTAATAACCTCCTAACTTTTTTTTTGCCAGTCATCCACTGTCAGGGTCAAGCAAGTGCAAACATGCTGTTTTGCCTGTAAAGCACACTGAAAATTGCAATATAAATAAAGCTTTATTATTATTATTGTTATTACTGCATGCAATTGAAGTCACCCCAACCTTAGAGATGAGCCCCAATATGAGACAGAAGTTTTCAACATGCCAGTAAATGTGTAAGAAGAGGTTATTGCAAAATCCAAAACAGACAAGAATTTGTGCTTCTTCCATTGCATCAAATATGGACATGATCATCATGTTAAACATGAGATTGATCCTGAGCAAATCGTGAGGAAGTATCTCCGGACTTGAGCGTGGACGACGGTCTGGGCACTTGTTAAATGAAACACATGGAGGAGCGGTTTGAGCATCGAGTTTCATTGTCAGAGAATTGTGTTTTTCCGCCAGCAGTGGGGACGTCACATGAGGTTTTCCTCATCGCAAACATGTCCGACCAGCCTCCTCAGCTGGACTTGGGCGTCTCGGCGGAGACGTGGGGAGACTTAACATGCATGAGGGGAGCGTATGGCACTCGTGCTCTGTGTTGCTGATGGTGCCTGGACAGGCATTATTCCACCCCGGAGACAGTTCAGCCAGTCAGAGGGAGCAAGCGTGAGAGATGAGGAGGCGGGGCGAGAGGAGATGGTGAATTCCTCTCCAGGCAACAGATGCCCAATTAACATATTGCCAGAATTAGGAGGATGTGAGAGGATGGAGATGTGAGGGAGCAGCTGTTGTTGTCCATCTCAGACAGACGGAATATTTATGTGGCGTTTTTGAGACTTTCCATGTCCAACACAAAATATCAGAGCGGCGCTTTCATCCAGGCCTGAATGAACCTGAGCAAATATTTGGGACTGTGTGACCAACATCGGTGGATTTCAGGCGACTGGGAAGAGGAATGAGGGGTGAACGGTTCCAGACTTCCAGGGACGACCGTGCTCTCGCCCGCATCCGTCTTTGTCAGAAACTTCTGCTCCAGTACCTTCGTCTGTCTGATCGGGCTTTTCTTTCGCAGCCTCGTGACGTTTGCAGTCGGCTAATTCGAGAGTCGAATGAATTATTTACCACGCTCTCTATAAATATCGGTCATTGAAACAGACACAGCCGAAGCGACGCCGGATGAATTGGAACCAAAATGCTTCTTGGAGTTATGAATCACATGCGCTGTGGCAGATTCAGCCCTTCGACTTCTTTCTCCGCCCCCGTGCGCCGGGGTCACATCACACACTGGTGGTAACCCTGGTTTTGTCAGTCTGAAGAGGAGGAAAACAAGGG